>NC_133348.1:28635879-28963379 GCF_030506205.2 Paramisgurnus dabryanus
GCTCGTGCATATTCTATCCTCTTTTTCCTATTTGTAGTGGAGATGAGCGGTACCCGGTGGGATCTTCTGCTGTTGTAGCCCATCTGCCTCAAGGTTGTGCATGTTGTGGCTTCACAAATGCTTTGCTGCATACTTCGGTTGTAACGAGTGGTAATTTCAGTCAAAGTTGCTCCTCTATCAGCTTGAATCAGTCGGCCCATTCTCCTCTGACTTCTAGTATCAACAAGGCATTTTCGCCCACAGAACTGCAGCATACTGGATGTTTTTCCCTTTTCACACCATTCTTTGCAAACCCTAGAAATGGTTGTGCGTGAAAATCCCAGTAATTTTGTGCAGATTGTGAAATACTCAGATGGGCACGTCTGGCACCAACAACCATGCCACACTCAAAATAACTTAAATCACCTTTCTTTACCATTTTGACATTCAGTTTGGAGTTCAGGAGATTGTCTCGACCTGGACTACACCCCTAAATGCATTGAAGCAACTGCCATGTGATTGGTTGAATAGATAATTGCTTTAATGAGAAATTGAACTGGTGTTCCCAATAATTCTTTAGGTGAGTGTATATCAGTTTTGTCAATGTTAATTTGTCTTAAAGAGGTATAGCACTATATATATTCAAACTGGTTTAATGTCATCTGGATTGTATTTTGCATGGAGATCACACATGGCTTTCTGTCGAGTTTCATTTCCATTATTTTACAGACCATGAAAGAGAAGAGAGAGATGCTTCTCATGCCATTTGATGTTGCATTATTATGTTTTTGGCATTTAGGAGTGTTTTCCTCATCCGCACTGATTCGAGTCAGCAGTTGATGTTTCTCCTCCCGGTTGGAGTTTAGGGTTGAAACTGAGAGCCGGGTTAACTAAACGGTTTAAAAACACTGAGTCCATCTGACCTCGTACCCTGAGGAGCCTGTTTTTGTTTTGGCTTGATTGGGTCGAGTGTACGGCTCAACCCTGTCAGATGACAATGACATGCTGAGATGAATGTTTAATGTTACGGATCACCCCAAACCCAGCGCTTCTTCAGCCTAAAAACACATAGCGGAGACGCCCCTGGATAATACGAAACATTTCACAACACGAGAACAACTATCTGCACATAAACAAGCAGCGCTGCCCATGAGCCGTCATGTCCCAGAGAATCTATCCTAACACAATGTCTGTTTGCGTACGCCAGCGCTGGAACAACAACCTCATCTCTACAGATCAAATTGACTTTTTATTATTATGTAATGATCCTCACAGGACAAACATTTCCCACGTCAGAAGCTGCATGACTATTAAGCATTTGGTTCATTCAGGATCAACAATCTTCTCTTCTGTCACGTCCTCAAGCATCATTACGACACACAACACAACACTATTGATATCTGAATCAGACAAACAGCGTGCACACTTACCAGGTGAACGTAAGGCACAAAGTATCCATAGAGGGCCGCAGGGATTCCAAACGCCCAGATACGATATCCCAGAGATTTCCAGATCTGCACGTTAAAGACCCTGCTGAGCGCCGGAAAGCGACCGCCGGACTTAGCGTTGCTCACGGGTTTGGGCAGGAGGGGTTTGTAGGTAAAGCCCGCCAGCACCAGCACAAACATAAAGATGGACAGAACTCGCAGGGTGTGATGAAGTCCCACGCGATCCAGCAGACCCTTCATCATGTACGGCAGCGTGATGGTGAAAACGCTGCTGCCGGCCGTCACGATCCCGTTTACCAGACCCAGCCTCTGCTTAAAGTAGTGACCCAGGATCACCAAACTAGGCTGATATGCAAAACTGCACCCACAGGCGAAAACTATGCCATAGGTGAAGTACAGCGGCCCGAGAGACCTGCAAAGAGAAACATGCACGTGATGACTGCTATTTTCAAATCAGTGTAAAAGTTGTATATTTTAGATGTTAAAATACTTTGATATAATAGTTTGACTGTGATCATGCCATGAAAAACTCTCATTGGCTGGTTTAGGTTGTGGGTGGGACTTTCTGTTTGTCTCATTAATCAGATATAAAGACTTGACTGATCTCTAGTCTGATCTCACTATGTATCTGCAGATGTTTGTCTTTTATGTCACTGACACAATATTGGTTTGATAAGATCAAACATCATCTTTATCTGACAGAGATCTGCAATGTTTCCTCTCTCTATGTGCTAGTAATGATAACTATGATAAGTAAATTTAACCAACCTCTCAGAACAATTAGTCAGATTACCAAACCACTTAGTTAACCTAGATAAGCAATTAACTTTGAACAGAGTCAGAAACAGAATCTGTAAGAAATCTTACTTACGAGACAAAGGAACTGGCCAGAATTCCCACAAACCCCACAGCTGCCCCGGCGACCGCTGTTATCCGACAGCCGAAGAGATCGGTGAAGACACTGACGATTGGTGAGCAGAAGAAGATCATACCCATGGAGAGAGAGCCGACCCATGCTACAAAAACACAAACAAACACACTGATATAAACTCAATACAAGAGCTGTCAATCACAGCACAAACTACACTACATATACATCTGTTCATCTGTCTTTGAGGTTACTGAGTCCTAACACAGGTTTAAAGGTGCTAAAGAATGCATTGTACTTATTACTGTTAATTTTGAATTGTTTTCTGATATCTACATAGAAGGTGTGTGGCTTTATTAAGTGCAAAAATTATCTAGAGATGGTTTTACATGTCCATTTAAAACCCTAGGATTTTCCTTTAGAATAAAATGGTCTATCATTCCCTTATTTGAAAGGGTCATGAATAATAATGCTGAGCTCTGCTCTGATTGGCTGTTTCTCAGAGCGGCTCCTTCAGTAGCTCTGTGTGTGTGTAAACAGACCTTATGTTTGAGTCTTTTTCAGAATGGACTTGCATAACGTAAATGTAACGTCAATAGTAGACCTAGCATATAGCATTAACTAGCATATAGCGCTAACTCAGCAGTCACAACTTTGTTTTTAGCATTGCAACAACATTGTACTTAATTTAATGTTGGGGCGTACATCATGACACAAATTCACGGACGGGCATTTCATTTTTCAGGGGGGCACAAATGAGAGCAACCTCACTGCAATGCATAATATCTAGGGATGCACCGATTCCACTTTTTTTGTAATACAAGTACGAGTACGAGTACTTGCATTTCAGTACTTGCCGATACCGATTCCGAGTACTTAATAAAAAAACATGATTTAAATTTACAGGTAACAGCTTTAGTCATATAATTTAACAAAAAAACAAAGGACTAGTTTTCCAGTTTGTTGTAAACTCTGCCTCTTTGGACGACACGAGGCATTAACCCCTTACACGCCGCTCAAACATAGACATTTCTCAGACGGTGGTATCGATTCCAGGTATCGGGGGACTTTTAACGAGTACGAGTACTTTAGAAAATGTGGTATCGAGGCCGATACCCGATACCAGTATCGGTATCGGTGCATCCCTAATAATATCATTAATTATGAATTAAATGGACAAAAAAGAGAGGAAGAACTAACATACCTCTCCATTAACGCAATTCAACGGAGAAGTCGTAAAGATTGAAACTAGCTTACTGAAGCAATCTAAACGCAAATAAAACACGTCGCAGGGCTCGACATCAACGCTTGTCCGCTTAATATCAGAGACAAGTGGATTTTTTAAAAGGCCAAGTGAAAGAGAATTTTACTTGCTCGACCGAACAAGTTGCCTAGTCTGATTAAAAACGCCAATAACAATCACCAAAACAGGATAATGATTCTGCATCCTTTAATCAATGGCGACCGAAAGTGAATAATGTAATAACGCAAAGTTAAACAAATAAGCACAGCAAACACATAGTGTGTTAACAAAGTGGGTTAAACATACTGCGGTAAAAATTTGGATTTTTTATTAACATGATATAGTTAAGCAGCATCACATCACGATTGAAAATGTGACAGATTTAATGACAGTTCACTAAACAAGTTATTAATATTAAGCCACTTACATTTTAGACGCAATGTTGACTGTTTTTGTTGTTTCAGCAGCGAAAATAGTGAAAGATAACAGCAGAACCATAACGTGTCAGTCTCACTGCAGGCACTCAATCGTGTCTTAACGTTAAGCGGTGGCGCGCTTAGCAAACAACCAAACATTTCCGCGCTCACTATTGACAAACCAATCAAATACGTTTAAAATATATATTTTTTAAATCAGACCAAACACGTTTTTTTTTATTCAGGAGTTATATATGTATAAAAAAAATAACTTTTAATAAATAACAGTGGCCTATTGACAAAAACATGGAGCTGGTGAACAGGTGAAGGGAGACCGCAGGTTCGTCCAGGGCGGGCACTGGTGACTCACAGGGCGGGCCCGGCCCCCTAAAGCCCGCCCATGGCGCCGGGACTGTGTTGGAGGCTCACAATATGTCATTGCCATGTACAGAACTCTTATTATTAATCTATGCCAAGGTAAATACAGTTTTACAGTCTACAGCACCTTTAAAATCTGACATGAAGTCCGTGACCCATTCCACCTCTCTTGCGCACACACACACACACACACACACACACACACACACACACACACACACACACACACACACACACACACACACACACACACACACACACACACACACACACACACACACACATACAAACAACATCAGACAGACAGACTGAGAGAGTCAGTATGTGTAATCTGTTGATCTGTCAGTGATGTTAATGTAACACTGCTGCAATTGTAGACAAACATTGGTTTTTCTGTGACGCACTTTCATGTCCTTGATGTTGCTCTGCTGTCTTTGACAGTTTCATATGGGAAGTAATAGAAATAAATCACATGATGTCGATCAGGATTAAAAATGAACAGAAAATATGACATTCATAAATACTCCATTACATTAATGAATACTCCATTACATTGAGCAGATCTGTGTATGAATAAAAGCTAATAAACCATTATACTGTGTGACGTGAAAGAGCAGAAGAAATGTTGTCATCTGGATCTAAGGGGTTTTTCTCCAGACTTCTGTGACAACCTCACGACATAAACCTAAGATGGAGGAGCCTGCACACCAGCATCCACAACCCAATCTTAAAGGGATAGTTCACCCAAAAATGAAAATTCTGTTTTCATTTACTCCATGTTGTTACAAACCTGCATACATTTCATTGTTCTAATGAACACAAAGGAAGATATTTTGAGAAATGTTTGTAACCAAACAGTTTGTGGACCCCATTCACTTCCATAGTAGGAAAAAAGAATACTATGGAAGTAAATGGAGTCCACGAACGGTTTGGTTACAAACATTTCTCAACACATCTCCCCTCGTGTTCAGCAGAACAAAAACATTTATTTCAAAAAATTATGACAAAATTTTAATTTTAGGTAAACTACTCCTTTAAGGCACGTTGTGGTATAGTAACAAAATACTTTATTTATTTATTTGTGTTATTAAGCACAAATGTCTTTTTCGTTTCACTCAGGACAAATTTCTATAAATAGATTTTCATGTCCGTAGCACAACTTTCTTTTTCATGTCATTTTATGTATTTGTTTCTCATTTTTTTCCTGTTTTTTACCATTGTTGCTTGGGGTTAGACTGACTTTCTGTTTTAGTTCAGACATCCTAACCCAAACCTTCCCTCAACCACAACCGACAATAATTTAAAAATAGAAAATAAAAAAGAAAAACAATACATAAAATGACACAAAAATAAAAGTCATGCTACAGACACAAAAACTAATTATAGAAATTTGTGCTGAGTGACACAAAAAACAATCGTGCCCAAGAACACAAATAAATAAATCAAATATTTTGTAACTATACCACAAAATATCTTGAGGTAGAGTTGGCATCCTTGAGAAAACAACAACATTAATGTCCTGTCATTCTCCGCAGTTCTTCTTCTACAGTATTCTTGAATAATTCCTCACATCAGTGATGGTCAGCCTATTATCACTGATGTTCATCTGAGTTGTGTTTCCACAGAGAAGATCAGCAGGTGAGTTAGGTTACTAAATCAAACAAACATCACATAATCTCTAAGAGCTTAACATGTCCACATCCTCTAACGCCAAAACAAACCCAAAACGGCACAAACAAACAACTGAACCTTCAATAGTGTGACGGGCGTAGTTTAATCGGGCTGACAATCTGGTTCATAATTGAATTATGTGTAAACAGGACTGATACACAGATTCTGTTGCATCCGCTTCACTTCTTACTTTAAACAATGATGACGGTAAACATTAGACTGACAGAAGACTTATGATGACATCTTCCTGAACGCTCAGTTCCTGAATACCACAAATAACCCTAACTACTCCAAACACTTACTGTGTTTACTTCACTTCCTCTTTCTGTGGTTTTATCATCACATTCATACTCAAGAGTTTAAGAACAGCTAAATTAACTAACAATAAATCTGCTCGTGTATGCTGCACACATCCTGACTATACAAATCAACAGACTGTCTCTCAGTGTACTCAAAAACCCATTCATTGTGTCTGCTTAACTCAATACACAACACATAACATAAGTGTTTATTACTGTAACACACATCTCTGACGGATAACAAAAAACAATAAACATGAAACAATATCAAAGTGCCATACAAATAAACTTTAACTGTACTTCCTTCAGAGCAGTTTAAGTTATTATTATTTAGTACACAAGATCCGCTGCCAATATTGTACAATGGAAGTAAAACATCAAGCAAAAAATAGAAAAAATATGAAATATTAAAACAAAATAGTGGTCAGTAGGTTATAAAAGTATTTGATGATTTAAGAGTAAGGAGACCCTGAACACACAACTTGCATACTTTGCATTGAAAATATCCAATTTCACTGTGTTAAATACTGACTGAGCTGAAGATCCAGCAATAATATTGTTTTATAAGATTGTGAACAATGTTCATGTATTACTGCTTACACAAACACTTCCACAGTTCAACGTTCATAACATCTGAGCACCGCACCCAACATTTCTCTTCAGACTCCTCTCTTCTCAGTCTTAATAAACTGCTATAAATCACAGACTTATAAATCATTGTGTATAAACATTGTTGTAATTGTAATTTTGTATTTTTTATACTATGCATTATTGTGTGTGGTGAGATTGCTGTGGCATGTGAATTTTCCTTCAGGGATTAATAAAGTTACTCAAATCAAATCTATATGGATCTTGATTGATGTGTCCTATCATCACATTGGTACAGATAAGAGGCCTCATTTATAAAGCATGCGTACGCACAAATCCATGGCAAAGTCCATATTTATAAAAACTGTCTTTGATGTGGAAAAGTACTTAGTGCCACGCCTTGACTGATGCTGCAGGTTCTTGCTCGAAAAGGATTTAAACATTGACTGGTGCTCTTTTATATGTCAATGACATTAATTATACATCGTTTAAATGCGGAAATTTGAAACTATTTAGAGATGCCCAATTTCAAGATCCTTTGCAATTTATAGTTTTTATATCTATACGCGTGTTTGTTTTTTGTGCCTACGTTTGTTTTATGAATCACATGTGCACGCTTTTGACAAATGTTAGTAAGATTAATGAGGCCTAAGGACTCAGATTGATGTTTATCTGTGAGAATGCATGAATGCTTGGATTATCTGCTAGTAATATAATGAATGAGTGTTTCTCATACACCTTTGGCATTAAAATGATAAATGAAAATATTCCTCCATTACTCATGAAGAGTAAAGTGTGACAGCTCAGCTGTATGAGATTCTCTCTCGCAGATTATATATAAAAGTTTGAAAGTTTTCTCTCAGTGATTTATTATAACCTGAAGTTAACTGAAAACAAATGAAGCTGCTGAGGTAAAGATATTTCTCTTGCTGTGAATTTGGTTCACTCAGTATTTCTATTTTAATGGAATATAAATGAGCTCTATTGTTATTGTTATCATTATGTAGCAAGCATATACAGCTGTTATTTAAATGCGACAGTTTTAAAACAAATAAAATAATCTTATTTGTAAATGCAAAACACAGATGAGGCATGCAAATAAATGCAAACACACCTTTGCAAAACAGAATTAGCCTAGCCAGCCTAAGGTCAATATAATCTGTCAAACGAAAATAATGCAAAGCATTTAGGATTGTTTAGTGCAAATCTACAAAGCCACAAATCCCAAAACCCAACAGAGATTTAATGAAGTCAAAATGAGACAGTATTTACACTTTAACTGTGAAAAACTAAACCAATGATAGGTGCGAGAGAAAAACATTGAGTGCTCAGGACCCTTAATGCATTCACTCTATTGACAGCCAGCACTGTTAGACATTTTCAAGGATTTTTACAGTAACCTACTGGCAACACTGTTGCCAGTAGGCTACTGTAAATAAGATTTACAGTTCTAAACTGTATTTCCATTTTACAGTATTTAAATGCTACTGTAAATATGTAATACAGTGTGCTACCGTAAAAAACCCAGGTTTGCAGTATACTACTGTATAAAATACTACTATTCTTTTTATTTTTTTATACATTCATTTTTATTATATTTAAATTAGCTATAATTTTTAGATAAAATTAATTTTTACATTTTAACCTACAGATACTGCTAACATTTAATTCAAAGAGACAATTTCAAATATTGAAGCCTTTATTTAAAACAATACAAATACTTTAAGAAGTTGTGTGAAATTACAATTCATTTAATACATTTAAAATAACATAAATTATAAACATACATACATATATCACTGATTACAGGTTTAGTTAATCCAAAAATTATAATTGTATAATTTAAACAATGATTTTCTTTGGTTTTCCAGTTACAATGGGAGTAGTCTGTGACCGCATTATAAAATGGCTCCACATTATACATGCTATATATTTCAAGTGTCCCAAAGACATACAAAAAGGGGTGATGAAAATATAATCCATATAATCAATTTTGACCCGTCATTTCTCTAAATGAGTAATGCAAGTAAACAGCTATACCTGATGGATAGGATGCTCACAGTCAAGTTTACTGTCAGGTCTGCAACAACCAGGATATACCAACAAAATATACACATCAGGAAGAATGTGTAGATGCAGTATTTGGAGAGTCTTTGGCATAGGACTTCACACACCCAATCATGTCTGCCTTTAGACGACTTTAAAGCTCTACTGTGTACTTTATTGAGTTAATTCTTAACAAAAACCCATGTTTTCTTTCAAAAGTATGTGCTCATTCATGTGTAATTACTTCCCACCCACTAATGAAAGTATTCTCGTAAGTGTAGAATCTGCTATTTAAAATGCATACCGTCGAAGCGCTCTCTGGCTGAATCCATGTTGTGCCTCCATCTTTGAAATACATTCGCCGACGAGGGACATTCCTGAAATTCAAGCTCCGCCTTTCGCGCTTTCACTCTACACTCATGCTGGCCGATAGCTGAAGCCTCCGGAGGTTGCATGTGTAGGCGGTATACGTCATCAATACAGTCTTATTTCAGAATATTAACAATTATAAAGCTGACAATTATTTTTAGTTAATTATAAATTGATGTAATATGCGTATGACTTGCGAATGTAATGCTCAGTTGATTTAAATAAACCAGGCTTGATGACGTATCGTATCCAGCCTGTGACCTGCGTAGCTGAATCCTTCGGATTTTACAACAACCGCACACCGTGATGAACCTGCGATCTAATGCTTTGATTTGAAAGCCTGTTGAAGACATATTCTCGAGGACATTAAAACAAATCGCCAAGGAAGCGAAACGGGGATTTTAAACGACAACGCGACAGGAAAAACATCAAGACCAAAGTCACTATTGGAGTTAGTTTTCCAAGAGGGGGCTCAAGGGACACTGAAGTTGCACTTTCTATATTCTCCACAGGTAATTCAGCATATTCGTTTACATCAATACAGTCCATGTTGTAAACTTGAAGTTTTATAGTTCCTTGGCTAACTTTAGCATGATTATGCATAACACTTGTTAGTGTAAACATGCATGTGGTTTAATGTGTCCGAACAGACACACGCCGTCTCTCCGCCCATTTATGTAATCTGAGGTACTGAGATAAATGTTTTTCATCTTTTCTGACCTCTAGCACAAACACACGGTGACAGCGCTATTTTTAGCCTTTCATTGATAAAAGCGTCTGATCTGCGCGTCTTTCGTTTCATTTTACAAGCGTGTGAAAGTTGCGCGATCTTTTTTCACCAATATGAGAGAAAGCTCTTACATATACACGGACATGTAACGTGTACTTAAAACATAAGCATTGTACTCTGACATAATGTCTGACATAATACTCTGATAAAAGCGTCTGATCTGCGCGTCTTTCGTTTCATTTTACAAGCGTGTGAAAGTTGCGTGATCTTTTTTCACCAATATGAGAGAAAGCTCTTACATATACACGGACATGTAACGTTTACTTAAAACATAAGCATTGTACTTTGACATAATATTAATTCGCGTCCATTTAAACCCGTCATGGTTGCTTTTTGTATGTGATTTTAAGCGGACATATCATGACAATCAGACTTTTTTCATGTTAAACATAAATCGGTGTGCTTTGATGGATCACAGGCAAAGGACATTGCAAATTGTTCATTTTTTTTCTCATTGCTTTTGCTTTGTAGCTACTGGAAGCCATGTTAACCTTGGCATGACACGGCCGGGCCACCGTACGAGTTAAAACGCGTTCCGAATGGGGGGGGCTAGAAAGTATTATTCAGTTGCTTGTCATATAGACTTTCACCGCTAGATGGGAGTAGATCTTACACAGTGGAGCTTTAAATTATGTCAAGTTACATGGAGTTATGCTATAATGATTTGGTGTTATACATTCTGCATCCTACTTTTGAAGCTAGAGAGGTGATCATGATCCACTACCACTGTAACCAGAAAACCCATAACACCACAAAATCAGGATCATAATAGCAACATTAAATTTTTTGTGACCATTTTATTTAGTCTAGTTAAGTTCTCTTAAAATAGAACTGGTTTAAAATGAAACAATGACTGTCTGTCTTTACATTTATCTTCACATTTACAGAAAAAGGCAAATAACATACAGTGCATTGCAAAGTATACATTTTTTATCAGCATGTGCATTCCCTTGTTTGAACCCATGGCGTTTAATGATGCTAACACAATGCTCAACCACAGAGAAAGGTCTAAGAATGTTCCTTGAAAGTTCCCAAAGTTCCAAATAACGTTATGATTGTTTTTGCTTGTAATGATAAAAAAACATTACATTCTATTATTTACCAACTGTTGTAAAACATTATTTCTTAATGTTCTGTTAAAATATTGCATATAAACATTCATAAAATATACTAAACATGTGTTTTAAACATTGTGAGTACATTTAAACATGACATTGTCTGAAAATAAAATGTAACATTCCTCTAACATTCGCACAATCAAGAAACATTCCTAAACAATTTAAAAACTGGACACTTTTATGTTGGCTTAACATTATTGGGACCTTTGGGAACGTTGTTAAAACTTAGAACTAGAACTTAGAACTAGAGGAGATATACTCTTTAGCCTTTACTTACAGTAAATACAGTAAATGTACTTACCAACTTACAGTTCTGAATGCACATCAAAATGAATTGTCATAAGAAATAATACAGTAGCTTCAAAAAAATACCATACTTCTGGTATAAAATAATCAGTCTTGTCATAAAATAATCCTGTGAGTCCTGTAAGCAAAAGAAAGATGGTCATAATTATTTTGAACCACAGTTTATTACAGTACTGTTTGTTACAGCTGATAGTTAATTAGGGAGACCTAACTAATGCTTTGTGTACACCTAAAGACTTTGAAAAGATTTAGAAAAGACTCTATAAGATTATCAGCTCACATCTAAAGACTTCGGTTCACAGTTTTTAGTCTCAGACAAAAAGATTTTACAAACACTGAATCTTGTAGTGACACTATTTACAAGACTACAAGAAGATTATTTTAGCTTTTTATTGCCACCAAATTCCTCCCATCATGCTCAGCAGTGTATAATAAAATATATATATAATATATATATATAAAATATATAGTGTATAGTGTAAAATGTAGGAGAAGCAGCTACAGTTAGCTACTGTGGCTTTTGCCATTGCAGTCATTTGCAGTGAAAGAAAAAAGAAGTGAGGGCCTTGTCCCCACTCCCACTTAGAGGTCTCAGCAAACTGTGTCCTGAAAGACATGCTGCGTGTTTTAACCTCAGCAAATGGAACATAGGCTACATAGGGTAGCATTAGTTACATTTTCCCAGTTTGTGCAAAGCTAGATTTTCTCTTTTTCATTCAGTCTTTCATTCGTGCTCTTGTACAGTAATGTCAATATCAAACATTAGTACGCCGGTTTCAACAGCGTTTGCAGCGCATACTGTGCAGTTTAATAACAGTATAAAAATCTCAAGTTCACATTACTTTATTTTATATGCATTAATGAGCAAAACCTCTTCAAGACGGTTTTTGACGGTCAGTGTAATTTATTTAACTGTGATTTGTTTAACCCACATTGTTTTCGTGCTGTTCTGGTTCGTGTAATGACATATATAGACACAATACACAATTATAGACATAACAAGCCCATGGCACATTATTAAACATGTTTCTCTTAAGTTTTACGATAAAATAAAAAATTCACTCAGTGATTGACAGCATGAAGCAGTCGATCGTGTTTCCCTTCAACAGTTTAAGCATAAGATTTAGATTTATAGATGTACGTTATCTGTTTCTCTGAACAGTATTAAGCTATATGAGGACTCATTTGCTGGGCAGAGAGTGAATGACAGCGCAGTCTTCTGGTGTTTTTAAATATTTAATTGCTTTCTTTTGAATTGCTCAAAGTCATGACTGTTTGAAACACACTTGGTGTCACATTTATGACCGCACGCGTGCGGTGTACATGCTTGTTAACATGGGCACCGAAAAAACACGCGCCGCATACGCGTTGCTCACGCTTTTCGGCAAATATCGCTCCACTTCTTTTCTTTATCCACTCTGTCGTGGTATGAACGGCAGTTTACATCAAAAAGACACGGCTGCTCTGCCCACCGCTCGACAAGGCGCTCCTCTCATCCACACGGTCCATTTTCGCCTACTTGGCGCTCGTTCTGTTTCCACGTCCGTCTACATGTTTCTTTGTTGTGACTGATGGCTTCCTGTTTCCGGTTTTCGGAGAACGAATTTATTGGTTGTTAATTGTTTTACGTCACGAGACTACGCTGGGACTTGCGATAATATCAAACATGTTTGATATGAAAGACTAAAGAAAGACTGGCATAAATCGGGTCGCCGACTGCAGATTATCACCTCACAGTTAACGATCGAGACGACGGGAGCGCGCCGAGACTCCAGTAGGATTCCTAAAGACTGCCGGTCTTTAGTCTGGGACTGTGAAAATCCTTTGGTGTACGCTAGGCATAACCCATATATGCAGCACATACTGTATCTTATTGAGAAGTGTCTCACCTAATACAAGTTGTTTCACTCAAACTCTGTGAGGTGGTGAAGAAAGGATGGATATTCTGTTGTCCTCTTCATCCTCACTCCAGTTCTTGCAGTGTATTTTGTTACATCCTCCTTAATTTATCCTCCCAAAGAATTTTAGACAGCAGAATAAATGCAGGGAAAAAAGGACATATTTAACACATTTAATACATGATGCTAAACACTCATATTTTTCAGTAAATACTGTTTTGAAATGATAACCAGAGATGTACACTACTCAAATCACTACACATGGCCACAGGTCTGTGTGTTATGACAGTGGGACATGGTTTTCTGATCGAGGCTGAATATTTACTGTACAGCTACCTTGTCCTCAAAAGCAATTTAATACAAAACAAAAACACATTTTAAAACTTTATTTTATGCAAATAAGGTTTCAGCATTTATGTTTAAACATATTCACATTTAAAATATAATGTTTTTCCGATTGGCCACCACACACACATAACATAACTTACGCTAAAATGCTTAACGTAGTTTAACGAATTTGAAAGATAAAATGTAGTTATACACCTTATTAATAACGCATAATTTATGTAACAGGTAAGTTAAACCCAAGCGGATGAGAATATAAACACAACGTGGTAACTTACACATTTAGAGTTTTCCTCCCAGCTTCATGTAATTTAGGGTACTTTGTTAAATATGCTTTTATACTAATAAATTATTCTCTCAGGTAACGTTAAATCTGATCTTTTCATATCATTGACGTATACATTAGGCTACGTTAAGCATTTCTTCATAATAGTTTTAGAAAAGGAAAACACTATCGTATAATTTAACGCATCGCGTGTGCTCGTAGGCTTGCATACACATAGTATGATTTATTAATTTGGTTTATACTGACTTTGCAAACTAATACTACCGTTATACGTTAAGCAACGCGTCCGGTTAATGGTTTTAAAATGTCCCGTTCGTGTAAACAACAACCGCGGGTCTGATAATAAATAACTTTTATAGATTATTTTACCTTGCTGGTCTTTTTTCAGTCTCTCCTCTCGTGTATCTTCAACTGAAAAGCGCCGCTGTCCCAGGGTCCAGGGAAAGGCTTGTTTGAAAACTCTTCAGTTTATGTGCACACCTGAAATCGGTCCTCTGAACACCTGTGCTGCTACATGGTTCCTTAGCTAAAATAAGTCAACGCCTGTGTGTATACAATTGTCAAAAATGATGATTTTGAGAAAAATAAAATAAGGATTTGTGTGAATAAGGAAAATACCGCCAAAAGACTGTTAGAAAATATACAGTAGCATACAGCAATTTTCAAAAATAAAGTAGATTACTGTATATGATGTATGATGTCACCGAAAATTCCCAAAATGCAACGCGAATTACAGTTATGTACTGTATAAATAGTTTACAGTATTATACTGGGTGATATACAGTAAATAACTGTAAAAATTACAGGAATGTCTAACAGTGAGCATGGCAAAATTTATTAACAATATAATTTGTATTTCTTTTTTTATATAAAATAATTAACACCCTTAACGCTTGATTTCATAATAAAGGTATTCATTTAATACACTAGCAAAAAAGTGTAGTTAGTACAGTTGTCATGAATGGCTAAATTATCTATATAGACCAAAAACAAAATTTTTACAAGGCTGTAAACATTATTTTCTACTGTAAAATTGGGCATTTTAATGGCCAAAAATGATATTAAACCCATGATTTACTTACCCCAAAGCCGTCCGAGATGCATATGTCCATAATTTTTCAGACAAACACATTTTTTTTCATCCTGGAGCCGTTTGAAATTCTTTGGGGAAGGATATATGCACATTTTTTGGACTTGAAGGAGCTGTACCCCATAACTTTACTGTTTAGCAGCTGGAAGATATAATACACTGAAAATGTGTTCATCTGAAAAATAATGGACATATGCATCTCAGACAGCTTCATGGGTTTAATATCATTTTTAGCCAAAATATCCCTTTAACATTGCATGGGGGTCTATGGAAATTGACTCTAGCCAGCCTCTAGCGGCCAGTCGATGAATTTCAATTACGTCACTTCCGTATTTATTGCCTTCATCTGAAAGATCAAAAGGTAGCCCCTCGTATAAACCTTAAACCACCATAACAACCACATAGTACAACTTTTAAAACAATTAAATTACCATAGCAACCACGTAGCATTATGGTAAAACACTCAAATCACCATAACAACCACTAAGTAAAACTTTTAATAAAATTAAATTACCATAGCAACCACGTAGCATCATGGTAAAACACTCGAATCACCATAGCAACCATAAAGCATCATGGTAAAACACTCAAATCACCATAGCAACCACATAGTAACACTCTTCCATATCAACCACATCAACCACATAGAATCACCATATCAACCACATAAAAAACTCTATAAAACACATAGCAATCACCGAATCACCATAGCAACCACACTGCATTATGGTAAAACACTCAAATCACCATAGGAACCACATAGTAACACTCTTAAAACACTCAAATCACCATAGCAACCACAAAGCATCGTGGAAAAACACTCAAATCACCATAGCAACCACATAGTTACACTCTTGAAACCCTCAAATCACCATAGCAACCACATAGTAACACTTTTAAAACACTCAAATCACCATAGCAACCACATAGTTACACTCTTAAAACACCCAAATCACCATAGCAACCACATAGAATCATAATAAAACACTCAAATCACCATAGCAACCACAAAATAAACAGGCTAATAACACTCAAATCACCATAGCAACCACATAGCAACAGTAAAAAGCATGCAAATCACCATAGCAACCACAAAGCAACAACCCAATAACACTTTAATTAACATAGCAACCACATAGTAATAGTAACACACAAAAAACCCTTAATTCACCAAAGCAACAGCAACCATATATGGCGCTTTCCATTGCATAGTATACCACGGGTCAAGCCATGTCAGCTCACCTTACTTTGGCTTGGTTAGCTTTTTCATTGAGGTACCACTTCAGAGTGGGAGGGATTATAGGCGTGTCATTTTATTTGCGCTGCTTACTGTTCTCAATTTCAATTTCAATTTCAATTTTATTTATATAGCGCTTTTCACAATTGGTGATTGTTTCAAATCAGCTTTACATTAATAGAAGCAGTGGAAAGCACAGAAAATTGACAGATAGCACAACATAATACACGATAGCACAAGCAGCTAAATTTCCTGCGGCTATGAGCGTGCGTATTACTAATGTGACGTAAAGAAGGCTGCCTCCCCGGGTTGAAAAACCCCCTAGGAGAAAAAAAAACCCATGCTAAGCCGGGGAAGTAAAAAAAGTCCTAGGAGGGAAAAACCCTTGGGAGATATTTATATACAGGCTATATATATATATATATATATATATACATTGAAACGGATAAGGAGATTAGGCGGAGGTTAAGCGGGTTCTGCCGGTGGTTGTTGGTCAGGCATCAGCTGGCACCATAGCCATACTGGTGCCAGCTCATAGTTCTGACATCATACAAAAAGTCTAAGCGAGCATCATTGGAATTCAGTGTTTCCCATACCTTAATTTATTTGGCAGTCCACCACAAAATCAAAACTGACGACCACAGACGTTTCTCACGTCTTCTGAGACATTTATCATTTACTCTGTCTCACATGACAGTTTCTGTACAAACACCTGTGTCAGCAGGTCAGCTCGCTTGTACCCCAACCGAGGAGGTACTAAGAAAATATTGGGTACTACGCAATGTACCCAGTGGAAAAGCCCCCAAAAGTAAGCTGACCTGACCCGTGGGGTAGTACTATGCAATGGAAAAATGCCAATAGTAACACTCTTAAAACACTCAAATCGCCATCGCAACCACATAGCAACACTCTAAAAACGCTCAAATCACCATAACAACCAAATACCAACATGTTAATAACACTCAAATCACACTAATAATTTGACTTGGAACTTGTACAATTGTTTTGATATTTGCAGCTGTGGTTCATTTCCCGTTTTCTGTAAACCACACATACAGTCTGAGATGCGACAAATCAGTGAACTCATAAAGATTTTCCAATGCAAAACTGATCGACAGTTTACAGTTGGCACAAACAATGCTTGCTATGCAAACACTGAAAGAACCCAGTGCTAGGAATCTAAAAAGAGGAGTACATGGGTGTCAAAAATAATGGCTTACCAACATCTGCCAGTCAATATACATCCCACATCATTACTAATGTTAGTTCAGTCAAAATACCTAAGGTATATCAAACAGGTTAAACATTGATTTTACTGAGCAGGTCTGACATAAATCTACTGTCACAAGTTCTCACAACTATATATATATATATATATATTTTTTTTTAAGAAAAAAGACATATAAGGTTAGATAGATCTGACATAACACTAGCATCGCTCTGTGTATTACAGTAGTACAGAGTCAAAAGTATGTTAAGAATTAAGAGAATCCACCGTCAGGCAGTCATTTATGAGTCAGTTTCATCCCTGAGCACCACACTGAGCTTTAATGTGCTGATCCACATCTGGCCTTAACTTCATCCTACAACAGATCCTGACTGCTGGCCCCTAGGCTTTTCCTGAAGATCTAAGAGGGTTTTATGGTCATGGAGGAGGCCGAACAGACTTTATTTCCTAGTCATTCCAGCTCTGTGCTTGCCTAACCTCAAGAAAACACCATACTGCCTCAACAGGTCTGACCCAGCTTTACTCATCATCGTGACTTTGCAAAATCTACTGAAACATTTGTTGTCCATCTGCAGGATGGAGCTTGAGAATCTACAGCACAAAGCTGAAGAACATGATGGATCATTTCAGACCTAAAGAGTTTGGGATGGACTGAGTGAGGAGAGGAAAAGATCTCAACACTATCATGTACAACACTGATAAAATCTTCAACAGCATTCAGACATAATAACCAGTTTAACAAGAAGAGCATTGCATTAGTAAGCCGATGGTTTGCAGTGATAGGAAAATAAACCCTCTGAGATAAATGCTATAGTGTCTCTGAGTCTGAAACAGCAGTACTGTGCTCCTGTGAAGCACGAGTGATTTCAATGTTAAGTCAATGTGAAGATGCATTGACGCGCGTCTGGAGGTTTTACGGCGCGGATGAGGCGTTTGGCGCGGCGCGGAAGATGCAATTCGCGAATAGCGCGAAATTGAGCGCCTGGCATGGTACGCGCGAATGGTGCTTTTTGTGCATTTTGCAATTGATCCGAATTTGTTGCTGATGGCCGAGTTGAAAAATTTGCGTTAACCAATCAGGAGCCTGCCTGCTGCTGTGGCGGCAGCACCACCTGGAGTCACTTATTCAACCTGAAGGCTTGATATTGTCCGTAAGCAGTCACCCGGAGCTATACGACACAAGTTCTTATTTCTATAGAGACAGGAATAAAAAAAGACCTCGCTTGGAAAAGTGTCAGTGAGGACATCGGGCAACCAGGTAAGTTGTAAATACACATTTCACTTTTGAGTCACGTGACGTTTATCGACCCGCGCCGTTTATTTTCCCCCTACAGTAAGGTTACCAAATACAAACCAGTAACTCTCTCTATAAATGCACAATCAACATCAGTCATCTTGCAAACAGACAACCGCATAGCACTTGCCCCTCCCACAAGTAGCGGATTTTGCCTCTGACGCGCATCAAATGCTTGCCTTTTCCGTGCGTCTACTTCGCTCTACACGCGCGAATGCATTTAAACTGTTCAAGCGGCAAACTAGGCGTGGTAGACGCGATTTTGACGCCTGAAACGCGGTTGGTGTAAATGTAGAATTAACATGGGGGTCTATGGAAATCGACTCCCTTTGGGAGTCAGCTTCAAGTGGCCAGTCGATGAATTGCAGCTTAAATCACTTCAGTATTGGCTTCATCAGAGCGATTGGAAGGTTGTCCCTCAGTTTAAACCCAGTGAACACACATATAAAAAAACTCTGTATATCTTCTAATGCACTGCTTTGGATAAAACCATCTGCCAAATGCATTAATATAAATGTAAGCAGCTGTTAGGAGTTTGCATCTAACTTGAGGCGCAGACAGCAAACACAAGTCAATGATACGATATCATCAGATATAATGCACCTGAACTCCAACGTTTCGCTCTCAGAAGTGCAGATATCAAACAAACGTTACTCTTTCTAGCCTGCGGGACAGGTTCAGGTTCAAGGCTGGCTGCAGAAAGGCTGCTGGTTCATTTCAAACTAAAAGCCCATTTGTGAATGCATTGAAATAAAGTAATGGAAAGAAATTCAAAGTGAATAAATGTGAAGAAATAAATGTTTTGTGTGTCAGTTCTCAACAACAGGTTCAGAAGAATTCATTTCACTTTAAAACATCCCTGACAAGCTGCTGCTCGAATCCACACATCAACAATCAAATCTACATTCACACGACACTAACTACAGCTATGAGGAGATGATGCCATACTGGATGCGGGAGCGATGTGATTGGTCCTTCTATGAGCTCATGGTGTTTACTCTATCTGCCAGCAACCTTCACCTAAACTTTGTATGGACAGAGATCAACTGTTCGGTTAACTATTAACTAACCTGTGTGGGAGAGAGGCACGTGTCTACATATACTCCACCTGCTTCAGAGCAGATAAGAACGAAGGCCAGAGCAACAAATGACTGTAGTGAGCTGTATATCAATATCAGGCACTATAGGTTAAGACCTAATCTAGTCTGAAGCTGAATTCAGTGTATTTCTCTACTGAAGGCTGAACATCTCTAGTGTGAACATCAGGGTGTCCAGAGCCGATTACAGAGATCATTATCAAGGCCTTTATCAAGGACAACTTTATTGTCATTGCATGGTATAACAAAATGACTCTGGTATCTTTGCAGAAAAGGTTTGTGCCTGGTTTCTGCTATACAGGAGGTTTACAACCAGGATCATGACTGAAATGTCACTGAGAAGTGAAATCCGTTGTCCAGAAACACAATGAAGATGTGAGTTCAAGTATAAATAACTGTTGAGTGTTTGATGCAGTATTTTCTGAATGAAGCTCTATTGCTCCTCCTCTCCAGTCACATTGAAAGTACTTTAGGAACTAAACTTTCTCAATAAAACATTTATTGCTTTTCGGGTTTCACAATAATGCTGCCACTTCAATATGTAGAAACTAATTTTGAGATCATATTAATGTTTAATACAGGTTACTATAATGCTGCACTAAACTAAATCGTTAAATAATAATAATGATAGATAATTTAAACAAAATAAGAGAAAGGGGAGTTTAAATAAATAAAAAAAAACTAAAGGAAAGTGAAGTGGATTCATGTATATTTTTATCCTAATGCACTGCAGAGTTATTTAGTTGTCAAGCACATACAGCGGGTTGATTTTAAAAACATTAAGGGACGGTTTCCCAGACAGGGATTAGACTAGTCCTAGACTAAAATAAATGTAAGAGCTGTCCAAACTGAAAACAACTTGCACTGACATATCTTAAAATACATCAGTGCCCTTTGTTTTGCCTCAAAATGCACACAAGTAATGTTTTTAGTAAGGTATGTTTGTTAAAACTAGTTATATTTTCCAATTCAACTCAGGTCTATTCCTGGCTTAAAATAATCCTTGTCCGGGAAACCACCCCTAAGGGTTAGTTTCCTTGACAAGGTTTAGATTAATCCTGGGCTAGGCCTAAGTTATATTAGGACATTTAAGTAGTTTTTACAAACAAAACCTACAAAAAAAAAAACAATAATGGTGTGCATCTTGAGACAAAACAATGGCACTGATATATTTGTTCAGAGATGTCACTGTTTCACTAAAGAGTATCAGACACACACAAAAACATGATAGGGGCGTCACACGTTTTCCTTCTAGCACTGACAACAATCGATTTGATCACAGACAACTACAAAAGACTGAATGCAAAATCATTACCTCTGGAACTAAAAGTCATTTATCATTCATAATCACATTTATGAAAAATTATTACAGTTCTTCAAGTAATTAAGTTATGATTTACATTTACACATTTGCCAGAAAATGTTTCTATTTCACCCAACAATAAGTTAAAACAACCCAGCATGAGTGTAATGACATTTAATTAATGTTAATATTTAAATATGCTAATATTTTGTATTGTAAAATGAAAGTTCTTTAAATGCAGGGTCCATAATCTTTAAAAGCCAATGTTGACATTTGAAATCACCTAAAAAAACACGCCCCTACCCCAAAAGTATCTGGACCTTCTTTTGATAGACCCACCCCACACATACACAACCCAGGCAACGATGTCGGTTAGAAGACACGCCCCTTACTGCTGATTGGCTACAAGTGTGTTTTGGTAGTCGGCACGACTCCCTTTTCAAAGCGCCTTTCAGAAACCGTGCACTCCGCCTTTAACCACTGTTATATACATCTCCCTATAATGTGAGTAACACTGATGTTTATCTTGAAAAGACAGAAGAGATCTGATCCACGTAAGCCTAGTTAAAGCCCCAAAATCTCTACTATCACCTTAGGAAGTTTTTTAACGAAGCACAATTTCTTTTATTGCTTGTGTCACATAATTTTTTTTAGGCCGTAAAGTAGCTGGGGACACCTAATGAAAAATATCACTTTTAACATTAAAGGATGTGAGCCAATCATAACACTAGAGGACGTAAAGGAGAAGCAATGTACGAGTTTTTCTCAAAAAGGTCTGAGAGCAGGTGGTCATATATTACTACAATAAAACAAATAATAAGCTGTGGAAAATCATAGACCACTTTAAGATTTAAGAGTACAAAAGACATGAATTATAAACATTTCCTCTGCAAAATATGTTTTGAAATCACAAACATAAATTTCTGCATTGAATTTAGAAAAACACAAACTTGTTTTTAAACTGTTATTGTACCCCAGCATGAAGCCTGATGCCAGCAGTGTATGTGTATCTCTTATCTGCTTTAAAACAAGTTTATTATGTGGAAATGTGACAGCAGTCCACGTGTGTGAGACACAGATAAAAGTTTATGAGATGACACAGCAGTAAACACAAAAAAAAACATTCAGTCGCACTGAATGACAGTGTGTGTATGTAATGTAAAGTTTCTTCTTAGCTTTCATTTTTAGTTTACTTTTCTGAAGTAACGAGTAAAGTAACACTTTTGTTTATAAATGTACACGTTAATATTTAAAGTACTTTTTAAAAAAGTAATGCGATTTACTTTTCAGTTTAATTAATTTGATTAATAAAAATAATGAACTGAATTAAACTGAACGTAGTCACATAGCATTACGCACCCCTGTGCGTGGGCCCCTTAGCGAAAACAGTTTGAATCAGAAAAGGAGATTGCAGGCCAGTGCTTGATATTTTTTTGATATAAATATGCCGTTTCGGAATGCAAAACTTCTGAGTCATAAAAAACACCTGCAAGGCCTGAAAGAGATCAATCCTCAGCCAAGTAAGAAAAAGTAACACAAAAGTAACTTAAAAGTAATGTGAGTATTACTTTCCATAAAAAGTAACTAAGTAACGCAATTAGTTACTTTTTTGGTGAGTAACTTAATATTGTTACTTAAACTTTCCCCAACACTGGCCATGAATAATCTGATTGGCTGTTTCTCAGAGCAGCTTCTTCAGTAGCTCTGTGTGTGTAAACAGACCTTATGTTTGAGTCTGTATCAGACGAAAATACAGATTTTGAGGAACAATCAATTGTTTGGAGATTGTTATAAGACATTTCTGAGTGGTAAGTTTGTGTTTCTTCCGTATGGACCTGCAAAACGTAACTGTAACGTCAATAGTAGAACTTCAGCCTTAGCGCTAGCATAAAGCATTAACTAGCATACAGTGCTAACTCAGCAGTCACAACTTTGTTTTTAGCATTGTAATAACATTGTAATTAATTTATTGTTGGGGTGTAGCTACATCTCGACTTTAATGTCACAGTCGGTGTAATGTTGAGATTGGCCTGTTTTCCAGTCTTTTGAATGTACAAGGTTTACATAAGAATAAGGAAATGACACCATTAAAGCATGATTTAATGTTTCAATTCAAATGCTAGAAACCACTTAAGTTTGTCAATTCTCATTTACATTGTCTATACATGATGTGTAAACCTCTACTACTGTTGCTATTTGGAAATATAAGCCATTCTTGCTGCTCGAAAATGATTTAAACATTGACAGGCGCCCTTTCATGAGCCACTGAAACTGCTCATCTGCGCACAAGTTCAAGATCATTTGTGATTTATAGATTTCACATCTGAAAAAATGGGTACCTGTTTTTTCTGTACGTTCTATAAATCACATGTATGCATTTTTGTGAAATGAATTTAGAATGGTCTCTATGCAGCATTTTACAAATGAGGCCCCTGGTTTGCTCAGAGACCACAGAGATGGTAGCAAATAAGCAATGCTTATGTCAAGCACTGAACGAGTAAAGCTCAAGCTGACTCAAGATATAAAAACTCAAAGCTGTAATGTAAAGTCCCCTGTCACCGGGACAGCTAGTAGACTTTTGAATCTGATATAATGAGTGGATTAAACGTTTTTAATCTGCAAAAGAGGAATAGAAAGAGAGGCACTTTTACTGCTTCTGAGAGAGAGAGAGAGAGAGAGAGAGAGAGAGAGAGAGAGAGAGAGAGAGAGAGAGAGAGAGAGAGAGAGAGAGAGAGAGAGAGAGAGAGAGAGAGAGAGAGAGAGAGAGAAACTGTCAGGGAATTGACAACAGTAACAGTCATGTTGCCTGATCTGCTTAGCTCATCTCAGGCCATCCATTAAACCCTACACCTCTCACTTTAAAACCTCAACCACCAAAACCAGTAAATCGATGGGCTCAAATTCCTACAGCACCAGAACCTAATCCCTAAACACTGCATCATCTCTGTGTGTTTCAGCCTCTCATCAGATTCAGGTGGAAACAAGAACCACAGCAGCACATAGACCTGCCAAAAAACGAATGTCAACATTTGAAAAAAAAAAACTCAAATTTCCAGAGGAAAGCCAGATTAAAGGATAACAGATACACCTTCATAAACACTGCAATGGAAACATAAACCTACAGTACGACATCTCAAGCTAAAAATATCAGCAGCAGGAGGTTTGGTCTTGCAGTAAAATACAGACAATGTTTCAAGTTACTAGGGATGGGCAAAAAAATAGATTTTTCGATTAATCGTTTTTTTACGTGGTTGATTCAGAATCGATTCTCAGAGAGCAGAATCGATTTTTTTTTCATATTTTTTCCTGCAAACATTAAATGTAAGTTTAACATTTATCAAATTACTAGTCTTCTTCACTAGATGTCACCCTCTTTTTGCCTTGCGCGATGTTACCAAGGAGCGAGAGGCGAGCCTGTCATTCATTCATTCATTGAGTGCTTAAAATGGCGGTTTTAGGTGCTTCATCGACGAAGATGCCACCTCCACATAAAAACTAAGAGGTATGGAAGCATTTTAGATTTCGCAAGCAAGACGACAATGATAGTGTTGTGACTTTTAATTTCTTTGTATTAATTACCCACTTGTAAACTTATGTTCAATGTTATTTTTTATTAATATAGTATTTGTATTAAATCTCTATTTATTGAGTTGAATCAAGAATCGAGTATAAAAACCGACCCAAGAACCGGAATCGAAAATTGAACCGAGAATGGAAATCGAATCGATTTGATAGCTTGTGAATCGAAATTGAATCGATCTGAATCGATACCCAGCTCTACAAATTACTGAATTAAAACCCATCACCCAAATTCACACCATTACAGACTAACTACTGACAACACAAACCATCCACACATACAGTAATCACAAGCTTGTGTGACAGTCAGAAGTTGTGTAAAAAAGCATGTGGTAAAATACTGTGGTAAAAAGCCACTGCAAATTCAGGCCATGTTTACACCACAACGATGTGGTGAAAAACACAAAGTTTTTCCTTTGCATTTATAAAAACCTTTATGTAATTTTAATTTATATTCTGATGGTCGACTGAACCAAAGCAGGCATCCATTGCCAGTCACTCAGTACAGCATGCAAGTCTTTGTTCACAACAAGCACAGAATAGATTAACTATAACTGTATACATCTGTCAAATACATTACAAATACACAACAACATTAACTGTTTTCTCTAGCTTTCACACTTTGAGCTTTAATAAACCCTAATGAGATTTAGTTTATTTCATTGTCTTATAACACATTAGACGCGCAGCTTCACCACCTACTGGTGTATTTAGAACGAATCAGTGAACGAATCTCAATGAATCATTTCGGTGAACGAACTGAAAATGAAAAATTCACTTAGATGTAACAAAATTCATTACTGAGTAACTTTCATGAGGCCCAAAACCCAGAATTGGCACAAACGAATCCTGAACTTACCAGGCTAGCAAACTAAACCGTCTGGCTTCATGGCATAGGCCCCTGTAGGCCACCATTGTTGTTTCGGTTATACTCACGCATGTCTATAGACTAAATTTACACATGCGCATCACAGATATGCGTTTTTTTAGGCCCCAAAACACCATTGTCATGTAAACAAACAGCCAAACCTCATAAACACTTTCTTGTTAAAGGTTGAATGGTTGTGGTGTAAAAAAACCTCAGTCAGTATTTGTGTCTGACAGTACATGAATGAATCAATGACTCTCCTTAAACACATAAATGATGACGAGCAATTCTCCTCCTCAAAGCACACAAACCTTCTCAAACCAGAAGATCGGGTGATGTTTCTTTAAAAATGAAAAATACACATTCAGGGTATAATTAATGAAATGTATTTGTGTGTTTTACAGTTTCAGTGTGTGTGTGTGCAGTATGTTGACTGTGTTTTAAAAGCTGGACATTGAGCTCTGTTGGCATCCGTCACTGCTGTCTGAGGGACGAGGACAGCTGGACTTTACCGCTTTTGATGATGATAATGATGCAATCTTCACAAACATTACGAAGGAAATCATCTCTCACTACAATATTCAAATGTTAATACCAGCGAATAATCGCTTGCTAATGCAAAACTAATGACAAAGACAGGAATGTTCACAGCTAAGTTTACTCTATTGTTGTGCAGATGACTTGAACACATTTCTGCTCCCCCTAGCTTTGCTTCAAACACATTCACACAAACTTTACTGACAATAAACTTCATTTAAATCTCTGTGTGAATTTTCCCACATTGACCTGCATGAGATAAGCTAGTGCTAGATTTCATATGGATACTATCAGTGTTATGAGAGCATTATTACATATACAGTCCCTGCATTACCTCAAGACTAACAAACATCAGGTTTGCATACTAGATTTCTGTTTTTATCATACCATCTGTATTATTATTGTTATCGTGTATTTAATTATTACCTTTTAATTATTATTTGTATTACTTGAAAAGTATCAGTAAGTTAACCAGACCTGTATTTCACTTCGAGATAACCCGCGATATTTTTTTTTGTCAAAACATGTTTATGTTTTAATTGTGTTTTATTTTTTATTAAGAAGGCTTAAATCAAAACAAACCAACTGCAATTTGATTGATATTATTTGAAATGCAGTCAAAAAACGAGATTTCTGACGAATTAAAAAAACGGAGTTATCTCGTTTCGGAACCAAACACTTCATTCACTGAATTATGATCTCTTCATATTATTATAAACTTTGTAATGTCAGTCATCATTATCACAGATCTGATTCTGGACCTGTTGTCACCTGCACAAAGCTTTGAAAAAAAGCCTCAGAGTCTCGTTTCATGTTTATTCACACAGTCACAAATTTATATGTAGTTTCGTGGGCATGAATGAGATAAGAAACCGGGGCAAGTTGTCAATGGGCAAGTTTCCACAAGACTGTAAATGTAAAAATGTGCACAGATGCGGTTTTTCTCTAGCAGGGGTTTTGTTTCAACGTCTTTAGTTCATCTGTTTGTAAATTCTGTCCTCCAATCTAGAAATTTGCTCCATCATCATATTTCATTTGATAACAGCTGACAGTAAAATCCCATAATCATACAGTGAACTTTGCTCTTATATCTCACACAGGTTTCTATTAAACTTCAGGCCAGATTAAGTTGACTCGTGTTTAGATTACATTCATAAAGTTTTAAACACTTAAAAACGCGCCTTTACTGTAGCCTATTGTGTCGCGTGCTCGTTTACCTGTTTTAAAGCGGAGGTCTTCGTCGTCCGCGGAGCCGAACTCATTCAGTAGAGACACAAATAAAATACCGAAAGCGTTCTGGATCCCGAACACCGAGCCGTTGCACCACATAGCCGCCAGCATCACCACCCATCCCCAGCCGCCCTCAGGGGGCTCGAACTCTGCCGGTGGGGCTTTCTCCTCGCCCGGAGCGCTTTTACTGCCCCCATTCTCCTGCTTCACCTCCGGCTCGTTAGCGTCCATCTCAGCGGTGTCTTTACTCGCGTTTGACGCGTCACTCATGCTGATGTCTTTACTCGCGTTTGACGCGTCACTCATGCTGATGTCTGATGTCACTGCAGGTATATGATTGTATATAGTATGAGCTGGTGCGGATCGCTATACAAACACCATACTTTCTCGCAGCACGCGGTTCCTATGCCTCTTCTGGTTTTGCAAAAACACGTGTAAATATAGATCTAGCTGAGAGAGGCGGGGCTACAAAAATCCTTCCCACTTTACTACAGTAAATCACTGAAGACAGTACTGCCCCTAAACTGGGGTCTTGTAGACACACCTAATAATTTTTACACAGATTATGAATGTAATTTGATCATACGACTGATCATGCCTGGTCTTTTCCAGTTTTTCAGGAATGGATTGTAGTTTTATGTACAGGATTCTTGTGGGATAGAATAAAAATCCTACAGGGTTTATTAACACATTGGTTCTCAAACTGGGGGCCCCAGTTTTTATGACATTTTATACAATACATTCATTTATCATGAATTATGTGTAATTAAACCTTAAAAAAGCCAACTTACCAACAGCACAGGTATAATTTAATATGTTTTGTTTAATTAAAATGTTACATTTTAGAACTATTTTTGTCATAAATTTTCTTTCGGGGGCCGCAAAGTAATGCAGCGTACACAAGGGGGGCCGCATGCTGAAAAGTATGAGAACCACTAACATATTGCCCTGTAGGACTGTAGGAATATGTAGGATTCCTGCAGGATTTCACTTGTCCTGTATAGGATCTTACTGTATCACTAGACATGCAGGACCAACCTGCAGGGCACTACAGTGACATTTTATTTTTGGATTTTTATTCAACATATATAATTACAGTAAAATTTGTGTTACACCACAGTGAACCTACTTTTGAGCAATAGTGTTTTAAACTGAAGTTATAGGATAATTTGTAACACACTGTAATGATTAATAATATCACAGTTTAATATCGTTTTCATTTATGTTAATTGGTCTGTTATGTTGTTGCTTGGTTGTTGCCCTTAAAAAGTCCCTATTACATTGCTAAAGACAACATTATAGTGTGTATTTGGTGTAATACAATGTGTTTGCATAGTTTATAGTTCAAAAACACGTTATTTTCAACACGTACTTTATTGTTGCTCCTCTATGCCCTGCCTCCCTGAAACATTCTGATTTTGTACAAAACTCATCGATCTGAAAAGTGCAGTGTCCTCTGATTGGCCAGCTAACCAGTATGTTCTGATTGGCCTGTGACGCTCCTTACCATGTTTGAAAGATAAGCTCCCAATGTAATCCTGACAGGAGTTAATATCGGCTTTACTACATTATCAATATGGGCCGAATCTGTTCCAGAAAATGCAGATGACCAAGCTGATGGATCAACTTTACCAGCGTGGCTATGAGCAGAAGAACATAAAAGATTGGTATGGTAAGGATATTAAAACATAAAACCATGTCTGCATTAATGAACGTAGAAACAACAAACAACAAGCGCTACTCTGCACACAACTTGTGTTTGAGTCATGGTTTAGTCAGTACTTAATTCTTTAAATATGAAAACATAAGACTACTTACAGGCTGTGAGTCAGAAGTGGGCGGGATTATGATCAAGACATTGTGTCCATGTCAATCAGCTCAGAAAGTAAACTGTTGCCTACAGTCTGTGTGTTTGTTGTAGTCCAAGAAAAGAGATTTAAGTTGGAGAAGATAATTTGCGTCATTGTTTATTTTGGGATTTGTACCTTTGCATATTGTTATCATTTACTCGGGTATTTCTCAGATTAAGTGCCAAATTGGGTTGCTGCAATTTTGAAAATTAACATTCCAAATTTGACTTATTGGTATACATCAAATTATCAGTCCTTAAGTCAGGAGCGACGTTATGAGCTTGGTTGAGACCATAAGATAAGGGAATTTATGATTTTTTTGCCATTTTCTTAACTATGTCAAGTAAATGTGTCTTTACCCTCACATCATCGAATACATATAAAACTTAAATGATACATCAGTGCTTTTAAAATATTTTGTGGTTTCACATGGAATCTTATTTATCTTAATGAGATTTTTACTTTCAAGATGAATTATAGTCATTTATGTATCTAAATTTATGATTCATCAATCTACCCTGCATGGAATATAAGCTTATTTTAAGTGAATGCCATGGGAAAGTCCCTTTATACAGAGCGTGTTGGTAATGACAGTTAAACCATGGGAAAGGTAGAAATTAAGCAAAATTAAGTACAAAATGCATATATATGCTTAATCTGTGCATGTAGTTTATTAGTTCAAGTAAAATTTTATTCATAAACATTATTTATCACAAAATACATGCATGAGATATGGCACAACATGTGAAAACTCTGGTGAAGGACAACACCAACACACTGATATTGTACCCCAAAACACAAATAAAATGTGATAAAATTATTAGTAAGAGCACCCATAAAAAATCTAGGCTTGTTTTTGTTTATACTAATTAATGGTGCTAAAATGTATTAGATTTAATTGGTTTTTAATAGAATTACACCCTGTGGACATAAATAGGCCCACTATTTGGGAAATACCCACTAATACTTACACACCAAAGGAAATGTAAAATTAAGAATCTGAAAATACATGCTCCAAGGTAACATTAATAAACTCAATAAAGTTTACTGATTTGTGTGATTGTCAAAAAAGAATTTTAAATAAATAATTAATAATAAATAATAGTTAATAAATAATATGAACATTATATTTGTTTGACATATGCTTTTTGTCAATGCTAACTTAATGCTAAGTTCATGAGTGATTTGGGGGGAAACACAAAATGACTGATTTTCAATATAAAAAGTGATTGTGGACTGAATTAAGCATATGTAACCTCTGTTAAATAATCACTTATCTGCAGAGAGGGCATTTAAAGCACACGATTTCATTCTTGTGGTGACACCTGGGGGTCAAAGTTGGTATTACATGGCATGCTAATTGTTGCATTTATTTTCTTTTGTGGTGGTCTTAAGTAAATAATTGACCGAGAAAAAAGTCTTAGGACTCTTATGTCTCAGGAAGAATATTTTTCCTCGTTTTATTTTTTATGTTGCGCTGCAGGGCTTCCGTACTCCAGCATTAAGTAAGTTATCACGCAATAAGGGGAACGCCCCGCTGTCAGGCAAGTATTGCCATGAAATAAATGTAGCATCGCTGAAGTGGAGGCCTGGCAGGAATCTCGCATTTTTACTTGCAGTTGGATTGGTACTTTCTGTTCATCTGTTTAGAGGTGATTTAAATATTCATAGCTTGAAATAGACAGAAAATTGAGCTTTCTTGCCCTCCAATCAAATAGAGCTACAGACGTTCAACTCTTTTACTGTTATCCTTCTTACATGCACCATCACAACCAGTGTTTTTCATCAAGAAAAAAAATGCATACAGACACAAGTCTTTCTTGTACGTTATAGAGCCATGATGGCCACACACACAAACATCTGACAGCTTCAGAAAACTGAATGCATTCAAACACACAAACACATCACTGTGCAACATTTATTAAACAGCAGTTTATTCAAAAAAGAAACTGCACAAACATGAGTTTATTACAATCACAACTCAAGTGTAAGCTTTTTATCAATGTAAATCTGTTTTAATGTATAAACCCCAGGTTCAGTCTTCCTCCATGTAAATATCCTGTCACTGATAGAGATGTATGTTGAATAGAAAGGCCATCCACATCTTCCTCTTTCTTTTGCATTAAAGCCCGTTTGGGATTTTAAATCTGACACACAGTCCCATAATGCAACAGTGTCACGTTATTCATCAGTTTTGGGTTTTTTGGCTGATGTGGCATCGGTCTTGACGTCTCCTCTCCTCTTCTTCAAGCCCTTCATCTTGCGCGTCTGCAGTTTGTCCAAGTTCTGCTTCTGCATGTGTAAACGGCCTAATCTGGTGCCAAAGGCATCATGGGATATGTTCTTCTTTTTCTTGGGCTGTGCAGATATAAAGACACAACATAATGAAGTTTCATGAAGATCTAATCTGTAATCTTCAGCAAAACAATTTTAACTCCGATTCAAATTATGCTTTTCTATGACAACACTCTGGAAATAGTGAATCACTACATGAAGTGATCGCTCTATCAGGAAACAAAACACCTAAACTCAGAAACAGATGAGAGGAAAGACAATGAATGCTTTCTGAATTATGTTTATAAGGTGACTGTGTACCTTCAGGCCTTTAGGCTGTTTGTGTGCAGATCTGTACAGGTCATCTGAAGCTATGTGACATCTCCTCATGGCAAAATCAAATGAAGGTCCCATTTCCTCCAGTTCAATCCTGGGTGTCCGACAGCCAGATTTCTTCAACAAGACTCTGTAAGAATCACAGTAACTTTATCACTCAATCATATGAAATAAAGTCTGGATAAGCAGATGTGGTTTATGGGTATACAACATAAACACTTCCTGTGAGGCTTTAAAGCAAGAGGTAAAAGTTTTCTATGAGTGTAAGGTTTAGTGGGTGGGTTGGGGTATTATGCAAATAAACAAGTGTTTGTGTGTCTTACTTGTAGCTGCGCATGTAAATCTTGCCGTCCAGCGCAGTGAAATGCAGCACATGTTCGAGTCCTGCCAGGCGCACGGCTTTTACTTTGGGACCACAGAAAAAATCTGACAGAGCAAAATCAGAGAAACGTTACAGCACTTCATCTGACTGACTCCAGCTGCTGGTTTGCTCTTATCAAACTCTTATCATCCCTACAATATTAATATCAGGGACTTTAAAACAGTACATTTCACTTTTTAAGCTCTCCAGAGTACATAAGTTCTAGTTCAAAATACCCCACAGATAATTTTCATGTTAAAATTGCCACTTTGTAGGTGTGAGCAAAAATGTAAAAAAGTGCCGTTTTGGGTGTGTCCTTGAAAATGTAAATGAGCCGATGAAATGCCATAATGGTGGTTTGTTGAAATTGAAACTCAGTTGTGATTTTCTTTCTCTGCACTTAATGGCAGTGCCGTGGTTGGATAGTGCAGATTAAGGGGCGGTATTATTATAAGAAGATCCCCTTCTGACATCACAAGGGGAGCCAAATTTCAATTACCTATTTTTTCACATGCTTGCAGAGAAGGGCTTACTAAAACTAAGTTACAGGGTTGATCTTTTTCACATTTATTAGGTTGATAGAAGCACTGGGGACCCAATTATAGCACTTAAACATGGAAAAATTTTTCATGATATGTCCCATTTAACTGTCAAATAACATCTACTCAAATGGTGGCTAAACATCAGCTCAAGAGGTTTCAAGCTCAAGTTTAACATTTCGACTGAAAGTGAAGACAGCTTTACAGTGATGACTGACACAACATCAGAAAATAACACAACCTTACACAAGTGTCTTTGAGTTTGGAAAAGTTCATATGAATCAAACATGAGAATAAAGAGGATAAATAATTGAAAAATATATTCTCATGGATTTATATTAAAACTATTTATTTATTTATTTGACAAGTTTCACTACATTCACACAATGTAGAGTTAATATTTTTTGACTGTAGTAAGAGAGGTTTCATCTCTCATCATCATCATCATCATCATCTAAGGATCCCAGAAAAATCCAGGATGCCTTTCCCGTGTATTTTCCGGAATGTCTGTGTGAAAAGGGCTAGTGAGAGTTCAGAGGAGATCTCTTACCTGTTAGAAGATTCTTTAATCTCTTATGTTCATTATCTGTGTCAAACAGTTCACCTGTAAACACCAGCATTGGCTTTGTGCCCTCAGGACACTTGTTTATCTTTACAAAAGACAGAAACTTTTTTTAGTTTGCATACACAACTCATCAAATGTCTCGGGTAAATTAAATTCATATGTAATCTTTCTATTCAGTTAAGGGTTTGTAATAGTGATGCACCGATGTATCGGCCGCCGATATTTATCGGCCGATTTTTGATGAATTTGAAACCATCGGCATATCGGCAATAGCATGAGAAAGGCCGATACCGATTGTTTATTAATTAACCGCATAAAGAAATCCATTATATGCAAAAAATGAGTTAATGTTGTTAATAAAATAAATGCTGAATAGCGAAAACCACATTTGAAGGTTGTCATGCTGTCTTATTATATTTGTTTTACCTTAATTTGTGCCTCTCTTATTATGTTGGTCAGTTGAATGTTAATTAGATCTAATCCATGTTCAGTAAAAATAATTTGATGCAGAAATAAACTAGCTAATAGACCAACTGTATAGTATTGTATACAAGTGTTTAATATCGGCATCGGCCAGAAGTTGTCTGTTTAAATCGGTATCGGCCCAAAAAAATCCTATCGGTGCATCCCTAGTTTGTAACGGGATCAAATAATATATACTACGCATCTATTTATATGGGGGGAAAAAACAAACATTCAGACAACTGAAGGCTGCTGTACCTTTATATCTTTGAGAGCGACAAACTTTTCAATGCCGAGCTCAAACATGTCCAGCACATGAAAATCAAACATGCGACCTGCAAAGATCACAAGCAAAAGTAACATTTTTAGACAAAACTACTTTACGGTTTTGTGGCCTTGATTGTTTGTATTTATTGCTCAGTTGAAGACCGTGTACGTGTGCAAACGTGTAGTGTTTCTATATAAAGTAACATCGCCATCTACTGACCAGGTGCACATTTAATTCTGTTCACAGATCTGTGTAAATGCAATCTTTTTGACTCCATTGAAAAGTTTTAACAATGCAAATATATATTACTATTTTATTGCTGTGTAAGTGTAGCCTACAGTAAACCTTCACGATTTATTCAGCCAACGTACCAAATATGAGATTATGAGGTCGCTTCTTGTTGTGTGACCCAAACAGAAACAAGGAGCAATCGGATTTCTTTGAGAAGAATTCCTGAGAAATTATAAACATCAGAACATGTTACACAATGAGACTTTGAAACTACATATGAATAAAATCATGACACTCAAATCATAATCTCACCAATGCTGTTGAGTCTTCAAATGGCCTTACTATGTTTTTCCTGAGAAGAGACAAAAGTTTTAGTGTCACTCTCTACATGATGACCAAACTCATGTCTGTTTAAGAGATAATGTACAGGCAGCAGGTTGTTATCACAGAAATATCCCAGACACTATCAGGACCTGACCTCCAAGCAGAGGTAAGAAACATTAAATATTGAGTTTATTGCTCATTTTTAACGAATGCAGACATTTTTGCGATGGGAACACGCAATCTCAGTCATAAAAAAACACCTGCAGGGCCTGAAAGAGATCAAGCCTCAGCCAAGGAAGAATGCAAAGGTAACTTCAAAGTAACATAAGTATTACTTTCCATGGACAGAAAGTAAGTAATGCAATTAGTTTATTTTTTGGAGAGAAACTTAATATTGTTGTCATACACTGCTTTTAAAAGTAACTTTCCCCAATAGATTACTGAATGATACAAGTGACTACATCATGCAACTGTACTGTAGAGACTATAATGTCAGTAGATCAGTGTTACTGCATTAACCAAATCCAAATCCTGGATTATTTCATTACAGACACACACAACAAAAACTTACTTCTTATACATTACTGCGTTTGGTTTCTTTAGAGCATACTGAAACAAAAAAATTCAAATACAACACAAAACAATCAATCAAACATTTAAAACATCATAAACAATTATGAACTAACAATAAGTAAAGTTGGGTTTTTTTGGTGTTGATCTGATCTGATGTTGTTGACAGACATTATGACCGCTCACCACATCTTTTAAAGTTTGTGTGACGATCTCACTCGTGTTTCCTCCTTTAATGATCATCGCATGTTTGAGGTCTTCTGTTAGTTTGGCTTCTCTGCTCTGCAGAAAGCGTTTGGATCGCCTCGTTTTCGCTTTACTACAAGAAATAAATAAATAAAAGATCATTATCAACATCAACATTTACAAGCAAAAGTGAAGAAACTCAACGTCAGTTTTTAAAGAACACAAGCTTCGCATGATCTCAGGCACAAGACAAACACAAGAGCACAATCATGTCTCAAAAACATCAAACATACCATGGTACACCACCATCACTGTACACTGTCTGGTACTAACTTAACCACGGTTATTTTTGCGATGGTAAGTTAATGAAACTACGCTGTGGAAATACAGATAAATAATCCAAGACTAGCTTCACGTGTCTCAAATTGAGAAAGCTGGCAAGATATTTTTACTAAAACAACTTAACTAACGTTACCCTTCTAAACTAAAGTTAGACAAAATGATGTATAACATAAAATTACAAACAGAACAGTACACACAAACATTTACTTACACGATTCCGTCTGAATGTGACATTATTCCAATTCGCTTCACCTCACTGATGTGTGAACACGTGAAAACAGCGCAGTGAAGCCAGCGATCAAAACAATCAGCGTCCGTTTAAAGCCGGAAGTTTCATAATAAAAGTCTCTATCATCGGACATTTCAAAATGAAAGTCTCTTATTGTGATGAATAAAATGTATAAAGATACAGAAATAAAACGCACTGAAGTTATACCTGTCAAAATTTGAAGTGGATCAAAACCTTTCATAAAAGTTGTCTTTAAACCAATACCCATTCTTGTCTTAGGATGACACTAACTTTTTTGACTCGCTTTAAATGTTGACTAGGGTTAACATGTAAATCAGTCATAATGTTTTACACATTTTTTTTTTACATCAAGTCAATTTAAATGTCAGACATATGCAGGGGTGTTACCGGGAATGAGTCTAATGCATGTAACATCAATAACATATTGGGTGCACAACATTTTCCTAAAAATAACAAAACAAAAGCATTTAAAAAGTAGTGTCTGTACATGTCAAATAAAACCTAATTTTACATATAACCACTTTTGAAATATAGTAGTCAACATTTGAAGTGGATCAAAAACATTCACCAAATTTGTCCTAAAACAAGAACGGGTATTGGATATTGGTTTTAAGAAAACTTTTAGAAAAGGTTTTGATCCACTTCAAATGTTGACTAGTGTAGTTTAGAAGCAGCAGTAGAGATTTCAAGTGTGGTAATTGTAAACATTTATATAGTAAAGTACATAAAACCAGTTTTGAATTAATATTTATTGTAAAATGTCAGGACAGTTTAACACACACTGATGCTGGGATCACATGACATAAAATCCATTACATTAAACACATACAGTAACTCCACATAAGAGGATTTAGATTGTCTTTAAACCTCAACTATTAACATTTACACACTACCAAATCCCTAGAGATTTACAGTACATTTACAGTTGATACAGTCACAGAAACGCAGACAGACACAGTAAATACACATACATACGAGGTGAATTATAAAGCAATTTTAACCGATGGGATTTAAGAGGTCTGTGAGTTCAAAGTCTGCAGGACAGAGATCAATGCATGTAATCCATCCATATTCAAAACCATTTCTTCAGATTAGGGACTAAATCAAAACCCAAGTGAAGTTACAAACATAACTGAAAAATGACACGCGTGCACAAAAAATAAATCAAATTCTGCTCAGCAAAACACACAAAAGATAAAAAGTACCTGAGAAAAGGTTGAGAAATTGGGCAGATGTAATAGAAAAGGATCTCATGATGTAAAGACTGCACTCCTCTGAGAGTTTTATATAAAGATGATTTAAGTCTATAGATGATTATGGCACAGCCTGCACATTTACACACAGCATTAGAATAACACTGACAACTTAACATTTATAAAAACCAGACTCTGGTTACACACAAACAGACAAAATATTGTTTAGAAAATTAATTTGATAAAAAGACATCTGATTAATATAAGCAATATTATTATTATTAAGAGCTTTGTGTGTTTGTTTAAAGAAGTTCATTTGTAATCATTAAAACGTGACCTTCAAGTTTGAGGTCAAAACCTGAGAATACATCAGGCAGCTTTAAAGACTTAAAAAGAAAAATCCTCTCTCTTTTCAAAAGCCTTAGATTGACAGACAATAAAACATTAAAATGAGTTGTCTCAGAAACATTTCCTAAAGACAATCTGTGGACCAAACTCTTCATATTCATCAGCACTGATCCAGGCACTGGAGAACAAGGGCAGGTTTGACAATACGGCTCCTCCACACCATACAGAGAAATCTCGATCTTTTGGACTCAATACTCTCACGTTGTCCATCAGATCAACAGGAACCATGTGTCTGATCTCATATTGTAAACGCTCAGGAAGACCGGCCAACAGCGTATTACCACCTCCAAAAAAAAAAAAACAATGGTGAGCGTTAGAGAACATCTGGATGCTGATTAGGCATGGGCCGGTATAAGATTCTGGCGGTATGATAACCTTTAGCAAAAATACCACGGTTTCACGGTGTTGCGGTATTGCCATTGCAACACTAAAATGTGTTATTTTCAAATGCCAGGTACAATAAAGCCTTTAAATTATAATATGCTTTCAAGACATATATAATATTTTCGTAATATATATTAAATGTAAACATCAAATCAATCACATGACTTCATGATTTAATGAATTTTGTATAAACACAGCTCATACCTTGGAGACGGTATCACAGAACATTTTAGTGGTTTTGAAACCTTGACTGTTTTAAACCTCGGTATACCTTGAAACCGGTAATCGGCCCATGCCTAATGCTGATTGGTCAAAACACTAACAATATAATAAGTGCTGTAATGTTCTCTATTACAAATCTCTATTACAAAACTAATATTATTAGTCTTATAAAAAATATTAACTAACAAATTGTATAAATTGTTTATAAATTTAAAATACGCTGCACTTTCGCTGCATAAATTGCAGATTTCCACAAGCAAAATATGTGGGGCTTGCATGATTTCATAATCCCCGCATTTTAATGGCAAATATATCTTAGCAAAAAAGCTGAAAATGTTTAATTCACTTCACACAAGCGCAGCCATGTCCCCTGTTGTCATGGGAATGTTAGGAAGTGACGCAATTACGAGACGTGAACACCAACGAAAAGCTGCAAACAGTTTTTGCAAGTTCTCAGTTTTTGCAAGTTCCCGCAATTTTTCCAAGTTCCCGCAATTTCATCGCATAAAATTGCATAAATATCCCACATATTTAAATCGCAAACCTGCCGCAAGATCAAGCACTTTAGCCCGCAACGATCACAAAAAAATCTGACTGATTAGAACAATAGAACTAATAATCTTTATTTCTCTACCTGATAGGACGATATTTCCTACAAAGCTCCTCCGCAGATCAATGTCTGACTGAAGAATGGATTTGAAAACGCTCTCGTGCATCCCATAATGATCTCGTCCAATCAGCTCCGGTCTGAAGAGGATTTCTGGAGCCCTGTGTATGACAGTAATATAGTGTAGATTTACAGAATACAGCAGGTCTCGCTGATGGATCAATGTTAATATCTGACGGTTAAATGAGTGATGAGGTTTAGTTGAGAGACAAACAGATGATTAACCTGAATGGTTCTGTGGTGAGCGAGACGAGACGTCCATCAGGTAAAGTGTAGTGAAGTTCAGATGAGTCTGTATCTCCTCTCCTGAGCTCAGATTCATAATCCAAAGCCACATAACAACATTTCTCTTTCATCTCTCGTACGATCTCCAGTTCTGCAGATGTCTGCATACGAACACCCTGATCCAGGAGCAGCTACAACATACAGAAACTTTACTATTAAAGAAAAAAACATTTATGAAGTACAGTACTTTTCGGACTATAAACCGCACCGGAATATAAGCCGCATCATTCAAAAATGCGTCATTAAGACGAAACAAAAGTCACAGTGGACTATACGTCGTGTTTATTTAGAAAATTATTTCATAAAATCCAATTCGAAAAACAGACATTTAATCTGGAAAGGCAAGTTATTCAATTAAACAACAGCAGGCTGAATAGATGTCTGTACGTTAAAAGTAATATTATCAGTTATTTAAACTATAAACCTGACACTTGTCAACCATAAAGGGCCTAAAGAGCGCTATTAAAAAACTGATAAACATTTTAATAAACACTTTATTGAACCCTGCAGTGTCATATTGCTGCTCTAGTTTTATAAAAATAAAAAATAAATCACTTAAATGCACAAATGTCTATTAAGTCACAATGTTGTCTCTAAAAATTCAATTCGCATCTCATCACAATTTCTGCTCAATGTATGAATTGTGTGCGGGTGCATGCATCGGTGTGTGTCATTGGTCAATGTTATCTGGTGGGCCCATGCTTCGTTTACGGTCTGAGGGATTAGGACATCCACAACATGCACACTTACGCACCATTTAAAAAAATATAGCAATACCAAAATACAAACAATACAATAGCTTGAATACAGCGTGTGTTTCCCTCAGACTGTAAACTGAGCTCGGGCGCACCAGATAACACGTCAGCAGTGTCGTACATTAGCAGCGTCACTGTAGTGTCATGCACGTGGATTTACAAAAGACGACACTGAATAAAGTCGTAATTTTTGGACCAAAATGTATTTTCAATGTTTCAACACATTTTAACTGACCCACTGATGTCACATGGACTACTTTGATGTTTAAATTACCTTTCTTGACATGGACAGTATACTGTACATAGATTTTTCAATGGAGGGTCAGAAAGCTCTTGGACTAAATCTTAAACATCTTAAACTGTGATCCAAAGATGAACGAAGGTCTTAAGGGTCTTTAATAAAATTTTCATTTTTGGGTGAACTAACCCTTTTAAATAAATTGTTTAAATGTGTGTGCACCTTCTGAAGCTGTGAGGTGACGTCTGCTCCAGCCAGGTTGAAGCGCTGTACCGCATGAGGCAGACAGTAACCATCAAATACTGGAACGCAATGACTGACACCATCTCCAGAGTCCAACACCACACCTGACCATACAAACACACAACACTTATTTTCTATATATGACGAACATTTTGCATAGAAACAAACTAATCCATAAACCATGATACAGGGAAACATGATACATCATTTTGCAAACACACAACGAAAGAAGTGTGAATAATCAGCTCCACACATGGACCATAAATACTGGATTAGCTGTACTATCAACTGATAAAAGTATAATTTTTAAAGGCCAAAGTCTAACTTCATCTGTTGACATACTGTGATTGAGAGCAGCAGGTAAAATAACCCACAGACCTGTGGTACGTCCTGAAGCATAAAGTGCCAGAACAGCCTGCATGGCCACAAATGTGAGAGGGACATTAAAGACCTCAAACATCACTTCGATCATCCGCTGACGGTTCTCCACGGGGTTCCTGGCGGCCTCTGTTAACAACACAGGATGATCCTGAGGATCCACAGCAAGCTGCTGGAAAGCATGATGCCAGATCTACACACAAAAAAAATCTTATTTTTAGAAACAAAGCCCAAAAATCACAAATTCAGAAACCTTTATGATTGAAAAACACTCATCAGGTTTTCAAAGACCCTAATAAACCGTGTGCACTACATCAGTACCCATTAACACCCAACAGCATCTGTGATCATCTCACCATCTCCATCTCATCCCAGTTGTTTACGATGCCGTTCTTTATGGGATGTTTAAGAGTCAAAACTCCTCTCATGTGTTGAGCATCATGACCAACATACAGTTCTCGATCTACACCTCCACTCATCACCTCCTGCAATAACATCAACATTCATGACTGTCTGAAGAACTGAAGATGATCTGACTGTATGCACGCAGAAGAAACTACCTCATATTTTGGATGCCCAATAATAGTTGGAAACACAGATGTCGGAAGGTCCTGGTCTGCAAACCCAGCCTTCATTAAACCAGATCCTGTATCCAAAACAATGGCCGTCTTGTACTCCATCTGATTCTAAATGATTAAAATAAAAAAAGACGGTAAAAGGAATAGATATGAATGATGTCTGGTTATTATAAACTCAATAGGAATATGAAAGGTGGTAGTAAGACAAAAGCCGTTTCAAACCCTAGTGAGCAGACTTCATGTCTATGTGGGTGATTCTCACGAAACCATTGAAACACCACGGCACTAATGATTTTATATATAGTATAGTATTTTATATATTAATATAGTAATATTAAAAAGCATCAGAATTAACACAATACTGTGTTCTACCTTGCACAATGTGTGATTTCAACATAAGAATTTATAATTTGTCAATTTTATCTCATTTTCTGCTGAAATTCTCATTACCGCAATATGTCCGACTGTGTTTGAACATGCGTTATGTTGTAATTTAATCAAATTAACACAAAAATTTAGAAAAAAAATAAATGGATGTTTTGCTAGACTACTTTAGATGACAGAAAAATATTTACTGAATATTCATGTATAATAATAATGAAGAAAAATTAGGAAAATGATGTGTCCATGCCTGATGTTCTCATCCTCCGCAACACTTTTTGAGAACAGTTTAAGCACACATACAGAATTTTAATAAAGTTTGATTTTGAGTGACCAAGCACATGGACCAGTTACTTCTAGATGGCTACCAGGTAAGATCATTTTTTTACAGTTAATTTGAAATATTGTCTTGTCAGAATGCTTACACGACATTTTGATTATCATTACCGCAACAGATGCTTATTAAATGTTAATTTAATTAATAGAAGCATAATACTTTGATTTTAAATGCATGTGCAGAATCTCCAAATTATGTTCTTTCAGGTTTGTCATGTCATTTTGAAAATATGTCAGTGTTGATGTTTTCTGACTGTTGCGGTAATGAGATTTTTTAGGACTAATTTTTTTTTTAATTATGTTACAAAAAGTGTTAAATGATAAGTAAAAGTGTTTAAATTAATGTTCCCATTTACTCCAGACTTTGTTTTTCAATGTCTGGTGGGAAAAAAAGTAAATTTAAGCAATTTTTACATTTTCATGCTTGACATTTTTAAAACCAAGTTTTCGTGAGAATCACCCATGTAGGCAGTATAAAACCCACATGTCAGATGCTGTTAAACTCAATGGACATTATAATTTAGTATACCGGTATATGCATTTGCGCAGTACATCAATGACTATGTTTACATGAACACCAATAGGGCGTTTACATGGACACATACTGTGATTAAAACCAGCGTATAGCACCTCTTTTGATACAATTATACTTTATGCGATTATGAGCTTAAATCACATTATTTTTATCTAAAGTATTGCGCTTACATGATTTAAAAAGGTATAATTGCAATATTGCCAAAATCCCATTATAAATCGCATTATGAGTGTGCATTTAAACGTGGTCAATTCCAGTGCCAAATCAGATTCAAGTAATCTTGTTAGCTTGGAATAAAATGTTAGATTGAGTCCGATACTAGTGCTTTAGATGAAGTATGAGTAGATGTAAAGTCCATCAATATACGCTTTGAAGAGAGCTCAGTAATGTTTGAAACTGCTGTCATGTCATCACTACAGTATACATGGGTTTCAGTCATGTGACTTTTTACGTTATGCCGCCATCTTGAGGACCTACCGAGTACCAGTAGGCTACTGACAAGCATTGGCTGGCTTGCTACGATTTACGGATTTCTTATCTTTTACTGTCTATGATTCTTATGGATACGGGAAATGGCTACGAAAGACAACATGTCGCACCTCGACTGTCATGAAAAGAAACGCGACTTAAAAAAAATATACCTTGGTTTGGGTGTGATGCCTACTCAATCCCCGATACGTTCTTCCAGCCGCTGTTCGCTGCTACCGAACTACCACTATTTTACAACACTAAGGCGGTGCATCACAACATGAAACTTTGCTCGAAGTATCACCTGGATCTCTACTCATGAACGCGAACATTGAGAACATTGTTTGTGTACACAGAGTTTAATAAAAAGAAAGGTTTTGTACAACTGACTTTGGCTGTTATGGTGTCTGCTCGTCATCCCTGCCAGACGGAAATAATCGATTTCTGAATGCGAATGAATGAATCTCATATGAGGCTCCTTTTTCAACTAGAAGGTCAATATTGTTTTTCACTTGCGACAAAACAACGAATTATCTGTGCATTTATATGGAACTATGCTTTAGGAGCTATTCATCTTTACTCTCCTCCCTCCTTACGTTCCATTCGCAGATCGATACATCTAGACTGGGAAGATGGCGGCGAGCGGAAGCCAAATCAACCAAAGTCAGTTGTTCAAAACCTTCTTTTTAGTAAACTCTTTGTTCACAAACAATGTTCTCAATGCTCGAGTTCACGTGTAGAGACACAGGCGATACTTCGAGCAAAATATCATGTTTTGTCGAGCCTTCTTAGTGTTGTAAAAATAGCGATTTTGATGCTCACAACATATTGAAGGCTGAGCTTATAGTTCTTTTGCGACCACTTCAGGTCCTCAAAATGGCGGAAGACAAGAGAGTGACGCCAGCTGAAACCCATGTATAATATTTAAGTTCCCACCAGTCTAGTTGAAGTGTTCATCTGCAGTCGGTCAAGTGAAGATCTGTAGACGGCTCTCATAGTGTCACCACCGTCATAAACATCACCTTCATTCTTATCTGACACCTGTCTGATCATCTCAACACCTTTAACATTGATAAACATACAGTCTGTATGCTTCATCTCTGATGGGACTCTTGAGGACTCATAGCTCATCTGGGCTTCAGATGGTACTCGGTCCAATACTGGTGGCTGGACGACAGTATTTTTGTTGTTGTTGTTATTGTTATGCTGTCCTTGTAGTGGGTTAGTGAACTCTCGGGGTATTGGGAGGGTTTCGTCACGTGAGATCAAGTCTGACTGCCCATGTCTGTCTGCGGTTTCATTGGATGATAATTTCTCCACTGCATCAGACCAGACCACAGGCACAGGAGTTACAACACCACCAGGATCAAATGTATCTTGCTCAGGATCAGACACATCATCGGTCTCTGTCTGACAGATGCTAACTACAGGAAGATCTGAGGAGCTCTCTGATTGGACACATGCAGATAAATGTGTACTGGGTGTTTGTATAACAGATTCAATGTGACACTGATCATTAATCTCATCTAAACTTGAGCGATGCTCAGATGCATGTGTGACGTCTAAACTCAAAGGCTCAGTATTAAACAAGTCCTCCTTTATGGTTTCATTTAAATGTGGCTGACTGATGTAATCTTCTTCAGATGTGGACTGACATGTATCTGTATGATGAGGTTGTTGACTGCTGGTTTCATCTGTTGCTGGATCTGACAGATGTTTCAGAGGAGCAGAATCAAGATCTTGAAGTCTATGCTGTCTGAAACCACAGTTTCTGTCCATGATGGAGCACTTCACAACTTTGTATCTTGAGTTCTTCTTCACCTTCATTTGTCCTCCGTTCAGACTTTTATCTATATTCTCCACCTTCTTCTCTTCCGGTTGTGTCAGGATCATCTTCGGCTCTCCACAGGAGCTGTGTGCGGTGACGTCAGACCGATGCTCCTCAGATTCACTGCAACGCAGGGCATCAAGTTTTAAGCTTTCCTCAATAATCTGCTCATCAAGATCTTTAAGCTCTTGAAGGACGTGACTTCGGTCCACCTTCTGATCTATGAGCCCATCCAGATGTGCAGGGCTTCCCAAAAATAATTCAGGAGAGGGGTTTTGACAAATCTCACTTGTTGTAACCGTGTCTGAATCAGAAGATGAAAGTTTACTCTGAGGACTGATGGGGAGCACAGATGAGATATCATCACAATCATCATCATCATCCAATCCTATAACAGCAGACTGATACTGATCATGTGGTGACATCTAGAAAGAAAAAGAAAATTGACATGAAATTCAAATATTGTAGGTATAGTTTCTCCCAATAAAAAACAAATTTCTACGCACTATATACACAAGAGCTACAAAACAAAAACAGTTTGTATACAGTTATTTATGTGGATGTTAATCATTCAAGAAACAAAGAAGTAATATTAAATATTATTTGGGACCCTTATAGAGCATTACAGACTAAAAAGTAAATCAGTGACTCCAGCTCATTTCTGTTGACAATGGCATTCACAGTTGAACATTCTAGTACAAGATGACTTCAGATTGAATAAGGAAATATGAATGCTCATGCACACTGCTGTAAAAGATCTCAGATTTGTTAATAAATATGAAGGCAAACTTACAGCATTGTGTTGATCTTCGTTCCATAAAGGCCAATGGTTGTACAGATCATCAGTTTTTAACAGATCATCGAGTATCACCTCCTGTTCAAGTACATGCTCTTCTTCCTTAAGAGATCAATGACAAACAGGCAATATTAATTTTGCGTTAACATGTAATTTTATGATAATAAAGCATCTTTGGTGTGTTGTCTGAGGGGAGGGCGTTGTGCTCAGAACCCTTAACAGAGATACAGGGTACAAGCTGAGAGTGAGGGCCGATGTGATGTTATAAACCTCACAAATGATATCAGATTAAATGAGAGATGTTTTCAATGAAACTTCATCTGATATTGAACACCATTTGTTGACACGTGATACCAAACATCAAAATCCAAATATCACATCCAACCTCCATCAGACAACCAAGTAAATTCACTCTTAATGAAATGGTGAATTAACCTTTAATAAATTATTTTTGTTTTTGCATGTTTTTGATACATTAGCTTTGTTGTGAAACAGGGACTTGCATCATTACAATGTTGCAATTTCCTCTTGGTTCGCGTTTACAATATTACATTCCAAACTAAGTCATGTAGAAGTTAACTCTCTTTTCATTGGTAAGAGTTAATCAGTTTATTTTGCAGTTACATTAGAAAGTACTTGCACTATCCAAAACAAACCGGATAAGTACGGTTTTCATACTAATCCTACCACCAAACCTTACCCTAAACCAGGGATGGGCAACTTCGGTCCTGGAGGGCCGGTGCCCTGCAGAGTTTAGCTCCAACCATAATTAAACACACAATTAAGGTCTTACTAGGCATACTAGAAACTTTAAGACAGGTGTGCTGAGGCAAGTTGGAGCTAAACTCTGCAGGACACCGGCCCTCCAGGACCGAAGTTGCCCATCCCTGTCCTAAACCAAACATTCACGAGAATTGTGCGGTTTCCAAACTAGCCAAAACTCAGTGTGCAGTTCAAAAGGTGAGACGTCAGTTGACTTCATCTGCTTTCATAAAAACCTTCTGATGCGCGCAGCACGGATGTGTGAACATCGAGCGGCGTAAGCGATGGATCGTCACTGCGTTCCAAACCACTCAAAATACAAGCCACAAATTAGTGATAGACCGATATATTGCCTGATATTTGAATTTTTTTAAATATAAGCATTGACGATAAATCTTCTGAAGTGCACCTATTTCATTGCTAAAAAACATTGTGTGTATTTGGTATAATATAATGTTTTCGCGTAGTATATTGTTCAAAAACACATTTCCAACATACCGTACATTTTTGTAGCTCCTGATATTCCTCTCTTCCTGAAACGCACTGATTTTGTACAAAGCTCATCGATCTGAAAAGCTCCGTCCCCCTGATTGGCCAGCTAACCTGCATGTTGTGATTGGCCTGAAGACCTCTGACGTCACATAACATTATGATGGGATTCAGTGTCGAGAAAGCGCTTTACTTCCTGTTGTCTTTAAAACTGTCACATCCTAATTATGAAAACGTGCTTGTGACTGCTCATCCGAGGGGGCAAATTCAAAATAAGTGTTCAGAGTGTCATGTGAGTTGCTTGCGTTTTCAAAATGTGTTTGTTGCATCATGTAAACCATGTGCATCACGTGTTTTGTCAAAATAAGTGCCTGCTGCACACGTGTCAAAACAGTTTAGGATAAGAGAGTTCACTAAATACATGCAAGACACTCCCTTAACAGTGATTATGCATAAGATTATGCGAGTATCTGGCAAACGCGAGGGTCTCTTTTATCATAAACCCTTTAGACGCATCTGTGGCAGGAACTTATTTTGACAAGACACGTGATGCACATAGGTTCGCTCGATGGGCAGAACACATATTTTGAAAAAAGGAACCACACACATGACGGGCTACATACATGTGACGAACTTCGCATCGAGTCCCCTTTGAAAAAAAGAGGTCACTGGCCGCCACTGCAAAGTACAGTGGGAGTGCAAGCCTGTGGGGAGTGGGACAATCGTGCTCTTGTACTGTTTGGTCAGGTAAGGTACAATGCGAGAGCACCCTTATAATTCATTGCTTAAAAAAAGTTCAGTGACACTGATGTTCCTAACAGATTTCATCATTATAAATCAACATACTTGAGATATTTAAAGCAGTAAGACCCAAGAACAAGAGAGTCATTGTTTACTGATAAGAAAAAATTATTCAAGCAACATAGTTCTTCAGAAAGGAGTCGGCATCATAACGCTTGACAAACACCACAACAACGAAGCGTGTGGTGCAGTAATACTCATACAATAATTTCACATTTGTGATACAGACTGATTTGAAGGTCTGCCTTTTCACCAGAAGCAAACTGATCCAGAGTTAAATTTTTATCTAGTAACTAGTTTGGTGCGGATCCAAGCAGTGGTCACATATAACTAAATTAACTGAACCACGGGAAAAATGCCATAGGTTCTGAAACAAACACTTTGTGTAAAAGGCTTCCCATTCGATTCATTTCCCAACTCAAGACTCACCTGCAGAATCTCAGCTGCTCGGTTTAAAGTCTTCTCTACTTCTTGAAGCTCCTGTTGTTCTCTCTGAACCCAGTCACAAAGAGAAACACCCAACCTATCCAAAACACAACACAACCAATTAAAATAAACACATCGACCTGAAGGTCCATCAAAATTTGCTAATGCACTAACAAACATCAGTAAAAAAATAAGCAATTTATAAAAGTAGCATTAAATATGAACGAAATGTGGTTATGAGTCTAAAAGCCTTACCGTTCAGAAGAATCCGGTCTAAGATTGTGAAGATCAAATGTGTCCCAAACAAGAGACGCTTCAGCCTCCGCTGTGCAGTTGGGTTTCTCTTCATGATCTGTTATGGTACTGGACAAAACATTGCCGATAGGTTCTAGGTCAGAGTCCTCGAAGCAGTCCTGGCTCTTCATATCCGTGTTCAGGTCATGTGTCCGGGCAGACGGTTCTCGTGACGAGTTCTGTGTAATCGTTACCGTATAAGAGCTCTCCAAATCATCTATAGGTAGACTAAGCCAGGGGTTTTTGGGTAGCGTTGCCGACCGTTTCACCTTGATCTCAAGGTTCAAGGAGTCTGAGGTTATTTTGGGAACGATTTGAATACTGGCCTGAGCGTTATCTTTCTTTAAACTAAAGCGTAGTTCTTCATGCTGATCTTCTGAATCAGACACACTCGTAACGTTCTCCTCATGAAGTTCTGCATAAGCCGGTTTGGGTTTGATGGAGTCCACGCTGCCCAAAAACCCAGGAGTGCCGTCTCTTCTGCTCCTTACATCCAAGTGACTGCTTCCTGCTCCATCAAAGCCAGAGTCAAAAGAGCTGAGAGACGGAGGTTTGACCGCAGCAGACGCTACGACAGGGCTGCCGATGGATGAAGGACATTTGGCTAAATCAATCAAACTCACACAGTGAGACACTGAACGTCTGTGTGACACAGAGTTGGATATAAAGAGCGAGTCTATGAGGGGCTTATTCTGGTCGGTGGTCTCGGGTGAAGTGATGTCAGAGGTTTTGTTGTTACTCATGAGGTGCTCATATTGCCAGCGAAGTGCAAGCTGAAGGTCATGAAGATCCACAGACTGAGGTGAAGTCAAGAGTCTCCTAAGTGTCATGCATCTGTACATGAGATTAGAAACATTTATCAGATGCGGCAAATCAATGCTTTAGATGTAAAAATATTAGATGAACTAATCTTACATGAAATGCTTGCATTACAGACATTACAAGTGTTTGTTGTCCTGCTTTTATATTTTTACACCACAGCCGATTTAGCAGAGTATTCATTCACAACTTGAGCTCAGTTTACCAAACATAACTAATAAATAAAAGCCAACAAATACAGCCAATCAGTTTGGGACATCTCTATTATAATTGTTTAAGACACTAGTGTTTACCTGTGAGAGAGTTGTTTGCCACTGTACTGCAGGTTAGGGTCACTTATAATGTTAGCAAGATGAGCCAACTTCACCAACTCTTGTACCGAAGGGCAGGGATTACTCCTGAGAAACGACTCAAATCCTCGTCTCACTCCACTCAGGTCTGAAGAAAAACGGCTCTCATCCAGTTCATCATGACTTCTGCTCACCAACAGATCTTGCAGGAAGGCTTTGCATAGCACAAGGTTGTGCCAGTTCTTGCACTATTGATAAAAATCGACACATCTAAGTTTGAAACTATAACACGTGCCACAATTAACACAACATTGAGACTCAGAGTTCAGCAGTAAACAATGTTCCCTTTGAATGAAGTGCACACACCTTGTTTAACGTGTAATGAAAGTCTGACAGATTTCTGAGAGTTTGATAAAGATGTTGAACAGAAGATGCGAGGTTCTCCTTGATTCTTCTCAGATCATCTACCCACGGTTCTCTGGGCTGGAGCTCTGTTAATGGAAACATCTCTGCTAATGTATGGATCACATCTTCTGCACGCCGAACAAGGGCCTGTTAACAAGAGGCTTGATGAACATGAGAGCAGATTAAACACGCACAAGTTTTTCACACCTTAGTTAACTTCAAATTCAAGGACCTTTCAAGGACTTTCCAGGTCCAATACCGTCAAAATCAAGGACTGAATGTGGGGACACATTTCAAGTGAGAGCAAGGTTACATCATGCTACCTTTTAAGATACATTGTTACAGTTCCCTTTCGAGGGAACTTGCGCTGAGTCACTGCAGTGACACTTTGGGGACGCCTCCAGGGGTAAGTGCATCTGAATGTGTATATCAAATTCAACCAATGGTGAGGTTTAACGACAATGACAGAGGTACGCGAGAACCCGGAAGTATATCACTATTTGAAATATTGCCAAAGACGGCGTAACAGGGACGCAGGAAGTATGGCTAGGGAGACGCAGCGCCTCATTCTCTTCTCAGGGAACAACGAGAAGTTTTCACGTGTCAAACTCAACTATGCAAAAAAGCATTTTGTTATAAATCAACATTCGCATACAGATGATATAAGCATTTAAAGCAAACCGTTTAGCACATGTGCTTATAAAGTCAAGAATTTTTATAATATTATCCTACACTTCAAAGGGAATTACATGGATTTTTTTCTAGAAATCTTCTTGCACTTTCAACAACCTGTATCTATGTATGTACATTTCATAAACTTTCAAGGATTTCAAGGACCTGTGGGAACCCTGCATGCAAACATCTAACACAGACAAACCATTAAAAAACTGCTGTTGATTTTGATGTAATCGAATATGAAACCGTTGTACAACATGACAGATAAATCCCTCATTTCAGATCTACAAAGACTTAATTTGACCAACCACAGACACTGATAAGCGACTTGGGGTCGGTTGACATGAATCACTCCATCAGTAGCTCAGTTTCCATTGAAGATTTGCTCAAAACGTTCGCAATTTTTTTAAATGCCGACAAAAAACTATTGCAAAATGACAGCATTTCCATTAACCGATGATATGGGACTGAAAGAGTTTTTTCCTTTCGCGATGTTGGTAGGTTTACTTATATAACATCCACCGCACTAGGCATTATTTTTAAAGGGAACAGAGAATGAAAAACCATTTTTACCTTGTCTTTGTTGAATAATGGTAGTCTACCCACATTCACAAACATACAAAAAGTGCTAGACATGCTTAACATCTCAGTCTCATAGAAATTCCTCTTTTAAAAATGTCAGCCAGAAAACGGCCCAATCTGAAAAACTGATGCTTATGACATCACAGGCATCTCACTGCCCCTCCACTTTAAAATAATTGGCTACATTTTTTGAGTGGCAGCAAAGTCAGCCAATCAGTAATGAGATTGCAAGTTAAGCCAGTAGGGGGAGCCAAATAGGTGCAAAACCACTTGTTTAAAATCCTCCACCCTAATAGAGCTATCTGAGAGAGGTTTTTAGGAAGCTTCTCAGGCATTACAGACCCAAACAAAATTGTTTTTGTCCACATGTCACATCACAGAACAAGGATAAATACTCCGTTCAATCACTCTATGTCACCTTTAACCAAAGGAGGTGAATAAGTTAAACATTATCTGTAAGGAAAGCCTCCTATACCTGGGATCAGACACGTATGGAGGTGTTTCTGGGAGGTTTTAGTACATTCAGTGTCATCTTGAAATAATAGTGACTTACGTGCATCAGGTTTCAAATTGCAGTGTTGCAAAATACCTCTTTTTCAAATTTCTTGAACAAACACCTAATGCGGGCGTACACACTTTTGTCTGATATATGAGTTTTTGTGAAACTGGCGTGTTTCCTTTGGCAGTATTTTCAATTTGCATTATCAATTTGTGCAATTTAAAGAGTAATGGAAATGTGGCTACTGTAAGATTTTATTTTATAGCTTGTTAATATTAGACTGAAGTTTGATCATCTAAACAAGTAAAAATATATTTTATCCATCCTTAAGATCTGGTACAGACCATTGCATGCATGTACACTGAAGTCTCAAACTCAAGCCGGCGACTTTCAGCCCTGTGGACATCTTCAGCCTGTTCAATCCTGTAGGACTGCACCTTCTCGCTGTGCAACACAATCATTTCTTCCTGTATCTGAAATAAAAGCAGACATTCATATCAATCCTCTGCTGTACTCAGATCAGCTTCACTCAGATTGAGAAAATCAATGCAGATACATTTAGGCTGGGTTTAAAATATCTCACAGTACTCTTATATACAGTAGTGGGCTGTAATGGTGTCCAAATTTAAAGTGGACATTATCAACAGCACTTATTCAAATCCCATAATACACAAAACCAGCATACAACCGATGTCCAATCAAGAGCTAGCTGCTACTCAATCACATTGAGGCTTGCAGTACCAAATAAACTCCTGCATCTCAACACAAGATGGCGACGGGCCCGCAGCACTTCTGGAGCACTTAAGTGCCTCTTGTTTTTATTCACTCCTCTAAGTGGAGAATATTGGTGGAGTATTGTAGGGCATAGTGAAGGAGGACACAAGGGATTATTTCAGACACAGCCTTTAAGGAAACATGTGTTTAATGATCCTTGTGTGTTGTTAACCTGTTGAGCTTCTCTTTGCAGGTGAATGACCTGAAGTTGGACACGGGCCTTTGAAAATACCTGTTGCCATAGCAACTCCACTTTCTCCACCGCTGCATTTATACTGAGAGAAAGACAGATACAAAGAGACTTGTCTTAACATTTCAACAGAAGTTTTTTGTGAATGAAAGTGTCAAGTGTTCAGACGTACCGATTATAGTTATGGATCATTTCTAGGGTAGTGTTTGCGAAAAGGTTCGTTCCTGCCATGGCGTGAAAACAGGGCTCTGTTTCGGGGTAACGCAGTTTCTCTAGTAAACACTCACAGCGCTTTAACAAGTCATCCAATCCAAGATCCCTAAAAAGTGTGTGTCTGATTAGAGACAAGACACGACTGCTACACATCTAATGAGAACCCAGATTTCTGTGAGGATGTCAGTGTGATGAATACCTCCTGAGCTGCTGGAATCGAGCTTCATTCACAGAGCAAAACTCACTGAGCGCCTCAAAGCCTGCAGGTACAGGAAGTTTAGCAAGTGACTGTAGGGTTGATATACAGGACGGCAGTCTGCTCACTACAGACAGAAACTCCTGAACAAACGCATCAATCTCCTGTAGAAGACAACAGATCAGAAGATCAATAGAGAGATAGTAGTATCACTCAATTACACTCAAGACTTCCGACACTATTATTAGGCCCTTCTCTGGGTTTTTATTGTAATAACTATATAATACAAGTGTATCACGACTATAAAACGCATGTATGGTTTAGATCAGGGGTGCCCAACCCTGCTCCTGGAGGGCTACCGTCCTGCAGACTTCAGTTCCAACCCAGCTCCAACACACATGTTTGTAATTATCAAGCAACCCTGAACACCTGTATTAGCTGCTTCAGCTGTGTTTGATTGGGGTAGGAGTTAAAATCTGCAGGACGGTAGCCCTCCAAGAACAGGGTTGGGCACCCCTGGTTTAGATTAACACTGGGATCTAGGGTTGTGCCGATAGAGGATACTATCGTGTATCGACAATAGTCAGACATTTGGCTGATAGCTGGCTTTAATGAGAGTCACCGATAGTTAGTATTATTAGCCTAGATTCACATTAAGATGCACATTGCATGCTTTTCCCCTCGCATGAGAGAGTTTGTGTGATTTACTTTGCATGCGTCTTGTGCATTCAAGTCAAAGCAAGAGTACATGGCATTGACTCCTAGCACCTGCACTGGTAATGACTCGGACTTAGCTCAGCTTTTTGCTCAAAATTTGGTGTTTTTGTAGAAACCTACCCAGATTTGAGAGGTTACAAAGTAGGATGAAACTACGTCTTGTTTGAAAGCAGAAGGTCTGTGCTTTCATTTGATATATTGTAGGTTTATATATTTTAAGAAAATTTTCTGAAAGTCACTTCAGTGAAAATCATGAAAAATGCTGGCGCTGGCTGGCAACTTTAAAAACACTTGGTAAGCTTTTTCAAGAACCATTTATGAAAAGTTTGCCTTCATTTAAAAATACCGTTCAAATGGGTTTCTGTACATTATTCGCTGCATCTCATTTTGTAGTGTCTTAGTCTAAAGTAAATGTGACTTATTTCGAGGTGTAAAATACAGTAATTTCTATTTACTTTGCAATTAACCTTTTGATGTGTTTCTATTGCGAAGACGCCATAATGGTAGTTTACAAGATGGATTATTTCAGATAGGACACCACTGAAGGCCTAGGTGTGAAATGCATGGACCACAACAGGGTTTAGGTCATGTTTCATTCATCTGCACTTTTGAAGAAAAGAGCTGAGCGACATAGCTTGAACGCCGGAGGGAAAGTTAAGGGAATGCGCACAAGGAGGGATAACAGCACTCTCTATTAATGTTACTTCTCCCACAACGTACGTAGGAGGAAAAATACTTAATTGATTATGGCGTTCCAAAATTTTGCCTGGGCGGCTGCAATTTCATTTTAAATGCAGGCAAACCCTGCATTGAAATAAAAATAATAAAATGAAAAACGTCAAAACATTCAAATCGGAAAAAGAAAATGGCCCAGCCCAAGTAGAAACATTAGTTTAACAAAGGCAAATTTGAAGTATTAAAGCATACAAAGTCTTCATAGCAGAAGTACCCTTTAAACCACGAGCACTGGTGTCTGTGAATAGCAGGCACATGACATTGAGGACAAGCACACAAGAGAAAGCGAGCGAACGTTCCCCCTTTCACATGTTAATGATCTCAGATCTCTGAAGCTCCTCCAGAGAAACACACAATAGATATGAGCTCATGAATACACTAATGATGAAACATTCACATTCATTCTTTATTGTACTCAATAGAGAAAGTTTGTTTCCACAGACTGTACACCAAACGATGTATTATGTGCATTTGGTTTGTGTGTGTCAAACACATTTTTCACAAAGTACAAATACAGACACATTTACACCAGACAAAATCATTTCACAAGATACACCCCATCCTATACAAAATATACATCAGTACCCCTACACAGAGCTAATAGGAGAAACTTGTTTTAGTTTAACTCTCTAATAGCCAAGGGTACAAAACTCTCTGAAGCGTGCTTTTGGTGGGGTAATTGTCTATGACCCGAGGGTAAAAGGATGAAGAATGAATTGAGGGAAAGACAATAGTTCTTTAATACGGTGTACTAACTGCCCTGTGAATTATGGCAGTATCAATACGAGTTGACATTAGGAATACGAAGACATTATATTTGATAGTCATTTTAAGAAGTGTACTCATGTTTGTGCAAAAGAGTACGATAAAATAAATAGCACACCACATAATAATGGATTCAATAATACTGTGATACAACAAAACACACAACAAGCACGGAGTACACGAAGGCTTCAGTATGTCAGGAGATCTTGACAATCTTAAAGTGAAATGAAGAGAAAACTACCGCGCTGAATAAGATCATGAGACACTACTGTACTCTAAAAGATCCTTTGTACTACATACACACGCAACTGATGACATGCATAGTTACACTTATAAAAAAAAAACGACACTCCGTTTAGCAAAGCATTCAGACAGTAGTTACATTCAGAAACAAACATTGCTACAAAACCCACAACTCTTACTGCATATATTTTGTATACTTAAGTGTGTGTAGATAGACAGACACAACATCATGTGATTAAAGATGAAAAGTCTTAAAAATAACCCAGACAATACAGTCACACATATACACTACTTTATAATCATTAAACATCCTTCAGTTCTGCTGTCTTTGCTTAATGTTAAACACAGACACACTCGCAGATGCACACACTCTTACCTTAATGAAGTTAACCCAGCTCTCATGAGAGTATATGAGGTATCCTCCTAAATCAGATGTTAACTGACTTCTGTCGATGTAGTTGGAAAGCTCAAAAACATCCTTGAGGAAAACTCGCTGTGTATACATGCAAAAAAAAAAAAAAAACATTTATGAACCGAACAATCATTCACAACAACAGTTTTCTAAGCACACATTTGTGATATATTATAATACATCTACACACACCAGGTATGACATAAATATCTCTAATGCAGTTGAAATATTTACATGAAGGTCAAATCAAATACAACAGCTTAAAGGAATAGTTCACTTCCTTAAAAAATCCTGATAATTTACTCACCACCATGTCATCCAAAATGTTGATGTATTTCTTTGTTCAGTCGAGAAGAAATTATGTTTTTTTTTTTAGGAAAACATTCCAGGATTTTTCTCATTTTAATGGACTTTAATGGACCCCAACACTTAACAGTTTTAATGCAGTTTAAAATTGCAGTTTCAACAGTTTTTCAAAGGACTCTAAACCATCGCAAACAAGGCATAAGGGTCTTATCTAGGAAAATATTGTCATTTTTGACAAGAAAAATAAAAAAATATGCACTTTTAAACCACAACTTTGTTTATCTCCGGTTCTGCGAAATCACGTAACACGTCATCACGTCAAGAGGTCCCAGATGACGAATGCGAAACTACGCCCCAGTGTTTACAAGTGTGGAGAAAGGAGGACCGTTCCGACGTTGTTGTATGTCAAATGATACCAATTAATGTCTTTGTATCAGTTTATGTTTTAAAATATATACATACACGTGACCTTTCCACGGCATTACGCAATTACGTGAGGTCGCGCTGGCATGTCACAGGACCAGAGATAGACCAGAAATTGTGGTTTAAAGGTGCATTTTTTTATTTTTCTTGTCAAAAATGACAATCGTTTCGCTAGATAAGACCCTTATGCCTCGTTTGGGATTTTATATTGAAACTGCAATATTAAACTGCATTAAAACTGTTATGTGTTGGGGTCTATTAAAGTCCATCAAAATGAGAAAAATCCCGGAATGTTTTCCTCAAAAAAAAAAAAAAAAAAATGCATTTCTTCTCAACTGAACAAAGAAAGACATCAACATTTTGGATGACATGGTGGTAAATTATCTAGATTTCTTTTAAGAAAATGAACTAATCCTTTAACTGTACATCTGTTGCTCACATCAACCCATTATATCAGCTCAGAAGCTTTGCCCTACAGTAGCATTTGCCATTTTATAACATTTTAAAAGTGATTTTGTGGAGCTTGGCAGTCTCTGCTCACTGTATCCAATCATTTTAAAAGTGAAAGTGTGACATCATGTTTTGTCAAGTGTGGTAACCCATACTTAAAATGTGACCTCTGCATTTAACCCATCCAGTGAGCCATGAACACACGCACACAAACACACAGCACTGTGCAGCACTTGGAGCATTTGGGGTTAAATTGCTTTGCTAAAGGCACAACCTGCCAGCCGAGAGACCCAGACCGATGACCTTTTAGTTACAAACCAGACTCTAATCAAGGCTACAACAAGTTTATAATAAAAACAGCAATAAGTTCTTCAAAATGGCTTTAACAGCAGAAAGTCATACAGGTGACAGCGTTGTCATGCATCTATGAAGAAACAGAAGAAAGAAATCCTCATGAACTTACTTTAAAGAGAATGGGTTTGTTCTGTTTGGAGCTCGGCGTCAGAAGTTTCACCAGCTGCTTCTGCACGGATCTCTTCTTCGGCTGGACAATATACACTGAATGAATGATCCTCCTGTAAACCTGCATGACATCAGATAATCAGCTGTCTGATGTACAGTCTCTGGACACTTAAACACACAGCTGATTGTAACCATTGACTTCCATAGTAAAAAAAAACAAATATTATGGTAGTATTGTGATAAATGATGAAGATATTTTGATAAACGATGGTAAGCCAAGCCAAGCAGAGAGTTGACGGTACCCATTGAAATCCATTGTATTTGTTTTTCCTACTATGGAAGTCAGTGGTTACAATCAGCTGTGCGTTTACCAGCATTTATCGAAATATCTTTTGTGTTCAACTGAAATAAATAAATAAATAAAACAGGTTTAAAACAACATGAGTTTGAGAAAATGACAATTTTCATTTTTGGGTGAACTACCCCTTTAACATCATATAACAACTTATGTTTAATAATACTGAAAATCAAAGGATTAATGAATTGTAATGTCCATTTAAACCCTAAAAGCATCCCAGTAAAGGTTCAGCATTAGATAAGATCAGACATGTGATCGACAACAGACATGTGAACTTCTGGACAATTCAGCAAACAAAACACTGAAGTCTTTCAATACTCAAACAAACTGAGAAGTTATCAAAATCTGTGCAGTACAACAGATGAACGTCTGAATCACACAGAGTAAAAATACAGTAAACATGGTTAAGGTCTGTCTGACCTCATCAACATCTTATTAATTCTTTATACTAAATGACAACTAATGTTATAGAAAACATCTCTAAAGGATCAACAAACCTCCAACCAAAGCAGGGTTTCAGTGATAAACCTCACGATAGTGATGTCAGCATGTCTCAGATCAGCAACCACAGACACTTGAGTCTCCTCAACTTTCTTACTGTAAACATGAACAACACATTTATGATTTATGAAGCAGTTTGATGACAAAACTTCATAATTTACTTAACATTTCAGTGTTTACACACTGAGATGTGTGAGTGTGTGCGCGTGACCTGTGTAGACGCAGACAGTAGTGTATGAATTGAGACACATCCTCTCTGTTGATCTCATCTGATTTGAGTTTGTGTTGAGTCTCAGCAGGAAACACGAGCAGTGGACATCCGGTCTGATCAAAAACACCTGCACACATTCACTCATTATCAGATCTTATCAGATTCAAGGGTTGTAATGATGACGACTGTAATCTGAATTAGATTTACCGGGGAATGTAAGAGCTCCAGACTTTAACACGTCATCTGCAGGCAGCATCTCTAAAACAAAAACAATTGGGCATTAAATATTCGTCTGTGTGTTTTTTGTTTGTTTATTTACACTCTCACACAAAAACTCATGATTATCAAAAAAAAAACTTATTTAACCTGACGAACTTTAAACTGAAGCTGATCCACTTGTTGCTTACCTGCGCGTGAGCTGCTCATGTTTTTCATTTAACACCAAAAACTGCGTCCGTTTCCATAATAATCCTCATTGAAAAAAAACTTTAGTGTGCAGTGGGACAGAGACATAACACGCGACAGATTCCGCCATGTTAAGGCCGAAACCGCGAACATCTCGACGTTTAGTGGTCCTGATAACCGGCCAGCCGAATCCGATACCGCACGCGCTCATTTATAACCTACAGCGGATGGGCGGAGCAAACCGACAAACACCCGCCCACTCTACCCACACACTGAAACAAACATGTAGGCATTTAAAAAATGTTGAAAAATCCAGTCTTGTAGAAAAAAACCCACCAGAAATGTATTTGTAAACCAATTATGTTAAAGGAATGTGACGGGAACAGGTCATACAGCTTTAGAAGGAAAAAACTCTCATTAAATTCAACAGAATCTTCTGGGGGGTTTTATGATTGTTATCTGTTATAGCTTAAGCTGAATGATCTCTAGTAATTGATGATGTAAATGTTGTTTCTCAGCAGTGCTGTTATATCCCTTGCGAAAATTAACCATGGTTTTATTGTGGTAAAAGTGTAGTAAGTAACCATGGTTTTTTGGTCAATTGATTACTATGAGCAAAACCATGGTTTTACTACACTAACCGTGGTTTAACTATGGTTTTTGAAAACCATGGTTGTCAAAACCATGGTTATTTTGTGGTAACCAGGGTTTTACTAGAGTAACCATGGTTTTTTGGTCTTAACTGTAGTAAAACCATGGTTAATTTTCGTAAGGGATCTTTCTTTAATCTTTCTTTGTAGTAATGTTGGACATTGTGATGTCACTGATACTAGTTCTTATCAAAATGTAAAAAAAAGTAAAACATTTTTTAATAAGGACCAAATGAAATTATTCCAAGAATAAGTAAAATGAGGTTTATCATATATAGATATAGAGTTAATAGGGAAATATTAGGCAGATTTGAGTTATATACTGTAAGGGAGCATGCACACCAAAGCTTCTAAGCTCGCGGCCGGAGCATGTTTTCAATTGTTTCCAATGGAAGCTCTGCGTTTTTCTTTTTTAAAAAGCTAGCAGCTAGCAGGGTTTTTTTTGCGCTGAAAACTGGCACTCTGCGGTTTTTCCACGCTCAGCGCCGAATATTCAAAAGAATTTGTCAGTCCTCACACGGCCATCCAACAGTGGAGGAGGGGCGGGACATTACCACAGCAACCAATCGGATCACAGCTTAAGTATCAAAGCTACCAAAACGGGGGCGGTTATAAAAGTGAAACAGAGTTTGCTAGTGCACCCAAAATCCTATTCCTTTCGCGAACAAGGCTCTTCATGGCAGGCGCCATTGAAGATAAACAGATTGGCACGAAATGCTGCACAAAACGCTTCCACTACACGAAAAAAGCTGTAGCCGCGCGGCGATTTCGACGCTTGCCACGTACCGTGTGAAACGGCCATAAGAACTGAAATTGACGAGCGAAGCTTTTCACCCAAAGCTGAATATCTTTCAACTCTCTGCGCTCAAAAACCGCCGAGCGACAGTTTTCGGCGTGGAAGAAAAAACCCAAGCTGCTGGCTTATTTGAAAAACGCAGAGCTTCCATTGGAAACAATTGAAAACATGCGCTGACCACGAGCGTAAAAGCTTTATTGTGTACGCCCCCTAACAAATTAAAGTAAACCTTTTGATCTGTGTTTGTTTTCAAATATAGCTTTGTTCCTCTTTATTTCATTGATGTATTTTGTAAAACCTGTAATATCTACAACAGTGGATATTAAAACACGGCACAATATTTGCTGTTAGTTAAAGGAACAGTATGTAAGAAATTTATATCAATTAATCATAAAATGGCCCTGATATGTCACTAGACATTAAGAAATCATTTTCATTTCAAATACTTATATCAGGATATTGTCAGGATATTGTTATTTTAAAAGTGGAGTTGCAGCCCTCGACTGATGTTTATGTTGTCATGTTGTGTATTGGCCACCAGTTGGGTGATTGCAGTACCAGTTTTAGCCACAAGTTTTGTTGTTGCAATACCAGTTTTGGCCACAATCCTAAATACTGTTCCTTTAAAGAAAACATTAACCTGAAAGTGAAACATCTTTCATCTCTTACTCACCCTGTTGATATCTCAACTAATATGATATCATTCATAGTAGTTTATTTCTTCTGTGAAACACAAATGATGATAAAGAGGATGAATAACATCTGTTAGGTAATTCTTTTAAGTCCTACAGGAGTCTTACAGAAGAGTGATTCATTAATCACAGTTTTCATTTTGTGGGTGAACTAAGAAAAGTTTGAACAGCAACAGTTGTTGTTGTTGTATACACACTGATACACTGAAATAATGCACAATAAGACAGGACTGTATATGTTTTATATTAACTAGACAACATAAATGTTTTTGGGGCAAACATCAGTTTGTAGTGTTTGGTTAAGAAAGTCTCTTGCAGATGTGAAAGTATTATGGTGTGATTTACTGTATGCAAACTCCACTAAAACACACCGTTGTCCAAAACCATCAATTGACTGAAATGTCACAGGCATTGTTGTTTTTTCTGTCTTTGTACTGTATTATGACTGAACTGGAATTCATTTATTTCTGATCAAATGAACACTCATAAATCGTCTGGTTGGCCTAACACTATAATACACCCCCAGATGTTTATAATGCTACATGTATGAGAAAATCCTCTGGACCTTTGTGTCTTTATTTACTGCTGATGGTGAGATAACAGAAAATGTAACCACTGCATGATATATGTTTAACATAAGCGTGTCCACGTAGCTCTAGAGATCTAAATGTCATCCTCCCCTCTTCTGTCTTCATCAATTACACATTTAGTAGTTTATTTCTTGTAAAAAAATGATTTGATAATCAAGATCTTTATCATTTAAAATTTTACACTTGACAAGCAAACTTTTTTGACCTGATATGTACAGTAAACTAAAGAGTACATGTGATCTCTTTTATTCTTATATTAGTCCTGTTTTCATTGTAAATGATGGAGCATTGTGATATCTTTAATATCAAGCATATTTCAAGTTAAAGTTTTTTGTGTCAAACCTATCTTAAGATTTATGAAGCTTTAGATGTCTCTTTCATACACAATTATGATAAAATGAATATATAGAAGAGAATCCCTCATACTGTGTTTGATAAGTCATGAGATGTTTTCTCAAAGAGATTCAGTAAATCTGATGATTATCAGAGATATTCAGAAATGACCATGACATTTCAGTGAACTGATCTGTGGTAATTTTTTATTAAAATCAGCCGAGTTTAGTTCTCATCCATTCTACAAATCCAAACCTCATTGTCTATGATACGAACACCCATAATCACCCCAAATAAATGTTGTGAGATGATTATACAGCAGTAATACAGGGCTACTGATAAATAGATATGATTTTTTTATTTTAATTAACAAAATAATATATTTGTGTACAACCATTCAACATACATCCAGCATAGCAAAAAGTGCCGTTATGGCACCGGACATCATTGTCAGACATTGTCAATACTTTATTTTATAACTGACAAAATGTGATGATTATCAATAAAATAAATAAATGCTTTATTGTTGATGTTTTTTATATGCACACAACTGTATATGTAGACTCTCAGTTTTCTGTCCATCATCAGTCCCATCTGGAGGTTTTTCTCCTCATGTATGTCTCTCCATCACTGTCTATGGCTTCATACAGCTGCTGGTCTCTATCTCTGATGGCGTGAAGATAGCCGAGATATCCAACACACAGACTGATGCTCAACAATCCCATCACCATCACAGCTTTATTCTGACAAAACAAATACATCAGTACACTTTACTGGGGTTTATTAAAGACAGTAACATCTAACACACCACACTCTTATGTTTACACTTCATGTGATGTCAAATACAAAAAACATTGACATATCCATGGCTGTCTCGAAACACACAGCCCAGAGTGTTAGTTTAAGGACACAGAAGGTCATCTCTCTATATATTTTTTTTACAAATCGCAACGCATTTGAGACTTGACACTTAAAATACTAAACACTGACAGGTTTGATGAAGAGCTCCGGGTTGACAGCGCGGAACAGTGAAGTGGTTTGGACTCCCCGGAGCCCGGGACTCCTGTAGCCCGTCTCCCGCTCACCGATACCCGGCTTCTGCGCGCCTCCCTTCCCGCTGGCGTCCTCCGCACGACACATGCTTTGTTCACTTAATAAACTCCCTTTAATAAAGAAAAAAAAACCTTCACTTCATAAACTGCGCAGTGAATATCGCTTCTGTTGTTTTCATGCACAGGCGGACGACATGTTGGATAAAACACTGAAAATAAAGAGAGCACAGAGAGTTTACACGCGTCAGAGTAAAATCACAGCGCCCTCTAGGGTTCACAACACATCACTGCATAATATCGATGAGTCGATATTCAAATGAACAGAAGGGATTATCGAGATGATGTGACGCTAAGAGTCGGAGCACATTTGTGTCCGGTTACTTTTAATAAATTCACCGTTTACTGTAAAATCGTTGGTTGTTAAAACCTGTTAGTTTCAAAATAAAGTCATTCAATTTGTTTTAATTTCAATATTACTACATATTTACTATGTAGTTACAATGTGACAGAAATCTTGTGTGAAGTTACACAGCAATACACCGAGGAAGACTCAAAACATGCACAATGATACCAGTCCTCAGATCAGTTATTTAAAATACTTCAAACGATCAGGTAATTTATTCCTATTATCCTCCTATTAGGTAAAATATTTGTAAACTTTTTATGTCATTTAATCATATCTGTAACTTTTAAGTTTCCTTCACTGAATTGGAGTTGACATAAATTCATTTCACTCTGACTGTATTTTCAAGTGAAACTGGATATTCAACAATATTTGAATTGTGAATTGCCTGTAAAAACCCAGCTGAAGTCATTTGTAATCTAGCCTATTGTTTACTATAAACTCAACCTACATGAGTCATTGTGATATCTTTAATATTAAGTGTGTACGGTCATGTCAAAGATTGAAAATTTGTAACCTGGTATAAGCACTTGTATTATTGCCTCCCTATGAGGCTATGACAAATCGCTTTATTTTTTCCTAATCTTTGTAAGTTGCTGTGGATAAAATCATCTGTTAAATGCCTAAATGAAATCAAGGATTAAAATCAACGAGTGAAATCAAATTCTTATTCTCATCATTAGATTATGAAACTTTAGACTGGATTACACAGACCACAGGATCACATACAGTATATTTCTGATAGGGAATTATCTGGCAGACACAACATGACAGATGGTTGGAGTAGACGTGTTAAGAGTAAAAGTGTTTGATGTGGTCAGCGTAGGCTGAGTTGTTACATGTATGTATATAAGTGATATTTTATTGAATAACAAGCACTGTTGTATCATTCATAATGAGATAAATACTATATATATATGGTAAGTAGCATCAGATCTATTGTAGTTTGATGAAGGAAACAATGTATAATATTCTACATACAGTCTCTGCACTGGTAATAAGATCAGTGCCACAGATCTCATCAGTAATTCATGGGCAGTCATTAAAAGTGAATGTGCACCTGTTGTGTTACATCAGTTTTCTGCAATTGTGACATTAACTTGGATCAGTACCTCCTGTTGCAGTTCTGCTACCTTACATATAAACAAATTCATCACAGCATAAATCTCTAAAAAGATAGATGTTGAGTTTGTGCATGATGGCTGAGAGGAACTCTTCTCACAGTTAGGAGAAGTTGATTCTACCCCTTGGGTTTGAACACTTCAACTTTAACTTTAATTTATTAATATAGCACATTTAAATGCAACTTTGTTGCCCACAGTGTATGGAGGACAACATGAGTCATGCAAAAAGCCAGGCTGAAGAGATGAGTCTTCAAAAACTTCTAGGGATGGAGTCTGACGATTCTGAATATAAAGGTGCAGACTGTTTAGGAGCTACTAGAGAAAGCCCAATTGGGTGATTCTCACGTAATCCAGATTAAGAAGGTGTCCATCATCAAAAAAAATTAAAATTTAAAAAAAAATTTACTATAACCATTATTTTTAGAGTATTTAAAAAAAATTTCCTATAGAATTATTTACATTTTTTACATTATCATTATCCAAAATTATCATTACCGCAACATGACATTACATTAAATATATGACTTTTCAAACTCATGTTTCGGTAATGAGAAATAAAAAGTTGTCTTGGTACAATGACAAACAAAATTGTAACTGTATCTGGATAGAAGAATTAAGAGGTGTTTCTCATTGTCAAGGAAGGATCCTTGAAAGCCAGAATTGCGAGGATGTTACGTCATCAACATCCGTCGAAGGACTGTTTCAGTGTCGAGGATCCTTGGAATTTCAACCAAGGACTGAGTCCTTCATTCGAGAAATATTCCATGTACAGGAAAGGATGCATATGTGTAGCCTACGTGCTCTGAAATAACCCACAATCCTATGCGTGCAGCGCTGAAAGCACACCTTTTCACTGATGTAATGACGTGCACTTGCTAGCCTGTTTCATTTACGTGTTCTCCGAATGCTAAAGAGGAGCCACGCCTAGCCTCTGAAGGAAGCGACTTGTAAGAACTAGTCCTGCAAAGGAAGTATCCTTGACATTGAGAAACAGCCAAGAATTGCTTACCTGGTAGCCATCTTGAGTGTCACAGTCAATTATGTCCCTTCCAACATTTTTTTTTTTTTTTTTGAAAATGTTAGTTCCTTGAGGGCTTAAACAATGATTGAAAATTGTTGTGGAGGATGAGAAAATTGGTCTTGGACACATTTATATTCCTTATTATTGTCTCTAAATATACCAATGATTACAAATAACACATGTTTCTTTACTGTAAATGTTTAAAGTATAACATGCACTGAAGCTTTTTATTTTTTAATTATAAATATTCCCATGTCAAAGAACCCAAATCCAGTCATGGACACGTTGCGGTAATGACAATTTTTCCCTTAAATGTGGAAAAAACAACAAAATTGGTTTGTCATTTGAATTCATGTGCAAAATAGTACATAAAGAGATGTTTTTAACTGTATGCATCTTATTTTGATACTCTTACTTTTTTATCAAAATGTTACCTCATAAGCCTAATTTCGAGAGAATCACCCAAATCCCTTTTGACTTCTTTTTTAGATTGAGGAACAGCCAACACAATACATTAAAGCTTAACTTACAAATTGTAGTATATGAGGCCCATCTACCCAATATCAGTCACTTTAAATAAACAAATGTTATGGGAATGGAAAGATTCACTTACCAACTTCAACATTAAACATATTTTTGACCTTAAAGGAAGAAAAGGGCTTGAATGAATATAGATTTGTATAATAATAATGTGATGTTTCTGTTTGTGGTCAAATGAGGAAGATGAAGCTCCACTATCGGAGGAAGTTGTGTTAGATGACTGAGATGACATCTGTTCCCTTCTTCACATCAACAAACTGCAAGCTTTAAAAATCAATCGGAAAAATACAAACTCATTTATTTTCTGCTCCAAACAATAGGCTATTTAACTCATAATGCATGTTGTGTCAAATATAGTTTTTGAAATTCCTCTATGGTCTTAGCAAAGCCTCACTGAAATGTGCTGCGATGAGACTGAAATGAAGAAACTACTGTGCGGTGCTGTAACATTACACCAAGGACTCAAGTGTGTTAATCTTATGAGGTTAGTTGAACACAACCCACAGTGAGTGTTGACAGTGATAACACTGCAGCAGGATACAACATCATCACATGTTCTGTTTACCAGAAACCATGTACTGCGATAAAGCATCTGATTGGTCCATTTTCACTCTGGTTGGCATGAAGTGTTTCCATTGACATAAGAGCTCTCCCATGGAAACCAAACAGGTGCGGCACCTACGCCAGGTGTATTTGACTATCAAATAGCAGAGAGACGAGCTTTAGCCTTTACCAAACAGAGAAAAACTACAGAAAAGAGGAATCAGACCAAATTCACAGGTAAATAAGACCTATTTCTCTAAGACGTATGCCAAAGTAAAGTATTTTATTTGCAAAATTCTGATCAATCATCTGTAAATGCGATGTCATGAATATGTAAAGTTTGATTATTCTTTTCTGCTGTATTATTCACATTTATGAAGCACTTTGTCAGATTAATGTAAAGTATGGTGCGTGTCTTTCTAGAGGTTTTTAATGTTTCATTAAAATCAAAATTTTCGGTGGCACATAAATACCAAAACAAAAGTGCAAAGTTGTTTTTAATTGCACAGAACACACTGCTGGGTAAAAAAAAACTGCAATCAAAACTGCAAATGTGTTTTTGTCCAATATGACCCAACCATGTGAAAACAACCAGCATTTTTTAGAGTGTAGAGACATTTGTTTTGAGGAAATATAGCACTTTTTTAGCTGAAATTATGTATTTTGCAAAATGCAAACTTTCAGGAGGTTCCACCTCTGTATCTCATAAGCAAATCTGAACAGAACAACACCTCTACTGTATGTTGATTTCAGGGTGTTTTTTAACATCGACAGCCCGATGACAGCCGACAGAAGATGAACTGGGGATTTCTGGAGAACGTGTTGAGCGGAGTAAACAAATACTCGACAGTCATCGGACGGGTTTGGCTCTCCATCCTCTTCGTATTCCGGATCCTGGTGTTCGTGGCCGCCGCCGAGCAGGTGTGGAAGGATGAGTTTAAAGAGTTTGTGTGCAACACACAGCAGCCGGGCTGCGAGCAGGTCTGCTTCGACCATTTCTTCCCCATCTCTCAGGTGAGACTGTGGGCTATTCAGCTGATCACGGTCTCCACACCGTCGCTGTTGGTGGCGCTGCACGTGGCTTACCGAGAACACCGCGAGAGCAAACACAAGAGACGACTCTACGAGAGCACGAGCAGCATAGACGGAGGTTTGCTCTTCACTTACATCATGAGTTTGATCCTTAAAACCACATTTGAGGTGGCTACTCTACTCGGTTTCTATTTCCTGTACAGCGGCTTTAACGTTCCTCGATTACTCCAGTGTGAGGAGAGCCCCTGCCCCAATACTGTGGACTGCTATATCTCTAAAGCCACGGAGAAAAAAATATTTCTGTATATTATGGGATGCACATCTGTACTCTGCATCGTACTGAACATGGTGGAGATGCTGTACATTATATCTAAACAGTGTTGGAAGTGTTTCAGTAGGAGGTATATTTCTGTGAACGAAAGAGTCGTCCGTCGCAGTCGACCTCCGTCTGTGGCGACTGTTGGTTCAGCCGCCCCAAAGCTTTTATCAACATCTAATGATGGTGGCCTGCATTCAGCATCAACAGAGAAAGAAAACCCAACCTTTAATGCCACATCATAGACGGACTGTTGTGATTATTTTAAGTGAAAGGTGCCTACGTCGCAGTGGATTAAACCAGGAAAAATAAAGTGTTAAGATTTCTAAAGACTTGGTGGGGCAAGTCCATCCTTTGTGCAAAAAAGCAGTCATGGACAGATTAGCAGCCAGACTGATAACAAACATCGTCTGTTACAACACAATCTCACGTGAATTGGTATTAAAGGAACAGTATGTAAGAAATTTATATCAATTAATCATAAAATGGCCCTGATATGTTAGTAGACATTAAGAAATCATTTTCATTTCAAATACTTATATCACTGACAACAGTGATCCGGCCTGGATATTGTCATTTAAAAATTGGAGTTGCAGCCCGCAACTGATGTTTATGTTGTCATTTTGTGTGTTGGCCACCAGGGGCCCGTTCTTCGTACGTCGCTTAATACATCCGAGATCAAATGAGACATCCGAGAAGTTTAGATCTGGCTAATTATAATCTCGTTTATTTGGTTCTTTGAACACCACTGCTGTTGATGATTATTATGGCAGGATTGAATTATCTGAGATCACTGCGCGTTCGTAGCCTAGAAATCTAGACGCACCCTAGCGGCCGCAAAATATATTTGCTGCCAGGGTTTAGTCTAGGCACTCACAATACACTTAACAGCTCCAAAAACCAAAATTTGGTCAGGCCAATCACATCGTGTGTAGCGTCTGTGGGGCGGGCTTAAGATGATGACGACAGAGCTGCAACGGTTCCTACTTGAAAACAAAGAAGGGCTGCTGCTGCTGGCGAGCAGCTTTCTTTTGAAGCGGCTTTGGCCGCGACTCTGGAGGACTTAGACTTATGTTTTTCTTTGAGAGAAGAGCAAATAACCCTACTGAAGTCCTTTTTAAGCAAGAAAGATGTGTTTGGAGTTTTGCCAACTGGTTACGGTAACTACGTCACCTTCTTCGTTGCTCTGATTGGTCATAGCGCTATCCTATTGCGTGCAGAGGCATTTTGAGGGACAAACTTATATCCCGCCCCTTGCATTGAGCCGTTTGTGTGAAGAGTTGCCAGACCTTACATCTTGATGTAGGTCTGGCTAACCAGGCTAGCGCGTTCGTGCACTGCAAGAAAAGTCAATACATATCGATAGTAGAAACACTGATCAGCCACGCTGTGATTGGCCAGTTGTTACAATGGCCAAGAACACGCCCATTTTTAACCCCTGCAGTCTGAGAGCTATTGATGGAAGGTTGTGAACTTTTTATGTGACTAAATTTAAAAACCCAGTTAAAGCTACTTTAGTACATAGATCACCATAAATCATTCAAAATTTTCTGTAAAAATATAATCTTGATATCTTTACTATGCTTGTCAAAGATTGAAATTAATGATTGTAATTAAAATTTGATGCTCCTAAAGTACTTTAAGTCTCTTTTAAAAACAGTTAAATGCTATTTTGTCTGTTTGTAACAGCAACTTAAAAAGCAGAATAAAAAAACACAGGTGGTGGCCCTCCATCTTCATGTGATGTGCTGGCAGGAGTGATGTCTCTAAACTGGCTGATTGTACAGATAATCTCTGGAGCAGTTGCTCTTTCTTAAACCGACAGCCAATGCAACAATTTAATTCCTGATAAATAAAATTTTAATTGTAGTGTATTATAAGATAGTGTTTTCCTCTCTTTTGTGCAGTTGTAGATAATACACCAACACTTTTAGCAGTTTCCAATAATGTGGTAAATAAAGTATGATGTGCAGTAAGGGAATGGTAATGTTATTCTACATCAAAAGATTATAAAATACAACCGTTTCTGATAGCAATGCACATGACAGTAAAGAAATCCTCTCAGATGGTAGTCCTTTAGAGAAACTATATGCAAGTGGTTAAATAAGTTTACTTCAATTGCATTATTCTTAACTGATTTCTGACTATATTAGCAGTATTCCACGTTAACCGAAAGTCCTGCATCTGCACAGAAAAGTGTAGTAAAGCAGATAAAGATATGTGAAAATATGTGCAAAAAACTTATTTGGTTATTTTGGTCATTTTTGTCACAGAACAGGGACAGGGTAACATATTTGTAGACAACGTTTTAAAGATAGAACAGATAGAAATTACTAAACGAAAACCCTTTCATGCATGACAGCTACTTGACAATCTAAAGACAAAACTAAAATAGGAGATTAGTTTATTCAAATGAAAATTATTTCACACTGAGTAATAGTCTTTATTGTACATAACATCTATTAGTGCTGGGTATGATTAATTGCTGTTTTTATTAAGGAAAATTCAAACAAATTTAAAATGAATGTGATCAGCATGTCATTCGTTTAAGAATAATAATCAAACACCTGTTACACAAAAACAAGTCGCACAAGTACAGGAAAATATATTTGTTATATTATATATTTTTTAAATAACATCGCTAAAAGATTTAATTAATATATTCTTTTTTTATTACGTGTTGAATTTGAAAAGCTCTTTATATTAATCATGCATCTTACGCAGATTGCGCTCGTATAATGAAGAATACGCGACTGCGTCAGACTTTCCGTATCACATCCGCTTAAAAAGGTACAAACTAATCTTGTTTACATGAAATAAGCCTGCTCCCGAGCAGGTTTGAGCTTAGGGACCTGTTGCTATGACAGCAAGTTTAGAATGAGCTTCGAAGAACCAAATAATCCAAGATCATGCCAAATCATCAACAATCAAATCCAGCTAACTGAGTTAGCGACGTACGAAGAACGGGCCCCTGCTGTGTGATTGCAGTACCAGTTTTAGCCACAAGTTTTGTGATTGCAATACCAGTTTTGGCTACAATCCTACATACTGTTCCTTTAATTCATACATCCACATTCACACATTTCTGAACAAACTGATTTCGCCCCGTGACGTTGGCGTTAGGGGCGGGGTTTCATTACTGTTTATATTTTTTACATTTTGTACGAATTCATCCCATAATGCAAAAAACAAATTTCTTTGGCCAAAAATATGTTTTTAAAAATATATTCTAAATTAATTTAGTAAAAAGTAATGCTTAAGTAAATATATTATTGAATAAAAATATATTTAGTTTTTAACCTTCACATATTTTATTTAACCTTCATAAATTATTATATTAACATATAATTCAAAATGTATTTCAGGGGCAACAAATACATTTCTAATTTTACAACCCAAACAGCAAAAATATATTTTTATGGCCCAAATAAAAGTTTGAATAAAATGTATAAAGTAGAAGTATAAAGTCTATAAGTGTGTATAATTCTAAGTATATTCTTGCAGTTTCCAGTTGTTTATAGGTTTTACAATACAAAGTTTTTCTTCCAACACAAAGTGAATATAAATGCTTTAAAATATATGATATAATATAAACTAGACAAAAACGGACAATAACATATACAAGAAAAAAAATTTTGTAAACATATTTCAGAATATATTTCAGTATTTTTTGGCCATTTTTGTATATTTTGAAATATATTTTTTTTGCCATATAAGATTTGAAATAGCCAACTTGTAAAATATGTACAAATTCCCATGAGATCTGTTAACAGTGTTTTCATGGCCAATAAACACAAGTGGTTCTTCCAACAAAACTGTGTAGTTTTATAATAAATATTGTTTGAGTATTTTTTACAGCTTGACAACGTTCTCACTTGCTATCATTATATACGTACTGGCATCAGCCAACCTGCTCTCCTTGTAGACTCTTAAAAAAAGGGAAAAAAATCCACTAAAGTTGTCACTGAAGCAGTACCTTCTCAAACAGTACACTTTTGTACCTAAAAGCCAGGTGAATATTGCTACCTCTAAAGCAGTAGTCACTAATCCTGTTCCTGGAGGGCCGGTGTCTCTGCAGAGTTTAGCTCCAACCCTAATTAAACACACCTGAAACACCTTAATTAGCTGCTTCAGGTGTGTTTGATTAGGTGTGTTTGTTGTCTCTAGCCGTTTCTCAAAACCAAGTACGCCGAACTCGGACTTGTGTCCTTCGTAGTTCGAAGTTTCAAGTTCAGACTCGGAAGAACGAACTCCTGACGCGGAATGCATTCTGGGAATCTTCGCTGTCATAAGTCCACACAAGTCTCCTCTGATGCATCCTCGATAAAATGGGCGGATCAAGAACACATCCGGGGATTTTATGCGAACTTGGGCTTGACGCGAACTTTGAATTGGAACAGTTCTTGGGCTGCAACTGATGACGTTTCACAAGTCCACAAGAACAGACAAGAACGCATATTGAGAAACGGCTTCTTACTCTACAGAGACACCGCCCTCCAGGACCAGGATTGGTGACCACTGCTATAAAGGTTCACACTTAAAGGTACAAATCAGTACCTAAATAGTAGGTATTTGGACCTATTTAAAGGTGTCACCTTAGTGACAACTTTTGTAACTTTTTCGCTGAAAGTGTATTAGTAATGGCCACTGAAAAGATTGATACTAACCAAATTTTGAAGTACCCAGATCAGGATGATGGTAACAGAAGTGCAACATGATAGCAGAAGAAAAAATCAGACTAATTCTCTCTTTCCTTCATCTCTTCGTGTACTTGCTAACAATACTTGTTAACACAATGTTGTGACTAAAACTTAATAATATTGTACTACCGGCAATAAAATGAATTTGCAAGTCGCTTTGGACAGACGCATCTGCTGAATGAATAAATGCGTGAAAAAAAATCACACTTTGTCATTAAGAATGAGTCCAAGACAGAGTAAGAAAATGCAAGCTGTATTAAATTGGTATCTATTGAGTAACATACAGACTGCTGGTGGCAGTAGTTGATCAAAGAACCAGACACAACATTTTTGACAAATTTCAGATTTACAAGGTAAACATGACCAAAACGGTTACAATTCTTACACAGCACATAACCTCAGAACTGATCATGAATCACTTTCAGTTGGATAGAAAAAGTTCAATAGAATATTACAAAGTCATGAGCCTATCCAATACTCAAAACAGATAATAAAGGAACCAAAATCAAGGCAAGAAAATGTGCTGATGGGCTTTATATAAGGACACGCATGCTTTAGAGGTATTTCATCATCTACTGCAACTATCACGTGAGGTTAACATACACAAGCTGTCTTGACAAGTTATAAACATCATACTATAGGGGTCATTAAGATCAAGGGCACGTAGTGTTTTCTACATAATTAAAAATAATTCCACAGCTCCTTCGACGAGCAACAGCTGTTCTGCGTTCATGTCATACCAGAGATAAAACCATTTGACTAGACACCAGTTTGCAGCAATGAACCTTAATCCTGAGTTCCAACAACAAAAGTTCATGTAAATTAATTTTCTTTTTCGAGAATCACTGTGGGTCGCATGTCATGAAGCTGTTTGAGCAGAAGTTCAAGGACATCAGAAAAGACTTTATGCACTTCAAACGTGACATTGCTGAGACAAGTCAACTTTTGAGGATTTTTAAATTCAACAAGTTGGAGGACATCCCGTGAGGGCATTATTGCATCAGATCTTCTGCACACCACTGTCGCAGTCTTTAGATGGAAAGCAGCCATCCGCTTACATGAACTTCCATTTATCGGTACTGTAGCCTTTCGCTTATTGGGTGTCCTTGATTCCTTAAGAAACTGAAGAAAGGACACCTCAAATCCCATGGGCTTGAACGAATTCAATGGTGTGTTTGGATCAGAGACATCCTCCTGGGTCAGAGTAGCGCTAGAGGAGGTGGAATCAGAGTTTACGTCTAGATAACTCACAGCACAGCTTCTCGCGGTCCTTGGCTTCGTTGTCCTGTTACGTGCGAATGATCGGTCTGTTTTGCCATCGCCCTTGCGTGGGCGTCCCCTCCGCCGTTTTACCACTACGGATATCTCTGAACACGTGTCTGTGGTAGGCTTGGCGTCTGATAGATCTGCATCCTCTGTGCTTTCTTTCTCAGATGTGGGTTTTGAGAACTCAGATTCGCTCGGACCCGGCTCAACAGTTTCCTCGTTATCAGATGTCTCGATGGAGCTCTCTGCAGATTTATCAGTGTCGTCACTTCTGGACGCGATACCTTTATATCTGGATCGGGGTAACTTTTTACAGTATATAAAGTTGCTTCTCTGTTCCTCCAGGTACTGTTTTGGGAGACCATGCTGCAGGTAATGTTTCATTATATTTCTTTCTGAACCGGTCACAGTTTCACAACCTTTTATCATACAAGCATACTGCAGTTGTAATCGTTTTGTGCACATCGCAGAAGCTTCTTCCTGGGTTTTCAAAATGGGCTTTCCATATTTGGTCCAATTGTTTTTCTTATCTTTTTTCTTTTTCAGACACCCCTTTTTTATTGGCTTCTTGTTCGTTTCCCGATTTTCCCTGTTTTCTTTTTCAACGACGTCTAAAGGATTTTTCCTCGGACGACCGAGTTTAACCCCCCTGCTTTCTTGTGGGTTCATAAGCATTCGTTTGTAAACATCATGGTGTTTCTTCATGGTGTGCCGCAGTAGATTTGACCGTGTGCTGTAAGCGCATTCACAACCCTCCACCTGACATCTGAACAAGCCCTCCACAGCCTCAACTTGAGAGATTTTTATATCTTTATGCTTTGTATCGACATGATTGATATACTTCCAAAAGCCTGTAAAACTCTCAGAGCAGTCTGGCTGATCACACTGAAACCGGCCCAGATTGATGCTGCACATCATGGCACCTGCTTTCTCGAGGGTTAACTTGTGCAGCTGAAGGTAATGCTGTAGCAAGTCTGGAACTGACTGGAAAATACAAGAACAGTCTTTGACTTGACACCTGAACTCATCCACCTCTTTAATTTCACTATCTGGAGTGTCCTCGTTCTCCTCATTCTTACCATTTTCCTCTGTCTCATCATCGTTTTGCTCATCTTGATTGTTCACCTCAAATTTAGGCAAAGCCGACTGATGCACCGCTTTGTAATGTAGAATCAAATTTTGCTGAATTGTAAATGCCGCCACACAGCCGTTGTGAACACAACGATAAGGTCTGTAGGGACTAAATGCATCATCAGTTTCTACCTTTTTCTCTTTTGTTTTTTTGGGAGATTCTTTTGGCTTTGCCGGTCGGGGCTTGCTAGGTTTGGGCTTTATGTCCACTGACTTATTTGCTTTCTGTTCAGGTGCTGACGGATTTTGGGTTAAGGGAGGCATAGGTAGAAGTTCTTTAAGGGGGGAGCCATGCACCTGACCAGGACACCATGTATTTGGAAGCTGATCTACTTTTGGATTCATTGAAGAATGACCAGACACAATGACTGAGGGTTGAATAGTAATCGGAACTTCCCAAGTTAATGCCTGTTTTTTTATAGCAAGACGTTTGCCTTTAGGCACGACAGCGGTTTGCTGGACAAATGATGGGGTGACGCAAATAGATTTTTTGATTTTATTCACTTTCAAGGACCCTGATTTTACTGAAGCAGCTTCTTGCTGCTGACACTCATCTGGAAGTGGCATTTTTTTCACTTGATTGGACACAAATTCTGGCACTGGGCAAGGGCTTCCTTTGTCACTTTCCTTCAGCATGTGAATCGACTGACAATTCATTTTCATCTTTTTCCAATCTTCCTGTGAAAAATTATGAATTGTTAGATAATGGGCTCTGAGGTTGGAGTTGCGTGTGAATGCCTTGGAACATTTTTGACAGGTGAAAGGGGCGACATTAAACTGGTCTTTTAACTGAGCGAGCATGTCATCTGTGTAATTGTGCAGTTTGATTAGATGTTTAAAAAGAGCATCTTTTGTCATTGCTCTGTAAGTACAACCCTTTGCATCACATCCAAATGGTTTCACAAAACTTGGCATCTCAGCGGGTGAACCTTTGGACTCTACTGGCTTATTAGGCTTCTCGTCATTCACTTTAGCACCACTGACAGTGCTGCTATCTTCATTGATATCTCTGTCTAGGTCAAGCTTCTCCAAAGCATTTTGAATTTCCAAGATTTCATCCACTTTGGCTGCGATTTGGTCATTCACAGCAGGTCCTGACGGTGCAGAGGACTTGGTTTGAATTAAGCCCTCGTTCGGATTGTCGTCTCCCAACTCCAGAACAGTTTTGGCAGAACTCCCAGCAGCATTTCCCACAATTTCCTGCTCATTTTGAGTAAAATTCTGATTAACGTTTGAGCTACGCTGCATATCTTCAGTCACCGAACTTGCTACAGACATTTGTGAGCAGGGACTCTCAACACTTGATTCACCAGGCAAACTGCTGGGTTTTTTGTTGGGGTCTCCAGCCAATATCTGTTCACGCAGTCTCTCTTTGACGCTCTTTTCAGACACTAAATTATGAGCAAGAGTGGCCATGGCTGCCAGAAGTCCATCATTTGATAACTCACTTGCATTGACGACAGATGTTTTGTCCTTGCTCTCTTTCATTTTATTCATAGTTTTAGCTTGAAGAAATTGACTGACATGATCTGAAGATCCACTACCTGGGGAGGATGCAGAGTGGTCCTCAGCCAACAACTGAGAAAGAAGAGGATCACTAAGACCATTATTAAAAATAGGGTTGGACAGCTCTGGGTAACTTGCTTGTAGTTGATTTTTCACACTATCTGTGTGCTGTATAACACTAGTTTCTGACATGCGATTGCTTTGAGTATACACTCCACCGGCATCTGGAAGCATCTGTTGTTCTTTTCCAGAGCTCACACACAAATTTGATGGGCTTTGCTTGAACACTTCTTCCATCTGTTTATCATTGTTCGTGTGAATGGAACCATTAGCTTGGGGATAAGTGACATTGGGAAATAGTTTCGGATCAAGAGGGCCTTTAACTGGTGGGTGCACAGACAGCTCCAGGTTCACATATGAGGAAGGTGTTGGATGAGGTGAATTGAGAAGATCAAGAAAGGAGCTCGGAAGATCAGTTGTTAGGTCAGTTTCCTCAAATGGTTTGCAATAAGAACGCTTTGATAAGTGCCCTCCAAGAGATTTAGGACTTGGAAATTCTCGATAGCACCTGCAACAAATAAACTTTCCATCTTTAATAATGGCAGGCCACTTTGTTCTTTTGCTTCGTTTGACCTTTTTTTTGCCCTTGCCGTCTGACACATGTCCAGTGTTATTGTGAGAAGAACTCTCATCTAATGGGGCAGCTCCAATGCTTGAAAGTGGTATATGTAAATTGGGATCCTCTTCCCTTTCCATCTTCACTACACACTCAGTGTGTGTTACTCCAGAGAAAGTATCATTGCATACGGATGAATCTTTAGGAATTGAACTGTTCAGACTGTCAGTGTAAGAGGGTAACACAGACGTTTGAGCAGGGGACGAAGTTGGATTTGCTACAGAATTACCAACTCCCATCATATTAGGACTCATGACTTGTTGAGGTGGATGGATGTTGCCAAGTGAATGCAAACTGTTATTGGTGGGTCCAATTAGCTTTTGAACACTGTCCACTGGGGCTGGCGCAGGTGAAATGTTAGGATTATTCTGTGATTGTAGAGTAATATAGTGCATTCCTCTATGCATGGGATTTTCACTAGAAGCTGTGTCCAAGTGAGGAGTAAAATTACTATTTAACATGGTGTTCATGTTTTGAGGCATTGCCTGGGAATGACATGTCTGTTGTTGGGGCAATGAATTGTTCCTGGAGTCCCATGAGTGGGCAGATTGCATTTGAGACTGATTTGTACCATTTCCAAGTTGAGAGGTCACAATGGGATCCAATATGTTGTCCATTCCATTGGTTTGGATATGGCCTGTGGGGGGAGAAGTTATATGAGAGGCGACAGAAGGAAAACTGGGGTTTATGCAGTTTGTTGAGTAGGGATTAGATGGACTAAGGGGGTTCTGTGTTTGAACAACAGGGCCAGGGACTTTTTGACCCATCTTGTCTCGTCGAATTGAACTGACACGTCCTTTCATAGAAACAGAACGGGGTGCCATGTTGTTCTTCTTCGCTAGTTTCCACTGTGTGTAAAAATCAGGATGAACAGCCTTCATGTGCTTAGTTACACTCCTGTAAGAGCTATAGTCTCGGGTACATGAATCATGTGGACATTTGTGTCTTTCTTTTTCTTTCACCACTTGTACAGCACTGTTTGTGCCTACCGGTTGGACAGTTTTGATTTCAGATGTTTGTCCATTACTTGGTGGTAATGGAGCAATTTGAAGAGGAAGCGTTTGTGAAACAGGTGGAACCATCTGACACAATGACACAAGTGGCGTTGCACTGTGACAAGGCTGCGTTTGTGGCGTCATGTTATTAGGGTAAATGTTTGAATACTGCGACTGAATCTGACCCAAAGGATTGGGACTGTACTGCCCAAACACTCCATTTGTATTGTTGTATAATGAAGCCTTCCCCAAATCAGTGGTTGGTAGCTGGTCTTGCAAAACATCAGTCGCTGGAACAGGCAGAAAGTCCTCTAATAAGCTCTGGTAAGAAGATGTAGAGGGCATGGGATCTGAATCATTCATCAATGCCTCCAGCAGAGATTCCTCTGGCCCAAACTGATTTAAATGAGACATGTGTGCACCCATGGCTGGCTGGGTCAGATGGTCATTTGTTTGAGGGATCTGCTGATAGATAGGATTCTCTTCTTGCCGTTTAGGTTTACCTATTTCTGGATGGATGGACCCTTCAGAGGAAACTGCAAAAGCACCTTTTAGCATATTTTCGACAGAATGCTTTACTAACACCGTGGCTGAAGGACGGTCCACAAGAGGATCCACGCCAATGCCATTTAAATGTGTGACCAAGGCGGGGTCTGGCTGATGCAACTGTTCTTGATAAGGTTCTGTAGGTTGGCCGTCAGTGCTCTGGGATTCCACTTTTGTGACGTGACCCTCAGTGTGGAGATCTAACTCGGCCTGACAATGAAACACTTTACCACAGTCTGGTGCTTTGCAGGTAAATGTTTTGTAATGCTGTGCCTCATGATCATACAGTTTATAGGCTTCATGAAAAATCTTGCCACAACCTGGAAACATACACTTAGCCTTGAAGATTGGGTGGTCTTTTTTATGTACAAGAAGTTCAGCATTAGAGTCAAAACTGGCTTTGCAATTAAGCTGTATGCAAATGTAGGGTTTTGTGCCACAGTGTACCTGTAAGTGATCGTTCAGGTGATCAACGCTGACAAACTGACGACGGCAATACTGACACACTACTTTTGTGCTCTGCATTTCAAGAAAGCGCTTTGCTTCGTCGTTGTCCCCGTGATCTTTTACGTGAGCAAGAAGATTACGAAAGTATTTAAATCCCTTCCGGCAGCTCTGAACCGGGCAAATACTCCCTTCGCTACCATCATTTAAGTCCAAACGCTCTGAGTCATCGGCATCTCCATTAAGGAGTTTGTTGGAGTCCCTGTTGCAGTTGGTTTTTGCTTTGGTCTTTCGCAGCTGATTCTCACCACTTTTAGCTTTCAGAGCAGCTATGACAGGAGCGGCAGTTTTTGGGTTGGCTAATTTCTTACTCGTGTCCATCGCTGCCAGACGTTCTTTACATGAAAGTTTCACATGCGATGCAACGTGTGGTTCGAGAGTCTCTCTTGCATCAAATGTCTCTAAACATATTGGGCAGGTGTAGCATCCATCCTTAAAGTGAGTTTGTGCATGTCGCACTATTCTGTGACCGAGAAACTCCTTATCACACAAAACACAATACTGCATGTAAGCCTGCCAATTCCTGAACCGAGCAGAAACAAAGCCTTTTTCTCTCAACTTTTTTATCTCTCTGTTCTTCTGCTTCTGATCTGCAATTTCATTCAGTTCATTAGTTGCATCCACAAACCGCTGAGTTACATCCTTAAACTCCCCACCGAACAAGTTCGCCTCTTCCTCTGATGCCTCAGGGTCACCATCATTTAGTTCATCAATGGAGGACACGATAGAGGCCTCCTCTCCCATAAGACCCAAACAGTGGCGTTTTAATGTCTTCCAGTCCCAGAACTCAGGGTCAAAAGGCCATTGGGTTTTGAGGACTAAAATTAGATCACAACGCAGTGAGTTTGGTACTGGTAGATGTTCTTCCTCTAGCTTCTGGTCTGGCTCATTGAAAAGAGTTTCCACCGCGTAATAGGAGTCAACCGTTGGCTCCATGAGAAACTGTGTCAGCTGGCAGGCCCGTTTAACCTCTAGGTCTGAGGGTAACAGGCAGGAAATGGTTTTGCAGACCGTGGCCTTGGTGCTATCTTCACAAGACTCCATTCGGAGAGCTCGTATACACATCTCAATGCAAGTCGGCAGTCCATCTTTATCCATCTACAGATTTAAAAAAAGGTTTGGTTAGTGTTTCCAAGACATTTAAATTTTTTTTGTAAAATAATTACATAAAGCATGAGATGAGGAAAGGCACACCTCTGACTGGACGACTTTAACGAAAAAGAGTAGATGGAACACAGTTTTGGACAGAAGCGACATTTGACGACATCTGTCTAAAAAGCCTTGCTCTGAAGGCTCTAATCTCTTCAGTAGTTTGCCCCAGAACAGAGTCAGCTCCCTGCCAAGAGAGCATACAAATCATTACATCAAATTATTTAGAATATAAATTATCATCCATGTTTTTCCCTAGGGCTGCACAATATCGAATAATATTTTCATATGCGATAGCTTGATGCGATAATAGATATGCAATCCAAAGTTTGTGAAATAAATTTGAACTTATTAAAATGTTTAACATTCTTTCTGATAGTGGATAATTTTCCACACATCAAAGCACACACAAGTACTCCAGACGGTTTGATAAACTTTGACTTGAACATTGCCTTTGGAAGAATTCAAATTATTCCGTTATTGCAAACTATTATTGCCATATACACATCTGCGATATTTCAATAATTTTCGTTGTACTGGGCAGCCCTGTTTTTGACAATGAGCTGAAATTTCTTACCAAGGTGAATGTAGCATTATCAAATTCCACACTTATTCTCTTAACGATGGTTACTTTTGTAACTTACCAAGCACAGTAAGAATCCTCTTGAAGAATCTGACGGGTCAAAAAACCAGAACACAAAGTAAATGCAGCTTTCTCATCACCGTCTGCCTCAAGGTTGCAAATCATCTCTAAAGCATCACGACAGTCCACTCTCGATAGCTGAAAAGAAAAAAGTCATATAAAGCCATAAGCCAATTAATTTGTGTTTAAGTGTATGAAAAGCTACCTCCAAGAACCTACTGACAAAAACTATCAGAAAGTTCAATAAAGCTCTGGTTCATTTGACTTTTTAAAACTTTTATAAGTAAACTAAACCAGAATGATGGTATGCAAATTCATTCATTCTTACCTCTTCCATTACAATTTCCTGTGGAGCAATAGTGCACAAACAAACCAGGTATGTCTGTTTGAAGTGTCCCTTTTCTTCAATTTGAGAGATCTCAGCACAGGCCTTGGCCAGCAATGCAGCCTGCTCAACATAATTCTCTTTGATCAGGTGCTTGACTCGTAGCATAAGCAATGTTGGTCCTTCAAGAGTGAGGAACTCATGAACTAAAGAGATAAAAAAGAAGAATCTCAGACTGCTGGTGTCGGTTCCTCACACTGATTTAAAGAGGAAAATGAAGATAAATCGCACCTTTCTCTTGAGCTAGTGTATCATTTTTAAGGATACTCTGCAGTGTTGGATTGGTCCATATGCCTTGCTCTTGTGAGAGGGTGTAGAGCATCATCAGCTGGGAGATTCCCTTCTCCTGTACCGATGAATGGGCAGTCTAAACACAAGTAGTAGCCCACAATATAACCATTATTTTACAACCATTAGTCTGGAAACCAATGCAAAATTGAAGTAGTGAAATGAAACAGAATTTGCTTTGTTTGTTTATCTGTCAGTTTAGAATAACAGTCCAAATATGGTAAAGCTAACCAATGCTTTATTTAATTTACCTGAACAGATGACCTAAACCTTTCCCACAATACATCTGGGACATTCTGGTGCAGGGAAATCAGCAACTCTACACAACTCCTACAGAAGGAAAAATAATCACAGTTTGCAAAATAAAAAACAGAAATACAGATAGAGAGTAGTGCTGGGCAGTTTGACCTGTTTTTGTTGTTTTTTAAGGGTGGCAGTTTTTACCGTTTATCACGGTTCCCCACGAAAGACCTTTGGATTTTTCCCTTACTTTAAGATACATAATTTGTGGTTTATTATTATTTTTAATAAAAACACAATGAGAATAAAATTCTCCTTACATCCAATAACAAACTTCTTCTTTAGTGCCATTGTTAAGTCTTGATATAAAAAAAGCTGTTGCAAGCAGTGATGCCTGTGACTTCTAGCGTAACTGACGTATGGGCGTGCTTCTTCGGGAGACGTGCCCATAAAAGAAATGATACGCAAGGTCTTCCCATACTACGTTAAATGTACCCATGTTCGAAAAAAAAATTCAGAAACGTATATGAATCCTGAAATACTCTGTAGCACGTTTCAAATTAGGAAATGTTTTAACACCTTTTTTGACACTTTGCCTATGTTTAGCATGAGGAATCCAACTCTAAAACTGTGTTAATAAGTCAGAATACATGCAATACTGTTAAACCACCATTTAACCACTCCTACTGGTATGCCGCTTTTTTTAGTCGTACCGTGTGTGTGTAATTCAGCCCGGTTTATTGTTTGAACCAGTCTATCGCCCAGCACTAATAGAGAAGTAAAAGTATATGAAATAAAAACAGAAACAATCAAGCATTCTTACATAACTGTTAAGTGCATACTTACAGTGAGAGTCTTTCGAGTACGACAGGCACCTTTTCACACTGTACAGAAAGGTATGAGGTCACCTGTGTAAAGCTGAGAAGAGCGATGACGTAAACCTCCAGTACTGCTAATGGTTCCTCATCTATCTTCCACAGACTGGCAAACTCCACCAATGCCTGAAATGATCACAAGCAAAGTGGCCATACTTCATTAACTATTGGTCACTACTGCTCATTTGGTCATTACAGACAAATCCCCCCAAAACATCCACTTAAAATTTATCTCAACGTACTACATTTTAACACAATTTCTTCACACATAAAGGGGTCCTTGATTATGGTTTCACTTTTTAAACTTGCTGTTTGAGCATAAACAACATCTGCAAAGTTACAACACTCGAGGTTTAATGCACAGGGAGATATTTTCTTTAACAGAAGAAAAATAAATAAAAAAATAAACGCTTCTCATAAACTACAAAAGAACGGCTGGATTTACTACATTGAGCTTCTTCCTGGGTTAGTAACATCACAAATTTACACAAATCCTTCCTCTGGGGAACACGCAATCAAGGGGGTGAGTTTTTGTAAATTTTTTGTAAAAAGATAAAAGTAGGGTTGCTTTACAGTCAGTAACAATCACTGTAGATCCACAGTCTGTAATCAAATATAACATTATACAAATAACAACGTATCTAAAAAGTATAAGACAACTACAAACAAAAACATAATTCTGAAACATTCTTTAAGATTGCAAAGATTCTGTTAAATCTTCTTAACTAATATTCCCTGGTCTGATTCAGGCTTAAATCGATAAGGAAATAATGACGCCATTTTTTTTTACAATACACTGGCGCATATGCCACTAGGGATGTCAATTTATGCGATTTTCCATGTTCGATGATCGTTTAAATTAACGATCAATCAATTAAATAATAGTTACTAGTAATATTCCAACAAGCCTTTAGTGCAGTGGCATATAGCCAATGACATGAAAATGTATGTACAAACGGCAGCTTTCTCAAGCAAATTAATATTTTTTGCCTAAATAACTTGCTAGTGGGACTTTAAAATGAGTCAATGTAGTTTTATGTTTTAATAAAATCATCGATCAAACTTATCTCGTAATGAAATATGATGACTAATAGACAAAGGGTATATCTCTGCTTTATATGGGCACACTGGTAACAGCCGCATGTCAGTCTGTGCGTCCATTATTTTAATTATTATTTTATTAATTTTAAAGGTTTTTGGAAACTTGTACTGCTGTATGTTTTCGTGTCTTTCTCTGACACTTTAAAATGCTTTTACCAACATGTTTGCTGCATTTGGACATCTCTTACTGTGTGCTGGTTTTTTATTGATCATGTCATCAAAGACCTAATTTTTCAATTAAATGTATTCGGTCTTTTCATTTATTCGGCCGAATAATTTTTGCTGCCGAACAATCGGTGCATTCCTATCTATTACCCAAAAAAATCAAATTACTTCATTACTAATTACCAAAAGAATTGTTAGTGACAGTCCTTGATTAGTTCAAACATTGCAGAAACATGTGATTTCAGTTTCCCATTCATATATTTTATCATTGAGGATTTCTTAAAAAGTGCAAAAATCTCACGTCTCATCTCGTGGAGTTAGTGTCTCATCAAACCCCTACTACTTTTGGACTTGATCTGTACTGTAGTAGCAGTATTTTAAAATCTGTATAAAAGCTGTAATATGATTGAACATGACCATATACAACATACCATTGAAGCATTAAACAAGTCTTATCATTGCTATCCTTCCTTTCCTTTAATCATTATCCTGAAACACAATGTATTTCATTTCTTAAATGCACACACAAACATCTAAGGAGGTTTGTTAATTCAGGAAATCAGGCACTCAAGGTCACAGGTGTGTCAAAAGTAAGACAATTTATGTTCACTGTTGACACTCGTTCTCAATGTTGCTTAAAAGAGTACACTTCTGCTAAGAAACTATGTGTTATTTCTGGAAATATTCAATCTAAACCTTAAACTAGATTTTTCCATTTTTGTTTACACAGACCTACCAAAGCTTATGTCTCACAATTTCTTATACATGCAAATTTATTTCTTAGACTACAGAAGCTTTTTGCTGCCAGCATGGTGCAATGTGTTTATCTTTATAACATGAGATTTACAAGCAATCGTTTCTCTCTGCAGATTACAGAACAATGTGTTTTACTCTTGATATGACAAACATTAAGACTCTCTGATGTTGTGCTAGAAATGTATCTTTAATGCCAACTGTCAGTGTGAGATAAGAAACATGTTTGATAAAGGTAAACAAATGTCAATGTGCGTTACGATTTGCAGTGTAAATGGATTTGAACTGATTTAATATCAACTAATCAGTGGTATTAATGAAAAATGATTCATATATTTATCATGTGTTTAAAAACGTATAGACTACCACAACTTAATTTTATCTCGAGTTAAGGGCAGAATAAACATATCAATGATGAAAGGACTTATTCATATGGATGGTAGTAGATGGATGGTCAACAAACTATCAAAGCAAAAACACAACTGCATAAACTCACTCACTCATCTCATCACATAAACATTAACATACAAATACACACACAAAAAAAAAACATTCGCTGAATTACAGGAAACTGATAATGCTATTCTCATCTATTATCATCATACACTACCTCTATAAAAGTAAAAAACAATATCACCATGCTGATTCCAAAAATACAGATGGGTAAGAGAGAGATTAAATATTTTAAAAAAATTTGTTTTTGAATACCCAATGCACATATTCATATTATATGTAAAAGCCACAATATGTAAGATTTTAGTAATAAAAATATCCAAAAACCACTTGCACAATGTGATATATTTTATGGAGTCGTACATAATCCCAAAAGTTACCAAGGATTTGTAAATCCATAATTAATATCCGCACTACATCCTCCATCGTTCCACTCTTCTTCATAACATTATCAAGCTTTGCCTTTGTTATTGTATTACTGTGTAAAAGCAACCTCTAGTCGCATAAAGATTGTGAATTGTATTTTAGATTAGGGGGCACACAGAAGGTTTTAAGGGGCCCCCAGAAAATACAAAGCAAAAATGGAAGGGGTGTTACGGATCACAGTTGATCCGTGATCCGTACGGAAACCAGGTCTGTGTTCATCTTAAAGAGACAGTAACCTTAATTAACCTTTAAACTTTACTTTTTTATACATTTTTGTAATTTCTTTATTTGTTCTTTTTAGATTTTTTCCACCACTTTTTTGCTGATCTGAAAAATTATCTGATCCGTGCATCAAAAACCGTAATGTGATCCGAACCGTGAGTTTTGTGATCCGTTACACCCCTAGTGAAATGTATTCTAGATCAGGGGTCCCCCAGAAGGTTTTAAGGGGCCCCTAAGAAAACTTCAAAGACAAAACTCAAAGCAAAAATGGTAAAGGTCTACAATGTAGTCCATTATTTATTTTTGGAAAAACATGATGTTTAAATAATGTTCAAATTCATTAAACTGATTCATGAAAATATATACATATCATCTCTCATTCACTGCACATCATTATCATCTGTCATTCACTGCACTTCATCACCATCATCATCATTATCTGTCATTCACTTCAGATTATAATAATAGGCTACGTTTCATTTATAATGCCCTTTTCTCACACCCAGTGCAATGACTGATAGATGATTATGTGACGTCAGTAATAGATAATATAAATGTATAACAGTGACACAGCGTTGATTCTGCAGCTTTGCGTGCGTGCGCTGCGTGCTTGTTTACAGTGAGCTGCGCGTGATGCACACAGTAGCCAAATAACGACACCAAAAACGCGACAAAGGCGCTACAGACACATTAATGCATCAATTATACCCCTAGTAATGTTTTTATGCAGTCATGCCGCAGTTCTCAGAACAGTTCTTATTTTATCGGAGTTGCAGTGCTGATGTTTGTGAGTGTTGTGTCGGTTAATCTGCTCTCACCTGACAGAAGTCATAACAGTACTGCGACGTGCACTCGTCACGAGACTCCGTGCTGCTTTTTAAAGCCGCCGCTATCTCGTCGAGTCGCTTTGAGAACGCATTAAAAGCGTCGGAAGCGTCGATCCGCTCGCTGCGGTCCTGCTCGGCCTCCTCGTCCGCCATCTTCACTTACAATTCCGCCGCGTACGCACAGCGCGTCACGTGACACCAAATCCCTGTACGTCATTACGCACTATGTGAGTCACGTGAGTCTCGTCACGTGCTGTATTTATGTATTTTTTGAGTTTCCAGCAAAGAGTATAGAAGCATATGGAATGTTTTCCCCCAACTTATCTTTTCACATTTTGGTGGTATTAATTTTCTTTTAACCTGCAATTATGATATATTAAAACTACCAACCAAACTATCCAACTTTCATCGTCAGGCTCTTTTAGCCTGGGCGTTAATTTATAAACACAACTTTTCACCACAAAAATGCTTCATTTGGAACAATAAGAACATTTTATTCAAGAATAAGTCCTTGTTTTTTGATAATTGGTTTAATAATGGTTTATTTTTGGTGAAGCAATTGTTTAATGAGAAGGGTCTTTTGTTCAGCTACGCAGAATTTCTAACTAAATATCAAATACCAATAACACCCAAAGAGTTTGCTATAGTTATGGGAGCTATTCCCTCTGGTTTATGTATGCTTTTTAAAAATTGTGATTTTTCTATAGGCCCTACTGCATCCTTTCCAAAAATTTGTGATACTCCTGTTGGACAAATTTGCTTCTCTGAGTCGAAATCTAAAAATTATAAGATAAGGTCATTATTTCTTAAGAACCTGATTTCTGTTCCAGCTGCAATTTCTTTTTGGAATAAATTATTTGTTAACCTGAATTGGACAAAAATCTGGTCTCTACAACAAAAAATTTTCCTCACAAACAAAGTGAAAGAAATTTCCTTTAAGCTTTTACACAGATTTTACCCTGTAAAGAGATTTATGCAAAGATTTAGAGCTGACATTGAGACTACATGTTCTTTTTGTTTGACTTGTGATGAAACCGTTGTACATTTGTTTTGGTCATGTCATTACGTACAAAAGTTCTGGAAAGATATTGATGTGTTTGTTAAGTGTAAGATTTTGCCAGGATTTGCAGTACGTTTGAGAAACGTTATATTTGGATTTTATGACACTGACCCCAAAAAAACAAATATTTGCTTTATTGTTAATTTAATTATTTTTCTTAGCAAATTTTACATTCACAAATGTAAATTTTCAAACTCTAAACCTGTATTCTCTGTCTTCCTGAAAGATCTGCAAAATTACTTGAATGTAATATCAGTCTCCACTAATAAGAAAGCCATAAGTACAGTTAGGATCTGTTCTACTTTTGACCTCTTCATCTGATGCTGTTTAGGTGATAGCCCCTTTTTTTTATTTTTTTTATTTTATTTTATTTTTTTGTTTCTTTTTGTTCTTTTGTCCTCTTCTTTATTTACTTATTTATTATTATTTATCATTTTTTTCTCTGTATATTGTCTCGATATTGTATGTCTATGTTTTTGTATGTATGTTCTCATCTGTTAGTTCTTGCAAAAAAAAAAAAAAAAAAAAAGAGTATAGAAGCCCAAGAGGCGAAGCTCAATAGAACGCTCCATAGCAACAGTTGCCCCCATGACGTGACGGCGCGGCCGCCATTATGGACTGAAAACTGAAGGAAAACGCCGAAAAATAATAGGTGTGTTCGACTTCATGCGGCGCTGCGCAGACCGATCGGCGGCTGACTTGAAGCAGTGCATTCCGGTTAGTATTTCTGTCCGACTTAAGCTGGCGCTGCAGGCACGTGACTGTGTCATATGGTTTTTAAGTACCGCGAGAGCGGTTCAAGATCAGCCGCCTGAGTTAGCCAGCGCAGTTCCCAAAGAGGAGCTGCACGGGCTGTAATGACGACACAGCTGTTTCAAGATTGGTCGGATTCACCACATGACAACAATCACGTGTGTTTCGTGTGTATTTTCACGTCCTCAGTTCCACAAATGCTCACAAATCTGTATTTTTATAACAGTTAAAGCTCTTTTCATGTAGTCGCGATGTTATATTGTTTCATCTTCATCAAAATAAAATGGATAAAAAACGTAGACCCAACTACATTGGTATTTAAATAATTTATCCTTCTGTTAAACTTTATTCTTGTAAAAACAGATGCTGTAAGCCTCTTCAGTTCCACTCATGCTCATACACGGACATTCAAAACAGTAATCACTTTTTATGTAGTTTACATCTTACAAATCATGTTTAATGCGATTAAGCAAGCAAACGGCACGTGATCAGCCATGCCTGACGTAAATGCAGCAAACTACGGGAACCACAGCGCGTCCGACTTCACGTCTCCGTTTTCAGCTCCTCCCCGCCTGCACGCGGCTAATCTCGCCGATCGGTTACATCCAGCCGCAGCCGATGTCGAACACACCTAATGAGAGTCAATGGCACTGAACCAACTTAACATAACAAAAACTTGGCATAACTTATTTTTTTTCTGGTCGTCATATCTAAATACGAAAACAACGTGTTTATGCATGGCCTAATAATCCTTAGGAAAATAGTATTTTGGGACAAAATATTACTATAAAAGTACGATATACTATAGAAATACTTTAGCGGCTATATTATAGAGGTATTACAGAACATAACATACTTCTGTGATGTTCTTATACCTCTATAATATTTTAAAGCTGCTATAGTATTTCTATACTAGTCTTATCGTACTTCTATAGTATGTCCCAAATTACTATAGTATTCATATAAGATTACTATACTATTTTGTCCCAAAATACTATAAGATTCCTATAGTACTTTTTCGTAAGGGTATGTCCCCCACCGAATCGGCTTCATTAGCCTACTTACGGTTTGCAAAGATACAATTATAAAATTACTGCAAACCTTTAATCTATCAATATTCATGTTCTATTATGCATTTTCCTTGTTATATGAATAACAGAAATTCATGAAATAATATATAGGCAGACACACAGTAATAAGATATTTATTCAAATGTTGATTTTGAAATGAGTGAACATCATATATATATGATTTGGAAAAATAAATAAATAAATTATAAATGAACATTTCTTAAAGGGACACTTCACCGATTTGCATTAAGCTTTGTATAGTTAGAACCCCAGTCATGTTTTTGAATGGTCATGCATAATTTTCTCAGTTGCCACTGAGACAGAAGAAATACAGATTTCAGTGTTGCACTTCCTTCTTTCAATGATGTAAAAATCATCATTTTGCATCATTGAAAGAAGGAAGTCCAATATCTTTGTTGAGGGGGTGAGACTACAAACACCCCTTTTCTCTGTCAAATAGGCACAAAATTTTAAATGTATGTTACATTTCGACTACAAATATGACACACTTTCAATAAAAATTAATGTTTCTACGGGTGAAATGCTCCTTTAAGAGTTAATCTTTTACATAGAATATCACAAAAATATTAACAAGTCACAGTGAACGTTTCAATGGCAAGAACAAAAACAATCTGTGAATGTCCTATTACAGGCGGAAAGGTACAAAAAAGATGTGCAATCTAGCAAGTGCACACATAAACTATAAACAGTACTAAAATGGAGCCATAAGATCTCAGTAATTAATCAGACACCACCATCTATTGTGTGAGCATTTGTGTATGAGAAGTTTTGTTGAATTTTTTTCTTTTTGTGAGAGAAGAGGCACTGACATAGAATGGAAGAGTGTGGAATAGTTGTGAGGCGCGCTAACGATTTCAGCAGCTTACAGTCCATAATGGCGGCCGTGGCTCCGCAGCGCCATCTACAGACTGTTACCCATAACACAACATAGTTTCGCCTCTTGGGCTTCTATACTCTTTGGTTTCAGATATATTCCAGAGTATGAGGCGTTTACTGCTGTTTCAGGCCTTAAAATGAATCTAGATAAATCTGCATTGTTACCCCTAAAAGTTTGCTCCCTTACACATATAGAAGGTAACTTATCTGGGTATAGTTATTTGCAAAAATGAAAAACAAAGAAGACCAATTATAAAAAAGACATTTAATTTGTGGTATTTGGGAAGGTGTTGTTGTCTAAGATATTGTATCACTTTATCTGAAGAAAAAGCCCCATTATTTAAAAAATAGGTTATATGTAATACTAAAGAATATATACAACTATATTTTCAATTCAAAGCAATAAAGGGATTATTTTGGTAAAACAGTTCTGGTAAATTCTGATGGGTATTTGTTGTCATACACTGAATTTCTTGGAAAATTATGATAGTTAAACCAAAAGATTGTGCTATTGTTCTTGATGCAATTTCAAAGAGTGTTGTATTTTTTCTTTTAAAGAATTCTAGTTCATTGAAAATTAATTTGGATGATTTTTGTGGTAGTATATACATCGTCAATGTTAATATCTTAAAACAAAAGTGTAGCAATAATGTTATAAGAGAACCCTTTGTTTTGTTTCTTTGGTAATACAGTACTTACTAGGATAAAATATGGAAAATACTGAACAAGTTTTGTGTCAGCAATAAATGTTCTTAAAAGTTCTTATGTATCCTGCTTTTTGGAAAGATTTAAACTTAATATTTCATATGCTTGTGAATTTTGTAAATAGGAAAAAGAAACAAGTTTGCATCTGTTTCATCATTGTATCTACTCAAGACTTTTTGGGAAAGATGTGGAAAATTATATTAGTAGAAATTGGTGTATTTGATGTGTTTTTATATTTTGAGAGAGATCATTTGGAAAGTAATGAACAATTTATTATACAGTTATTTATTGTATTAAGTACCATATACACAAAACAAAATGTTAACCAAATCTGTAAGCACTTTGTAATCCAAATCTGTCACGTTTTATGAATGATTTCAAGTTATACAGTACCCCTTTGGAGAAAGTAAAAAACAAAAAAGCTCTGAAAACATGTAATATTTTAAAAGCACTCAATTATGTATTTTTTTATCTTTCTTTTCTGGTAACCTATGTTGATTATACCTCTTGTTCATGTGGCATTGAGCAAAATGTGTTTTTTTTTGTATTTGATGTATTTGATTAGTTATGCAATAAAAATACATAAAAAAAAATACAAAACAAAATGGGCACTTTGTAAACCAAATCTGTCACATATTATGAATGATTTCAAATTATACAGTACTCCTTTGGAAAAAGTAAAAAAAAGGATTTTTAAAGTAAATATTTTTCTTTTTTCTTCTCTGGAAACGTGTGATTAATACCTCTTGTTCACGTGGCTTTGAGGAAAATGTAATTTTTGTATTTAATGACGCTACATAAAAATAGCTTTGAAAACGGCCAACGTGATTACCAGATTTAGATAATAGCTAAATCCTGTAAGAATAAACTAAAGGCAGATGACGCTGTTTTGATATTTTTGTGTTCACTTTGTTTACATTGAATATCTTACAGAAAGTAAATCAGACATTATTTAGAGTTAAAGCAACACACTTAAAAAGTATAAGGTTAAGTGAGTGTGGGGTTGTTTTTTTATCTTAATGTTAGATGTTTGTTTTAAAATGAATCATGCATTGTGGATTGTATGTATGTATCAGTTATGTTGGATTGTATGGGAGCCTTTTAACCAAAGAAAAATTTCTATCATTGCTGAAACTGATACAATAAAGTTCCTCTGAACTCCCTGAACTCTGAATTTTTGCTGCAAATGCATAATGAAGTACGGAGCCTGGCAGGTCACCCCTTGGAGAAAAGAGAACAAGACCTGCAAATCCATGATCACGGTTTTGTAATTAGTCCCCTTAGTTTATACACCGTACAAATTATTAAACTGTTCCCTCAGTTTTACAAATGTATAAACTGTGTCCACGCTTTCGCAATCCATCACCACGGTTTTGCAAACTGTATTCATGGATTTGTAGCCCCTTATTCTAAAAATCGCTTGTTGCTTTTATTTATGCTTTCCAAGCTTCCCTGTTGGATATTTTAGGAATTAATGAAGGTTTTACTGTGTTAAGCTTCTAATGTATGTAATTGTAACGTGCTTTACATTGTATATTTACGTAATATTTTAATTGACCCTACTGAAAAATCCAGCTAAGACCAGCATAAACTGGTGAGCTGGTTTTAGCTGGTTTTGCTGGTTTAGCAAGCTGGTCTGGCTGTGTTTTGGTCACTTTTTAAGCTTTATCCAGCTTTGCCATACTGGAAGGACCAGCTTGGACCAGCTAAAACCAGCTACCAGCTTATGCATCTAGGGGATGCTACTTTCATTCGTGCATTAAACGTAGCATGCAACTTTAAATATTTTTGCAATTTAATATAATTATTATTTAATATAAAGACTTATTTGGTTAATATGTTATTTTTAAATAACTATGTAAAATTGCATTCAGCCAAAGACTAAATGAGAAAATCTGCATTATTCGTATTGTATTGGTTTTTACCTGTTTTTCTCTCAAAAAGTTGACATTCGATTTAAGGAAATTGAGCACTTGCTTTATAACTGGACTTTATTTTTGTCAGTACTACATAAAACAGAATAATTAAGACTTTTATATTGTAATATGTTTTAATAAGTCAGAGAGATGTTTCTGCGTGTTGCTTATAAATATCAGTGGTGATATCTCACAACGTGTTTTAATAGTCACGTCACACGAAAATAATCATCAAGTGTCCCTAGTGTGCAATCCTTACCTGCAGTTCCAAATGGCGTTTTTGCATCCTTAAAGAGCACTTCAGGTAGGAGAGACGCGGAAACAGACGCTCCAGATAAAGAGATTACTATTTTATTTCATTGCTTTATTTGCCAAGTGTATTTACATCGTCCACACGATGTTACAATATTGCGGAACTCCCTCGAAAAGTTTACATCCAAGAGCTTGCTGGTCTTCAAAGGGATTCACGAGCTAGGGAACTTATTGAGACACGGAAAGTCTGTGTAAAACAGCGTTTGAGCTCGTGGATGTGTGTGACCATCAATCTTTTGGCTTTTTCCAATCACAAATATGTGAGCGTATGGATCAAGTGTTTAAAGAAGCCTCCCTGTCTAATTCTAAAATGACGAGTAGGTGGCCAAATGATACAAACAGTGATGCGGTTACTGTTATGTTATCAGTAAAATATTGCGCGGCTGGGAAAAGAGTTCTTAGCCAATCAGATTCGAGAACCAGAAAGAACTGTTATATAATCATTAATTAAGCATCAGGCAATCAGTCCTTGTGTGCGTCAGTAGTGCTGCAGGAACTGCATGTTTTAAACATTAAAAGGAATTGCCGGAATGGGATGCAAATGATGAGAAAAGAAAAATGATGTTTTCATTAGTCTGTTCCCCAAGTGTGATGCAAATGAGTATATTATTATAGAATAATTACAATTGCCCATCTTCTTCCAAAGTTTCCACTTCACAAACTCTGACCATCTGAATCAGGCACATGGATGCGTTTAGAATTCAGCTAAAGTTTTAGATTTTTAGAGCTTTAGAAAGTTTTTAGAGCTCAGGGTGTTTGACAGAATTAGGGTGAGGTAACATGAACAGGACTACAATTTGACTACAACAGGAAATCAAAAAAACTATGGCAAAGCTTGATGTAGCCATTTGCCACATCTATGGCGGCGTAGCTGACGTATTGTAGGAGCAGAACAAAAGTGGCCAAAGGGTGGTCTAGGTATTTTGTAGTGTTTGGAGCTTATTATGTGAAGGATTTAGATGAAGAGAACATAGCCGTTTCTCAATACCAAGTAAGCCAAACTCGGACTTGTGTCCTTCGTAGTTCGAACTTGCAAGTTCAGACTCGGAAGAACGAACTCCTGAAGCGAAATGCATTCTGGGAAACTTTGCTGTCATAAGTCCACACAAGTCTCCTCTGATGCATCCTCGATAAAATGGGCGGATCAAGAACACATCCGGGGAGTTTATGTGAACTTGGGCTTGATGCGAACTTTGAATTGGAACAGTACTTGGGCCGCGACTGATGACGTTTCACAAGTCCACAAGAACACAAGTACAGACAAGAACGAATATTAAGAAACGGCTTATGACGTGCCCTGCGTTCCAGTTCGTTTTTTTAAGAAACTTCCCTCGCTAACTTCCCTCAGTCTCGTTCACTCGGATGTACGTCATTGCTTACGTTGTACGAGTGCCCACTACTGCTAGAACACTTGAAGTGGGTTCAAATGGTTCGCCCTAAGCCCTTGATCACATGGAAAGTGGAGACCGCCTCCTCCATGTGCAAAGCGCGAGACGCTGAAGTGACATCACAATCGTGTTGCATTGTGGGATATGAAGCTGCATGAAGTGTACATATGAAGCAGACTCGCTCCCTCTGTCAAAATCGAGGGAGCGAGGGTCTGTCCATACAAACTTCCCTTATCCACTTTACGAAGTGGAACGCACTTAAAAATGGGGACAGGGATTCCCCCGCTTAGGGAAGTTCGCGAGTGTGTGTCTAAAACTGGAGTGGAACGCACCCTAGGTTCACAACATCACTCTTATTTTATTTTACTCCTTTCAGCATCAACCACAGACTACTGACTCCTGCAGCCTCTAGTGGACTGGCTCAGTATTGCAGTGTATTAACATTAACACGGGACATAACATATTTCTTTAATGTCTATGGATGAAGCTGTAAAGGAGCGGGGAATGTTGGGAGTTGTAGTCTTCACCTCCATGGCTGATGGAAATCCATCTAACAAGACTCACACCATTATGTGGAATACACTGAGGATTTCTACAGCAGTAAATCAGTGATTCTTGGGAATTTGGATAAAACAGGTTTACATTTTGAAAAAAAAGTTAGTTAAATTACAAAATCTGAAGGTATATCATTATAGACCAAGGTCTTGGCTGTTCAGCAATTTACTGGTGCAACCTCCCCTGTTCGTATTTTTTTATAAAATAGGCGTTTTTCCAGTTATTACTACTACAACATTTACTTTAAGCCTAAATAGAAAAATAAATTGTTTTTTATTTAATAAACATATTTTTGTATTACTAGAGACTTTAAATTTAATACAACAGCACTGAAGAAACATATTGTGATCATATTTATTTAAAACAAATAAAACTCCGTCTGATGGTGGTGACAATAATCTGACGGTGGTGACATTTGCCTCATTATTCCAAAATGTATACCACTCAAGTCAATGGCTTCTTGCTTAAACTTTATGTAAATATTTGGTCCAAAAATAACAATCCTGAGCACTGTGTTGGACAAATATCAAATCATAACTTCCTAAAATACATAAAACCTGACAGAAAAGACAGAAAACCTGACGGTGGTGACAAAAACCTAATATAGATACAAAAAATAGATGAGTTGATCACATTAGCCATCTTGTTTCCCCTCTGTTGCTAGCTATTTCAGACCTCTTCTTAAAAATGATACATTTATTTCATAATCTAATCTAATATTTTTTTTTACAAAGATGGCAGTGTTGACATGTTATGGTTGTCACAGTAGCAGTGTCCAAAAATATTAGTTTATTAATAGTTTAAGAGAAAATTGCAAACATACAGGAGCTTGAGTGATCTTGAAGCATGAAGTAGAGCTGAAGGTTTGAAAATGGGGTCCTCAGGAATGCAGTTGACCCTGTAGTCGTCTGATTTTATTGCTTTTATAAATATCTGACGGTGGTGACGAATATGTGGGACAGATTTTGAGCAATCACAAAATAATAGTAAATATTGTTCAAAACTCACTGTTTGTAGTTTTTAATACATATTACAATGTACTCTTTCATGTGGTAAATATATTATTCAATTCAATTATTACTTTTGGCTTTTTTATCAAGTTGAAATGATTATCTCTTTACGTAAAAAGAAAGAGAGAGCAAGGACAGCCTTCTATAGAGATCCCTACAAGTTTGCCAAAGACCTCTTTGTAAAGGAGAAAACCGGGACTCTTAATGTAACTGTGAGGGAACTGGAGGAGCACTTGAGGAAGACCTACTCTGACAATCAAAGGCATGTGCCAGCCACCATTCCAGATGACATGCCACCAATCCAACCACCTGAGCACCAGTTGGACACAAGACCCCCAACCTGGAGCGAAGTTGAGAACACAGTAAAGCGGGCAAGAACAGCATCAGCTCCTGGGCCCAACGGTGTTCCATATAGGCTGTATAAGAAAACACCAGGCGTCCTGAAGGTACTCTGGAAGCTAATGAAGGTGACATGGGAAAAAGGGATCATACCTAAGGCATGGAGAAGGGCAGGAGGGATTCTGATTCCTAAAGAGAAGAATTCCTCAACTATCCACCAGTTTCGCCAGATCAGCCTACTGAATGTGGAAGGAAAAATTTTCTTCAGCATAGTGGCCCAGAGACTCTCAGCATTCCTGCAAAAGAATAACTATGTGGACACCTCAGTGCAGAAGGCAGGGATAAGTGGTTTCTCAGGATGTTTGGAACATGCAAATATCATCTGGCACCAGGTACAAGCAGCCAAGAAGGAAAAGAAAGACTTGCATGTGGTTTTTCTAGACCTTGCCAACGCATTCGGGTCAGTGCCTCATGAGGTGCTGTGGGCAGCTTTCAACTTCTTTCAAGTCCCAGAGAGCATCACAAGGCTGGTCAAAGCCTATTTTCAGGACCTCCAGTTCTGTGTTACAACTCAGGCTAGTACAACTGCCTGGCAGCAATTGGAGATTGGCATAATGGCGGGCTGTACCATCTCCCCACTGGCCTTCATCATGGCAATGGAGTTAATAATTCGGGCATCTCGATGGGTGGTTGGAGGTAAACGTCTGAAGAGCGGGCTGCGGCTTCCTCCAATCAGGGCGTATATGGATGACATGACGACCATAACAACGACTAACGCATGCACCAAACGCCTGCTGTACAAACTCCAAGAAAACATCAGATGGGCACGAATGGAGTTTAAACCCAGCAAGTCCCGCAGTATCTCCATTGTCAAGGGCCAGATTGTAAATGAGAGGTTCTACATCAATGACGTGCCGATACCAACAATTCTGGAAAATCCCATCAAAAGCCTTGGCCGGTGGTACAACGCAGATCTCAAAGATGCCGAACAGGTGGAACAACTTAGGCAGGATACCATCAGTGGCTTGAAGCAGATCAACAGCACGGCTCTCCCAGGGAAGCTGAAGCTCTGGTGCCTTCAGTTTGGACTTCTGCCCCGCCTCATGTGGCCACTCTCTATCTACGAAGTCACCCTTTCCCATGCTAATCGATTGGAGCAATTGGTGAATGTGCAAGTAAAAAAGTGGCTTGGATTACCCAGATGCCTCAGCAGCATAGGCCTATATGGCAATGGGGCACTCTCCCTGCCAATCTCAAGCCTGGTGGACGAGTACAAATGCTCTAAAGTAAGGCTCGAAATGACTCTCACAGAATCCAGGGATCCTTTTATCAGAGGGGCTGCTCCCACTTTAGCCACAGGGAGGAAGTGGAGGTCAGGTGTAGCAGTGGCACAGGCAAAGTCCGCTCTAAAACACAGAGACATTGTGGGCCAGGTCCAGCAAGGCAGAGGGGGTTTGGGGTTGGGAACAACAACACCCACATGGCAGAAGGCTACTCCAGCTGAACGCCGGCACCTGGTAGTTGAAGAGGTGCGCCACCAGGAGGAAGCGGACAGGTGTGCCAGAGCGGTGTCCCAAGCAAAGCAAGGCCGTTGGATGAGGTGGGAAGGTGTGGAGAGGAGGAAGATCACTTGGAGCGAACTGTGGAACACGGAGGCTAATATGTTGAGCTTTACCATCAGAGCCACATATGATGTCCTGCCCTCTCCAACCAACCTACATCTCTGGTTTGGAGAAGATCCAGCCTGCCTCCAGTGCCTTGCCCCAGCAACCCTGAAACACATCCTGGTGGGCTGTAAGACCAGCCTTACACAAGGCAGATACACCTGGCGCCACAACCAAGTGCTGAAGTGCCTCGCTGCTACATTGGAGAGTAAAAGGGTTACCATTAACGCCATGCCCCAGGAAAGCCAAACTACCTTCATGCAACCAAAATCCTTCGTCCGGGAGTGGGAAAAAAGGTCTACCAATCGATCGCCTCCAAACTTATGCCCACTGAACGCAGCCCGAGACTGGGAAATGCGGGTAGACTTAGGTCAGAGGCTCATCTTCCCACCGGAAATTGCAGCGACCAACTTGCGCCCAGACCTGGTCCTGTGGTCCAAATCCTGTCGACATGTCTTCATAGTGGAACTGACAGTCCCATGGGAAGAAGCCATCGAAGAGGCATCTGAAAGTAAAAGGTTGCGATATGCAGAGTTGGCTGCCGAAGCAGAGGACCGGGGCTGGAAGGTAAGCGTGCGTCCAGTGGAAGTGGGCTGCAGGGGCTTTGTTGCTAGTTCCACCACAAGGTTACTAAAGGAGGTTGGAATCAGAGGACAGGCGCAGCGAAAAACCATCAAAGACCTTGCAACCACTGCCGAAAGAAGCAGTCACTGGCTGTGGCTGAAGCGGAAGGAGACCGTATGGGCAGCCAAATGACCTTATGGAGCCTCCAGTGCAACACACACCCAGGTCTGATCAGCCTGTGGTGGGCCATCCTCGGGTGAGGGTGTATTGTGGTAAAAGGCTGAAACACCCAATGAGGCCGGGGTGCACAACTGATGATGTGGTGTATTGGAGGCACCAGGGTTTTTTTTTTTTTTCTCCTCCTCAACCCAACCCCACTCAAGAGGACGTCTACAACAACAACTTTGTTAATTATCAAGGGATTTTAACATCTAGTCCTAGTAAGCATTATTAACCGAGGAGAGCTGATTTTGTCGGCAATGGGCAAGCATATAATCATTAAATTAATACAAAATTAAAATAAACCTATAAAAGAACCTTACATATGTGCAAAGGACCCTCTGATTAAAACATTGATTCTTTTTCTTCATGAAAATGTTTTTAATTTCCAACAGAATTAGCACTTTTCTTAGTGGGACATGTTTTTGCCAAAGTTTCAAGAATCAGTGAAATGCAAATTCCAAGAATAACGCTGACGTGACCCATTGACAGGTGACCCATTGAGGATGGATGTTACACTGGTTAATATTGGAAATTTCTTTGAATACAAACATTGACAGAAACATTTGTGATTAAATGTCTGTGGTTATAATTAAAGGTAGGGTAACAGATTTGATCCTGAAACATTTTTAGTTATGCTGGTTAAAAGTCTCCTCACATCCTGATAGCAATCACTGTGTTAAGTTGTTTAAATGTATTTGTAAAAATTTATGTCATCTGTGAAAGGCGTAGGACAAAAAAATGTTCAACAAATCATAGATTTCGGTCCGAACGGACGTTTCCTTTTATGTCCCTCATACGTAAGCGTAATTTGAATTCCCACTGCGCAGCGAGTCCACGCAGATACCATACGTCATCGGCGCGTTCACGTGCGCTCTGTCTGTAAACAGCGAGAACAGCAAACTTTTCTGCTAAATTGACAACCTACACAGGAGCAACAAAACTAAATGCATCTTTTATAACAACAACAGCAAAAACTGCCTGGATCAGTAAGAGCAAAAATCCAAATGAACATCAGTAACTTTACTGCTTTACCACGAGATGCAAACAGCTACAGGAGGCAAAGGGTCTGAAAGGGTCGTTGCACTGTTTATTTTGGTAAGGTAGGTACGCGATATGTTTGTATTGAGATGGATTCAGATATTCTACTTTGATGAAACGTTGTGTTGCTTATGAAATTTGTGTTAGTTTACGGATTAGCATAACGATATAGTTACTACGTCTACACAACCGAACGTGTGCTTAAACTAATTCTGATGTAAACCAGTTGTTTATGTTGGTTATTTTGGAAGTGTTATTCACTTTGTACTGCAAAGTTTTCTCACTGGTGAATGAGACATGAGACGTGACCGTCTGATCTGTGCGTGTTCATGTGTTTGGAAAGAGGCGTGACTTTGGATGGCGATTTGACTTGAGGGTGGGATCGGGATTACATTGCTAGGCGGCTACCGTTAGCATTTTTCAAAATGTGTTACCCTACCTTTAATGTATAATTAAAGTTAATAATGTAGTTTATTGCTGAGATCTCTGTTGTGTCAAAATGAATGAAATGATTCTGTGCTGTAAAAAAGCAAAGAGTGGGTTTTCATTGGGTTTTATTAAAATGTTAGGAAATGATATCAGCAAGTAATGTTTCAAGTGATACTTTCTCTTGAGAAACATATTGACTTTAGTGAAAATCCAAAATCTAGAACTCAGTTGTGCATGATTTAGTTTAAGAGTCTCTTTAAGGTACAATTTGTGCCTATGTGTGCTCTTTGCGTCCGATCAGTCTCTTAAAGGCCTGTTTAAAGTCCTCATTGAAGCTGGTGTAGAGCAACGGGTTAATCAAAGAATTCATGTAGCCCAGCCACGTGAGAAGGTCTGACACGTGAGGCGGTGGATTTAACATCTTCAGGCCCACCAGCAGCTCTTTCAGAAAGAATGGTAGCCAGCACAGGATGAAAGCTCCCATGATAAGGCCCAAAATCCGTGCAGCCTTCCTCTCACGGGACGTACAGATCTGATTCCTCTCATCTGAATCTGCCATTTCCATATCGATGGATGGCATGCGAATTGCGATGTTGTTCCGGTCGAACTCTGTTGTAGGGTCAGAATTTGAGAGGTCGGAGATGCAGAAAGCGTGCGTGACCCGGCAGTGGTTCAGAGAGTTCTGGCTATCGGTGCTACGGCTGCTGAGGTGTCGCGACGAGCCCCGTTTCTGATACAGCGTCTTGGCGGCGGCATAGATGCGCGAGTACAAGATGAGGATGAGTGTCATGGGGATGTAAAATGCGCCAAAGGTTGAAAAGATGGTATAGCCCACGTGATCGTGCTCTATGATGCACTGCTGCGGGCCACCGCCGTCCTCCCGACGCCTCCAAAACAGAGGAGGTATAGAGATAAACACAGAAATCAGCCACGCCGTCGCCACCATGATGGCCGCACGACGAGCTGTCCTCTTGCGTGCATATTCGATGGCTTTGGTGATGGCCCAGTAGCGGTCCAGTGCTATGACGCACAAATGCAGAATAGAGCTAGTACAGCAGGTCATGTCGACGCTCAGCCACGCCTCACACACAATCTGCCCCAAAGACCACGTCTCCATGGTGATGTAGAGGATGCTAATAGGCATTACCAGCACAGCAACCAGGAAGTCAGTGACAGCCAATGAGCAGATGAGGTAGTTTGCGGGGAGGTGGAGCTTCTTGGTGGTGCAAATGGCCGCGATAACAGCAGCGTTCATGATGGCCGTCAGTAGCGTCAGCAAAGCCAACAGAGCCACCAGGGCTAATCGTTCTGTCAACGCCTTAACATGAAACGTTGCCCCTGTTGTGGTTGTGACGTTGGTGGCGTTGGGCGGAGCGGCAGAATTTTCCCCCAAGTAACGTTCCATCTCCATCCCACAGCCGGGACCTCAATCTGAGAGTATTTGATTCCTGGAAAACCAGGAATACAGACAGAAAGACTTCTCTTCTGGACAACTAGCACCCTGTGAAAGACACAGATAAACAGGGTTAAATAAAGGACTTTAAAGGAACAGTTTAGCCAAAACTTTTGCCATTATTTATTCATGATTCATATATGCACACATCGTTAGACAAGAAGGAAACATCAAATTAGTTCAAATTTAAAGGGGACAGAGAATGATAAACCATTTTTACCTTGTCTTTGTTGAATAATGGTAGTCTATCCGCATTCACGAACATACAAAAGTGCTAGACATGCTAAACATCTCAGTTTAATAGAAATTCCTCTTTTAGAAATGTCAGCCAGAAAACAGCCCAATCTGAAAAACTGATGCTTATGACATCACAGGCATCTCACTGTCCCTTCACTTTAAAATAATTTGGCTACATTTTTTGAGTGGCAGCAAAGTCAGCCAATCAGTAATGAGATTGCAAGTTAAGCCAGTAGGGGGAGCCAAATAGGTGCAAAACCACTTGTTTAAAATCCCCCACCCTAATAGAGCTATCTGAGAGAGGTTTTAGGAAGCTTCTAAGGCATTACAGACCCAAACAAAAATGTTTTTGTCTACATGTCACATCACAGAACAAGGATAAATACCCCGTTCAATCATTCTATGTCACCTTTAAAGTTCGGCTGAAATTTTGCACAGACCTGTAACAGAATAATCAAAGTACGTGAAGCGGCATTGAAAAAAGAGAGAGCTCGCTTCTGCCTGTTGGTGATAAAAACCCTTGCTGACGTTTAACTATGCCCTTTAAATAGTCCCATTACAGGAAAATAAGTCATCTGTGTTCCAGTGTGTAGTGACCAAGTGTCCTTAACAGTGGCCAAACCCATATAGGGATTCACAATACATGAAGGAGCTGATTAAGACACATGGAGCTTTTAACACCATAAATTGTAAGAAGTTAATGAAAGAGTTAAATACCGTCAGCTTAATTCTGTAGAGAGAAACAGAATGAGTGAATGTTGATCAGATTGATTTTCTGCCTGAATGTGATGAAAGCCCAGATAAAAAAAGTAGTACACTAATTTTGTACTTAATATACTAAAAAAAATTCTTTAGTACTTCTTAAGATGTTCTTAAAATTATCTAAGTGTACTTATCCTTGCTATCTTGAAACATGATGAATATGAACTAAAATGCACTTTTAAAGGAACACGCCCACACTTTGGAAATTTTGCTTATTCACCGTATCCCCCAGAGTTAGATAAGTACTTACATACTTTTCTCATCTCCGGGCGTGCTGTAACTCTGTCTGACACAGCCCCGCTAGCTTAGCTTAGCTTAGCACAAAGACTAGAAGTGAATGGCTCCAGCTAGCAAACTGCTCCCAATAAGTGACAAAATAACGCAAACATTTTCCTATTTATGTGTTGTGATTTTTAAAGTCACACCGTGTACAAATAACTTTTTTGGAAAATGCAGGACATTGCCACTGCGCCTTTTAGAGCCATTAATAAATTACATTCACACAAAAAAAGAAAGTGAGCAACGGGCTGCGTTGCGTGATGTACGAGTGGCTGGTCAGACAAAAATAGTGTCAGATGTATGATACGTCTGTATGATACTCGCTCTCTGTTTCTTGTGACTGTCCATCTGAAAGAAGAAACAGGGGGAGGGTGGAGCTTGTTAAGAGATGATTGGGCCAGCCCAGTGTCAGTATGGAAAATGAACCAATGCCGCCGTCCCTGCTTTTTGGGCCGGTCGTTGGCCAATAAAAAAAAATCATATTATATTCACCGGCCCCCAAGGACGTCGGCCCACCGGTATGCCAAATTACCAGTCCAGCCCTGACACACAGTAATGGGTTATGAGACATTATAGAACAGATTATCTAAAAACTGTCTGCTTTTACAAATACTGTCATATTAACCGAGTGCTGAGTACAACATTGATCTGTCATGGTTCATATATCCTCTATCAAAATGAAAACATTAAATAAATGTAAAGTGGTAAGAACAGATGATTAATAGACTGATAATGACTGATAATGCTGAAAACACAGCCCACAGACATCTGTGCAGTCAACAGGACTGTTTGACTACATGCAAGACGGCACAGACTGATCAGCGTTTGACATCAAAGTATCATGAGAGCAGTTCAAAGACATGTCGAGCGGTCAGCATATTTTAATAATGTCAAACATTGATTGGTCTACATCAGTGTTTCTCAAACTTTTTCAGCCCAAGGACCACTTTATCTTCCAATTTTTTTCTGAGGACCACCTAACAAAATCTCACTCTAACACGCCCCCAAAAAACAACATAATAGGAAGGATAAGCTAAATTTAAGTTTAATATGCAACTGTTTTAATCTACTTAAATAAGTGACGATTGAATAAACACTTGCCTAGTTTAGGTCATCTTTTGGCGGACCACTGGTGGGGTTTGGCGGACCAATAGTGGTCCGCGGACCACACTTTGAGAATTACTGGTCTACATGAAGTCAAAGTGAGAATGAAGTTTATGGTAAATGAGCCCACAGTGTTCATGCATATTATCAAATAAATGTGTTTAATCTATAAATAAAAGTGACTGCAATCTGACATATATAGAGTATAAAGTGCAAAATAGTCTTTACTAAATGTATGATCAGTGTTTGTGTTAACTTGTGTTTTTCCCTCAGTTTTGCAGGTTAATTTGAGTTCAGGTTTGTGTTCTTCAGATGCTGTGCTGGAAAATCATTGTTCTGATTTGTGTCAAGTGTCAGAGAATAATCTGACAGCACACTGTGTGTCGTAATGTCACATGTCTACTTAAAAATTCATTTAAGCAGCAGTGTGATTAAATTAATAGAAAATAGCACTCACTGACATTCAAAATCACATCTATGAATGCATTTATTATTCAAAGCTCTTCTTAAGAGAAGACGACATTTCTCAAAGATCAAAGCATTAAAGGTTGGATCACCACATCATCAATGGATCTCCAGAGATCAGAAAATATGACTACATACTTCAAGCCCAAGAGACATGTGAATTATGCTATTTGATTGTACATAGAAATTGATATGCTGATTACAGATCTTGGTAATGTGTTATTCTTATGAACAGATCAACACCAGTGGCGTGTTTACCCACCACGCAAACCACGCAATTGCTTGGGGCCCCACGGGCTTGGGGGGCCCCCTACTGTCCACAAGCGGTTAACTTATTTAATGATTTTTTTATTTAATGATTGCAGAGTTATAAAAAGTCTGCGTGGTAAGCATTCCGCTTTTTTCTTCTTTTTTTTTTAAGATCACACACTGAAGTTGCAGTACTGTATTAATTACATCATTTTAAATACATCTTATAAGGAATTTGCCAGCAAAGGATATATCTGAGATAGGCTTAGAAATATTTTTCTGTACAAAAGGGAGGCCTTTTGGAAAAAGTTTGGAAACCACTGCGGTAAAACCAAGACCTTTATGTTTTTGACAGATAATGATTCTTTATTCTTTTGAATAAGACAATTGGCACTATTTGTATTTTTAAACCAAGAATTTTTTTCTTAATGTTGGGGCATGGGGGGCCCCAGGTCCTTGGACTTTGCTTAGGGCCCCCAAAATGGTAAACACGCCACTGATCAACACTAAACAATTCTGTTTAAGACCAGTGTTACATTAAAGTCTACAGCTGGTGATCTACCGTCCTGTAGATTGTAGCTCCTTTAGAATTGTGGTTGGGTTGGAACTGAAGTCTGCAGGACAGTTGCTCACCAGGAGCAGGGTTGTATATACCTGGTGTATAGTATGTCAGACAATTGTTTCTGCACACATTATAACTGTTAGAATTGAATTGCTGAAACAGTACAAAGACTGTACACAAGTTTTAAAGTTTTTCCACATTTCTGAGTTCAGGATTATTTGGGGGGGCTAAAACAAAAGCTCGATGATGCACTGGAGCCACCGAGCATGACCCCGCCCCTAACACAATCGCAAGCATCTATTCAGGTCCATAGCTTTGTTTGAAAGTTGAGAGAGAGATCGCAGCTTTCCTGCTAGTGGGTGTGGTTTCAGCTCTAACCACAGTGGACAGTGTTTGAGAATAGAGAATCCTGCCTGTTTTTTATAGATTTTGATAACTTATTTTATTTACTTGCCGTTTTTTTAATCATTCAAATTTGGCTGGCTGGTTAATAACACACATTTTTCAGTGGTGTGACAAACTGAAAACATATTTAATATCTTTTCACATGCTGAGAAATATCATTTTCTTTTGGAGGTCATTTTTCAAGCTTTCAGAACTTACTTCTTAGCCAAAAAACAGTTTTACCATAACCAAGTAGCCAAATGTTTATTTACCTTCTACATTAGTACAAGACTGACAGCAGGACATAGCCTATACCTCTCTCTCTGACATCAAGAACTGGCGTCCCATCTCACTGCTCTGCACAGATTACAAACTGCTCTCTAAATCTTTGGCAAATAGGTTGGCGGAAGTAATGCAACAAATCATTCATCCGGACCAAAGCTACTGCGTTCCTGGTAGAACAATCTTTGATAATATTTCAATGATAATGATATTTTAGAAGTCTCCAAACTGTATAAATTGGATTTTGCTTTAATTTCTTTAGACCAAGAGAAGGCTTTTGACAGAGTTGAGCATAACTTTTTTTGGAAAACCTTAACAGCATTTGGTTTTTGACAAGAATTTGTTGATAATACAGTGACGTTGAGAGTATGCTGGAAGTGAATGGTGGTTTATGCACTCCCATTCAAGTTGGTAGGGGTGTCAGGCGAGGGTGTTCTTTGTCAGACATGCTCTATTCAATTTCCATAGAATCCCTTTTGCAACAAATAAGATCTAAGTTAAGTGGTTTACATATACCTGGTTTTAACTTCAATGTTCATTTATCAGCTTATGCAGATGAGGTGCTCATAGGGATCAATAGTCAAAGTGATGTACAGTGTTTATTAAATTTGCTTGATGATTTTAAGTTCTTATCCTCTGCCAAAACTGGAATAAGAGTAAAGCATTACATTTTGGGAATGTGACTAACTTGAAGTATTTTTGAGTTAAGGTGGTTTTAAATATTAGTTTTTTTCTAGGTGATAAAATTACCATGCAAAAAACTGTGAAGGACTTGTTGAGAAGCTTGGTTGTTTAACCAAATGGAAGTGGCTGGCTCCAAAGTTGTCTTACAATGGGCGTATTCTAGTTATAAACAACTTAGTCGCTTCATCTCTCTGGCATAAACTTGCTTGTGTAGATCCACCACCAAAGTTGCTGGCAGAAATTCAAGCAGTTTTATTAGATTTATTTTTGGACAAATTACACTGGATTCTTCAAAGTATTTTATGTTCAAAGAGGAGGGTAGAACATTCAAAGCAGAACAGAAGCTTTCTGTCTGCAGTTTATAAAGAGACTACTTGTGGGTTCAACAAAATTTGGCTGGAGAGCCATTGCTTGTGCTTTCTTACGGTGCTTGGGAGGCAAAATCCCTGGACAAATGGTCAAATCCCTCTTTCTGATAGACCCCCTTAAGTTGGACACTCAAGGCTTGGCAGTTTTTTATCAGAAGTATGGAGCCTCTTTCATTTAAAAAAAATGCAAGATATGGACTCGCTAGATTGGCTGTTAAAAGAGCCTTTAGTATATGGAGCCCGCTTGGACATATCTGACATTGATTTTAGTTTTCGTGGTCTAAACTCCATATTGTGCAGCTCTAATATTACCACCTTGGGGCTAACTTGTGATCTGGCTGTACCCACTTTTTCTAATATTGACCAAGCAGCCTCACACCTCAGGATCTCCTCCACCCAAATAGTTTCTCAACTGATGGTTAAATATCAGTCTGCTTTAACAACTGAAGAAAGACTTTTAAAATCAGATTTTTGTACTGGGATAAGAATTCCCAATAGTGATGACCCTTTTCCAACATTATGGGCCCTATTTTACCGATCTAAGCGCATTGTTTAAAGCGCACAGCGCACGGTTTAAACGCTTCCGAATCATGTCCGAATCCACTTTTGCTAATTTAACGACATATATGTCCAAGAGACTCAATAATAATCTTTAACATTTGAATGCTTTACCTTTTCATATTTAAAAGCTTTTTTGTGCTGCTGCGCATCCATGTGTGTGATAAGCAAACCCGCGTTGTCGTCCTGTTTATAGGCGCATATTTCTAACGCGCTCATTAAATAACAACAAAACATATTGCGCCTATTTTAGTTGCCTCAAAATAGCAACGCGCCTGAACACACCTCGTTTTTAGATCAGAACGCCCATGGGCGCCAAATGGGCGCAAATGCATTTGCTATTTAAACAACTTGGCGCTACACGTGAAAATGTCATTTCTTAAGCTTTTTCTGTAGAAACCTCTGTGAGATATTAACTGAAAAGACGTTTGTTCCTTCATTTTATTTTGGGTCAAGCAAAACTATAGCAATCTACATAAGTAGGAAGAACTTACAGTAATTGAACAAAAACCTGAGCATGAAGTAAGTGTTCTTTCCTCAGCTTTTGTAAAGTCCAAAGTGCTTATCGATTTTAATTTTGTTCAAGTTAATGACTTTCCTTCTTTTGTGTTGAAATAGCGCAGTAAGTAGGCTCTGTGTTCTGTATCATTTTTCAACTCTGCAGTGTAATTTACTGAATTTTTTTTTATTGATTTGTATTATTGATGTAAGCATTTTTGTATATTTGTGAATAAAGAGCTTTTAAAATTATCTCTCTCTCTCTCTCAGTTCAGAACCAAAACATTGATTTTTACAAAGTGTTGTTTTGTGTTTTCTGGTTACAATGAGATTGGATGGTCACCATCTCTTCAAGCTTCAAGAGACCACAAAAATGTCATTAATCAAGTGTACATAACTTAAGTGTAACTAAAATATAATCTATTTAATAAAAGTGTTGACATGTGCCTGTGTCATTTATGATTTTTAAATAATGTGTAATGTCTGGGAAACAACCCTGCTGAAAAAAACAGCCTCAAACCAGCATGGGAATTATGCTGGTCTATGCTCGTTTAGCTGGTGGTCACTAGCAAACCAGCACCAAAACACAACATATGGTTGGTATGCTGGTTTTTGTGTCAACTGTGATGTTTGCATCTGGTCTTTAAGTCCCTCTGTGGTGAAAAGTAAGTTCTTATTGTTGTTTATATTACTATGTGGTGTTTTTAATATGCTTTAAGATAAACCATGTGCAGATGCATGATTCAACGCAGGAACCAATCACATCACAGTTGAAAAAGTGGATCAGTAGTTTCGAATAATAGATATTATGTATGTATGCTGCACGACTGCAGCACGGGCAGTTCACGTATGCATTGTAAAACCATCAGCTGTCTGAATTTGCCAAACATAGCATCTTATATATATATATGGTCGGATGTGGTGTGAAATAGTGGAGGTGGGGACTAATGTGCATGTTCCTAGATCCATGTATACTAAATAAGGTAAGTAAGGGTGTAGCGTTACATTCAAGCTATTTTAAAGCATGAAGAAATTACTTTCACAGGAAAACCTTTTATGTATGTATGTATGAATATATAAATATATATGATGTTCAACTATGAGTTTTAAGTAAACACTTGTGTGTTCTTTTGAAGCCTGAAGAAGAAGTCACTATTCACTCCCATAGTCACCCCAAAAACCCAAAATAACACAAAATCTTTGTTTAGGTTCTGAAGAACAAAGAAAAACATAAGAGGTTTAAACACAACATAAGGGTTAAATGTTCCTTTTGGGCTGAACTAATTCTTTAAGTTAAACTTACATCATTGTCCTTGAGCTTATCTTCATACACACATATAGTCTTGGACAGAGCCAAGAGTCAAAGCCCACCTGAGGGACTGAAGAGGGATTGGCAAAGCTCCCAAAGGCCCAGAAGTGCTGCTGGAAACATTTGTCAAGTTGTCTGTGTATAACCTTAAATGTTCACTGCTGAAGTGACCTGAGGAAAACTGTGGCAGTAAAGCGAGAGACATCAGAGAATTGATGACACAGACACATTACACACGGTCAGACACATCAGACACATTACACATGATCAGTCACATCAGACAAAAGGTATTACAGTACACAGTTAATGAAACATTGACTAATATTCCTCCTGATCCTAATACAACACTGCATTCATTGGTATAAACCCACTGTCATACATTTTCAGTGATATATCTGTTGGTAAGCATTAAGCAAATTTATACAAAAGAGATCCAGTGGTGATATTATTTGTGTGTCTACAAACACATGTGGCAGGTGGTCATGGCACCATATTGTATTATTGTTTTGTATTGTTCTTCTGTGTGATTCATCATGAGCCAATGTGTTCAGAATGTCTCTTCAAGAACAGTTTCTATTTTTTATAGTGCAGATGATTAAAGTCAGACCAATTAGATACATTTGGAAGCAGGACAATCATCTAGTATTTAGCAGTGGGGGCCGGTGACTTCTTTTTTCGAGGGTGCATGATGTGAAGTTTGTCACAAAATGTATGTAGTCCATCATGTGTGTGGTTCATAATTTCAAAATATGTGTTCGGCACGTCAATTGAAGCTGTGTGCATCACATGTCTTGTCAAAATAAGTGCCTGCTGCAGATGCATCTAAAGGGTTTATGATAAAAGAGACCCTCGCGTTTGCCAGATACACCCATAATCTTAATCAAAGTTTAGTAAGGAAGCGTCTTGCATGTATTTTGTGAACTCTTTTATCATAAACGGTTTTGATGCATGTGCAGCAGGCACTTATTTTGACAAAACACGTGATGCACATTGTTTTTCATGACGCAACAAACACATATTTTGAAAACGCAAGCAACACACGACACTCCAAACACTTATTTTGAATTTGCGCCCCTCGGAAAAGCAGTTAAGAGCCGCCACTGGTATTTAGCATTACAGTTTGTTACAATCCGTAGGACACATTTCTCAATACTTTAGTGACAAAACTCTTGACACAGTGAGCACAACAGCAGTCTGCGTGATCATTTCTCACAGAATAAGCGGATAACTATAAAAAAAATCTGCTTATTGTAGAAATCAATAAACCGGCTATGCAAAAAATTGCATTTACATTTGGAGATTTGTCAGGTTTCTCGCACGCAGTAATGTCACCGCCCATCTAGTCATTTAAAAGCCGGTCGTATCTCTTCTTCGTCTGCAGAACCTTTAAGTCTAACATGAGCTTTAAATTTCACCATTTCTCTGCCAACTGCATGAGTCAAGCGTAGACTTTTATGTGTAACTTTACACTTATTCTGTTTGTGACATTTGTCTTTAAAATAACAAAGTGGTGCCCACATGAACAAACTGTGAGATGAAGGCGTTTAGATGCAATGACAAATTTGACTCTTTTGTCCTTTGCTTTGACACTTTGAAACTTGTTTCTACATTCGTGACCAATGCAATAATGGGCTCCCTTTTGATGTTTTCTGATGCAATGTGGCTTTTACTTTTTATCTTTCTTTATCCTCCACTGTCTGTTTTAAAGGAAGAAGTAGAAGAAGCAAAACCTTAGCGCAGATCTGCACAACTACAAGCACATTCTCAGCCTCACACTTGATGCTTACAGTAAGCTTTGTGTTTTCTCCTCATGTGTTGTTTTAGTCTCCACAAATGTTTATTCTAAATCATATTTAGTATATGTTCTGATTTTTAGTGCAAAGAATTGACTGATTGGGAAAGCATGGATGTATTGACTTATTTTTACCATGTGGAGAGAAATAAACATTCAATTTACAGTATTGGTTTTGTGATTGTTCAACATATTCACACATTTACTCTCACAATATCAATGAAAGAAAATCAAACCCAGACTATTTTATTAGAAAGAAGAAGGGTAACAAGTGTTTTAAAATTGAGCAATGGCTTTGTTTACATGCACAACATTTTGACAATCCACAAGAACCACAGGTGGATGACATTAAAGTAACGCGAGAACGATTGATAAGCAAACTCCTCTGGATGATTTCTCAATTCGCTCTCTCTGTGCTATGATGTCATTTGCCTGTCGGTTCTTGCAGCACGCATGAAGTTGAAGAAGCCTAGCCTTTATGATGAACAGCATTCAAATCTCTGCAGATGACCGACTTTAACTCTTTCACCGCCAGCGTTTTTCATGATTTTCACCAAAGTTTAATGCCTTCCAGAAAATGTTCTTCTTTAAATATATTAACATACAATATACCAAATGAAAGAACAGACCCTCTGCTTTCAAACAAAAAAAACGTTTCATCCTACCTTCAGTGGTTCTTTTGTAATCAGCTTTTGAATATGGGTAGGTTTCTGCAAAAACACCAAATTTTGAGCAAAAAGCAGAGATAATTCCATTTTTGTGACGGACTTTTCATAGAGATCCCATTCAGAGCGATCTTTAAAACAGACATGCAGCCGCTTGCCATAGGGCAATACTTCCGGGTTTAAAAAGTTGCGGAAGCCACCTGGTGGATAATATCGGTATTGCGGAAAGACGGAAACTCTCGTCATTGGCGGGGAAGCGTTTTCTCTTAATTGACGAGATATCTCATCAATGGCGGTGAAAGAGTTAAGTGACAAGGAAAGTGGCTATCACAAAATCCTCTTCATACCCAGCTAAAATAAAAAAGTGCTCTAAGCAAATTCACACGTTTTAGGCTAGCTGCCTGTCCCCTGAACACACTGTAAAAAAACGCGGTCTCTGTAGACAGCCCAGGCTCCACAAACTGCAACAAAAACAAAGTAGCGCAGCCTACAACCATGAAACATAACAAACGTGTTCCAGCCAATAAACGACAAGAAGGATTTGGGAGTACGGGTGGGCGCATTCATGACTCTTTCAGAAAGCACGCAAGGGAGGGGGAGGAGTTAGCTATGCTTTGTTTTGTTTGACAACACTTCAAACATCAACAAGAAGTGACGTCACACAGATTCACATAGAGCACCTATAATGAAATAATGTCTAGGAGGTGTTCATCTGTAGTTTTTTAGGGTTAGGGTTTTTGCAATGTAGTGTTGTCTCATTAATTTTTTTCTTTGGGGAAAGTTTTTTTTATTATTCTCCTGCATCCACAACAACAACGCTTAGGTTACTCATGTAACCCCGGTTCCCTGAAATAACGGGAACGAAGCATTGCGTCAGTTTGCTGACGCTATGGGGGAAACTCCTGTTTACTCCGTGATTGAAGCCTATTGGTTAACGTCTGTAGAAAATACAGACCAATGACGTTTGAGCCCGCGCGGGGGCGTGGCACACGTCCCTATATAAGCCGGTGAAATACGTCAAGAGCTCATTATTATTCGACTGAAGCGCGCAGCCGAATAACACTCGCTGCGTAGACGTTTGTAGCACGGCCAGCGACGCAATGCTTCGTTCCCGTTATTTCAGGGAACCGGGGTTACATGAGTAACCTAAGCGTTCCCTTTCAATACGGTTCACTTCGCATTGCGTCAGTTTGCTGACGCTATGGGGGAACGTAATCCCATCCCGCCGTGCATACACAACGGACTGAGGTGCCCTTACCGGAGAGACACTGCATGTGGCCCTAACCCAGCATATACATAGCTCTAGCGAGCGCAAGTGTAAGCACCATATATGAGACAGTAATACGCATACAGTGAAGTTTCTAAACGCACCATGATGCATATACAATAGAGCACGAGACGGCGGGTTCCCTGAGCGCGCCGCGAGCTGTGCATGATTTATTAATAGGTAGCCATGACGGTGAGCTAGCAACGCACCGTGAAGGCATACAGAAACGCAATCGCGTGAATCATTAAGCCGATAAGACCTGTGCTTGTAAGGCAGGGACATCCAGGCTATAAAATCTGACAAACGTAGACGGCGAGGACCAGCCGGCCGCGTTACAAATGTCAACGATAGAAATCCCCGTAGACCAAGCCCAAGATGAAGCCATACCCCTCGTGGAGTGAGCTTTTAAACCAACTGGACAATGTTCATTCAGGGAGGCGTAAGCCAAAGCAATGGCTTCGACGATCCATTTAGATAGCCTCTGTTTAGTGAGCGGCATACCTAAGGAATGTTGTGCGAAGCTTACGAACAGCTGATCTGACTTGCGGTATGAGGCAGAACGGTCCGTGTATATTCTTAACGCTCTGACGGGGCAGAGCGTGTTCGGGGTTTGTTCGCCGTCCGCCGTTGGAAGGGCGAGAAGTGAAACCACCTGAACTCTAAATGGCGTGGTCAAAACTTTAGGAATGTATCCCGCTCTCGGTCTAAGGATCACTTTGCTATCGTTAGGACCGAATTCCAGACACGACGGGTCAATTGAAAACGCGTGTAAATCGCCCACTCGTTTAACCGATGCCAACGCCAGGAGGAGAGCGGTTTTAAACGAGAGAGCGCGCAGGTCAGCCTGCTCGAGGGGCTCGAAAGGGGGACCGCGCAGCGCTTTCAGGACCGTGGACAGATCCCAAGACGGGACCATGTTAGGTCGCGGTGGGTGTAGTCTGCGAGCGCCTCTGAGGAATTTAATGATTAGATCATGTTTTCCCACGGTGCGACCGGCGATAAGGGCGTGATTCGCCGTTATCGCCGCCACATACACTTTAAGCGTCGAGGGCGCGCGACCGCTGTCCAGCATTTCCTGCAGAAAGGAGAGAATATGCTCCACTTCACAGGTGTTTGGGTTTAAGTCTTTCGTCGTGCACCAATCAGAAAAAATAGACCACTTTTGAGCGTAAAGGCGCCTGGTAGATGGGGCCCTAGCTTCAGTTAGAGTATTTAACACTCGTCCTGAAAGGCGTGAAGGTTGCCGTTCAGAGACCAAACGTGTAGATTCCATAGCTCCGGCTGTGGATGCCATATCGTCCCTCTCGCCTGAGATAGGAGGTCTTTCCTCAGCGGTACTGGCCATGGTGCTGATGTTTTCAGCTGCCATAGGTCGGGGAGCCACGGTTGATTGTGCCAAAACGGAGCGACCAGAATTATCGCGCATTTCGTCTCTCTTATCCTCTGAAGGACCTGTGGTAACAGGGCCACCGGAGGAAAAGCATACAGAAGACACGCCGGCCATGCTTGCGACAGGGCATCGTGATGTCTCGAGAAGAAGATCGGGCAATGCGCGTTCTCGTCTGATGCAAACAGATCGATCTCCGCCCGGCCGAAGACGGTCCATATTCTCTCGACCGTCTGAGGATGCAGTCTCCATTCTCCCGGCGGCGGACCGTTGCGCGAGAGAATGTCTGCACCCGTATTGGCTACACCCGGTACGTGAGTCGCTTTTAACGAACGTACGTTCGCGTGAGCCCATAATAAAAGCCGTTTCGCCAGCCTGGATAGGGAGCGAGATCTCAGCCCTCCTTGGTGGTTTATGAACGAAACCACCGTCATACTGTCCGACCGCACTAGAACGTGTTGATGTTGGAGTTTCGGTCGAAAGTGTCGCAGCGCTAAGATAACCGCCCACATCTCGAGGTGGTTGATATGTAGCTGAGACAACTGGTTGTTCCACGCACCGAAGGCGAGCTCGCCGTCGCAGTGAGCGCCCCAACCCGTCGCAGACGCATCCGTAGTCACCACTTTCCTCCTGCTCACGGAGCCGAGCTCCGTGCCCGAGAGGAAAAGGTGAGGGGATGTCCATATCGAAAGCGCTTTCACGCAGCTGTACGTGATTTTGATTAATAAGCGGCCCGACAACCAAGCACGGGGCGGAACTTTCGCTTTCAACCAAAACTGAAGCGGCCTCATGAACAGCATTCCCAACGGTATTAGTGGGGATGCTGCTGCCATCAGACCCAGCATTTTCTGGAATCGTTTGAGAGGGAGATGTGAACCCGCTTTGAACGATGCCGCCTCGCGTCTGACCGTGAGCGCGCGTTCCTGTGTAAGCCATGCCCGCATCTTTAATGAGTCGAGCGTCGTGCCTAAGAACGTGATTCGCTGCGTGGGGGTGAGCAAACTCTTCTGGAGGTTGATTTTGAACCCCAAATTCTCCAAATGCTGGAGTACAACGGTCTTGTGCGCAGTAATTTCCCTCTCTGACTGTGCCAGAATAAGCCAATCGTCGAGGTAATTCAATATGCGGATGCCGCTCTGTCTGAGAGGGGCGAGAGCCGCATCCGCACATTTGGTAAATGTGCGTGGTGCCAGAGATAATCCGAAGGGCAGAACTTTGTACTGGTATGCTGTCCCGTCGAACGCGAATCTTAGGAACGGCCTGTGACGTGGCGCTATCGGAATGTGAAAGTAAGCGTCTTTCAGATCCACTGATATGAACCAATCGCCCGGTCGAATTAACGCCATGATTCGTCTGGCTGTAAGCATTTTGAACGGCCGTTTGGCAAGAGCGCGATTCAAAACGCGTAGATCCAATATCGGTCTGAGGCCGCCGTCTTTCTTTGGAACGAGAAAATAACGACTGTAAAAGCCTGATTCGCTTTGATCCGCCGGGACCGTCTCTATCGCGTCTTTTAGTAATAAAGAACGCACCTCTTCCCTGAGGATCTGTATACGATCGTCTGGGACAGTGGTGTAGAGAACGCCGCGAAACCGGGGTGGTCTCCGGGCGAATTGAAGTGAATAACCGTGTTGGATTACGTTTAGAATCCAGCCCGGCATACCGGGGGTGGATTGCCAAACGTGAAATTTGACGGCGAGCGTCGATATGCTTATGGACGTTAAGCCGTGTGTGTGTGTTTGTGTGTACAGAGGAGGAAATTTGCTCTTTTTGTGAAAAGGTAAAAATTTGTGTTTCGCTGTTACAGCGAGGGTGTGTCCAGCGCCCGAGGGGACTGAAACACGCAGAACTTTCGAGGGCGGGCCGGCCGAAGCGGGACCAGAGCCTCTTTTCCTCCTCAGACTCTCTTCAGGGAGGCGGTGCCGGCGTCGGGTCCAGCGTAATCCTAGGACGGGGACCGCGGCGTCGAGGCGGGCCAGCCGGTCGTGCAGGACGCTGGCGCTTGACCTCCGGTTCAGCTCTCGGCTGGGGCTGAGCTGGTGCTGGCTTAGGGCGTTGAGTTGGCGGCGGTTTTGGGCGGCCGGTCTCAGACGCTGAGGCAGATCGTTTCGGTAGAAAATGCCGCATAGCCTGCGACGATTTCTGTGCCTCAGTGAAGCGCTGGGTGAACCCCTCCACAGCGGAGCCGAAGAGCCCCGACGGTGACACGGGCGAGTCAAGAAGGGCAACCCGGTCCGTGTCCTTGATTTCCGTCAAGTTCAGCCACAGATGTCTCTCCAGAACAACCAGGCTGGCCATGGCTCTTCCTACAGCCTGAGTGGCGACTTTAGTGGCGCGAAGGGCCAGATCAGTCGCGCTGCGCAGGTTTTGAAAGGTCGACGGGTCCGGACCTGACTCGTCCATGTCACGGAGGAGTTTTGCCTGGTATACCTGCAGTACCGCCATCGTATGGAGAGCGGATGCAGCGTGTCCGTCGGCGGCGTAGGATTTCGACGCCAGGGTCGATGTCAGGCGACAGGGCTTCGACGGATGGTTCAACTTAGCCCTCCATCCGCCGGCTGAAGACGGGCAGAGATGGGCGGCGACAGTTTCCTCGAGCGGCGGCATCTTAGAGTAGCCGTGTTCGTCGGCGCCGTCCACTACGGAGAGGACGTGGGAGACGGCGCTCTGAGCTCGGGTGGAGTGGGGAGCACGCCAGGATTTGGTGAGCTCCTGGTGAACCTCAGGGAAAAACGGCGCCTGCCGTTGGCGGGATGATTGACGGCGCCCGGGCTGCAGAAACCACTCGTCCAACCGGCTGAGTTGAGGCTCTGACGGCGGCGACCACTTGATATTGAGCTCCGCCGTAGCTTGCGTCAAGATGCGGATGAGCTCAGAGTCGTGAGGACGCGACTCGGTAGGTTCATCGGCGGCGGCTGCGTGGGCGTCGTCATCCGAAGCCGCCCAATCCTCCAACTCCTCAGAGGATGACATCATCTCCAAGTTGTCACCGGACCCAAAGGAAACCATGCCGCTAGCACTCGGCAGGGGGCGTAAGTCCTCACGGGCGAAGGTGACAGGATGACGGCGGGGAGACAGAGCACGCGGGGGATGAGCCGGCGTGGACTCGGTCTCAGGGTGTCTTCCAGCTTCACGGCTCCGCTGCTGTTTAGGCGGGAGAGCACGGGAAGCCTTCCGTTTAAAGATATCGAGGCGGGAGCGCAGCACCGCGATAGGAAGGAGCTCGCAGTGGGCGCAGCCCGCCTCAGTGAGTACGGCCTCGGCGTGGGCAGGACCCAGACAGATGACGCACTCTTTGTGGAAATCCTCCACGGGCAAAGGGGCTCGGCAGGAGCCGCAATGCCGAAGCGACATTATCTCAACGCGCTTCTGCTCTTTTAGATACTCTTGTAGGCTCACCGGAAAGCGGCAGGGGAACACGCTGGTGTGTTGTAGTCCGCTGCAGTGCTTGGATCGACGGCGAGTAAGGGCTTCTTCTTCGGAGCAGCGAGAAGGTTCGCGCTGAAGGAGAAAAGTAATGAGCTCTTGACGTATTTCACCGGCTTATATAGGGACGTGTGCCACGCCCCCGCGCGGGCTCAAACGTCATTGGTCTGTATTTTCTACAGACGTTAACCAATAGGCTTCAATCACGGAGTAAACAGGAGTTTCCCCCATAGCGTCAGCAAACTGACGCAATGCGAAGTGAACCGTATTGAAAGGGAACAAATTGTATCTGCTTTAAAATGTTTAACACATGTGGTTTTGCATAATTTCTAATAACATTTTTATTTCTAATAAACTTTTAACTTGATGAAAAAGAAAAGTAATGCGGAAAAACATGTTTAATAACTGTAGTGCTTAAATGAATTCTTACAGGGTAGAAAAAACAATTACTGACATTATTCTGAAAATTGGAGGAATGTGAGGGGTCTCCAAAATAAATTTGGCCTAGGGCCTCCAAATATCTAGAACACCCCTAATCCCAATGGCCATTCAAAACTAGCCCAAAAGCATCCCAATGACTATTCATAGTCCAAATGCCAATAACTAATGAACCAAATCCTTTCATCTTTAATCCCAAGGGAAAAAACAACCCGCAGAGACAGTTTAAACCGTATTCAAATCTGAACTCGAAAAAAGCAGATGACTTGGCAACACCACCCAGCGCACAGCATCTCAGTTTATGTTTTATCTCTGGATAAATGTACAAGATAAAGGCAAGGCAAGAAAACACAATTATCAAAAGGCATAATGCTATTTTATTTCTTTATGTAGCCTAATATTATAAAAGTACACTTGAACACAGCGCGTGACCCCTATTACCTTAATAATGCGTGTTGCCATTGCCTTTCTATTGCATGTTTCTGTGACGAGCATCATGTGAGATGCAAATATGAGGTAATATGACATGATGTTAACTTGAGCACAAATGTTCAGCGCATATGCACAAGGTACTTTTGCCTCGGATTGAGAAAATACTACGATTCACACGTTTACATGCATACTTTACTCCAAATGATCGAATCACAGATGGTAGTACACCACCCCCTTCAATACGATCCAAATTTTCAACCGATCAATCTCACTCTTATTGATTACAGTTTTTTTATTCGCTTTGGTACTATTTTCACAAGTATGTGGTAAAACTTCACAACTGTTAGTACAAAACTCAAGGCAGATCATCAAATAGTCAGTTTTTTCAAACATTTAATCATATGTTCAATTGACTTAGTACAACACACAAAATGATACATTCACTTTTTCACCACACTTAATCATTGTGTCATCAAAGAAATATCTTTCATTTGAAGTAATTGTCTTTCACAATGCAATGCTCACAATACTTTTGAAATGCTTCTCATCTCATTTGTGTAAATACATTTGACCATCACTAAATCCAACTGATCTTAATGGTTAATCACTGAACCATTTGGTAAACCTATATATTTTCATTTCAGCAATATACAGTATATGGATTTTGAGAACTACAAAAATAAAACCTGTGTTTGTACGAACATATAAATTATGTGTAACCACACATGATAAAATACTCTTTATTGCTAATTGATTTTACATAGTGGTAACCAAAGTTGGTCATTACAGTAGATTTACTGTACTGTAAAGTGGGGGTGTAAACACTGGCAATTTATTTCAACATGAAGCACAATAGATAGCAAGGAATAAAAAGATCTTGTGGACAAGGGATCCGTCAGAGAGGTGGGCATGGGCACCCACAGAGAGGTCAAAGAGATGGACAAAAATCTACGGCCAAATGCTCAAGACAGGCTCGATCCAAATTACTGTAATGTAATGTAATGTGTGCACTAAATTTTATGTTTTCATTCAGTTACATTATAGAAAGTATACATATGTTACAATTATATCTGAAAAAAACTACTGTAATTTGCTCAAATGATTGTAGAGGATGTCTTCATTGATCCTTCACTTGATTACACATAGGATGGATATTTTGGAAATGATAGATTATGGAAGTAATGTAAGTGTAGTGCCTAATGTGAAACTGTGTACAGCAATATGTATTTTTTTAGTACTGTAGCATATTAATTTCAGCACTATTAAGGCTGATTTGAAACATGTATCTTGCATTGTTTGCTGTTGGATGAACTGATTGTTAAAAGTACTAAACTGAAAGAAGATCATACCGTTGTGTTTCGGTGATTAAACCAAATGTTCTCATTACATATTACAATAATCTTGTATTTGAAACAATGACTATGTGGACTGAAAACATGTGCAACTCACTGAAAGCATTACATCAGGTTTTGAAAGAATGACTAGCTGCGTTACAAGTGTGATCAGTTTGGATTTTTGTACTAAGAGTTTTGAAAATGTACACCTTACTTGTGAAAATAGTACCAAAGCGAATAAAAAAAACTGTAAAGTGTTTACATGAAGGCTTTTCAATACGATTGAGCCATCAATACGATTACAAACAAATTATTTGGTTGCATGTACCTAGTGTGTAAGTGCTTCAAACTGAATCTGATTGAATAAATCGTGTGTGTGTGTGTGTGTGTGTGTGTGTGTGTGTGTGTGTGTGTGTGTGTGTGTGTGTGTGTGTGTGTGTGTGTGTGTGTGTGTGTGTGTGTGTGTGTGTGTGTGTGTGTGTGTGTGTGTGTGTGTGTGTATGTTATGGCATATGGTGGAGGACAAAGGAGATGATGACAGAAAAATATAAACAATTGTATATAGACCAATTGTCCCTACAAAGATAGGAATACCAGTATATTTGTGACCTTGTGGGGAAGTTTTGAGGTCCCCATGAGGAAACAAGCTTATAAATCAGGATAATGTTTCTTGAAAATGTGAAGTAGCAGAAAGTTTTTTGTGATAGTTGGGGTTAGGTTTAGGGAAAGGGAATAAAATATTCAGTTTGTAAATTATAAAAACATTACGTCTATGGAATGTGTGCGTGTGTGTGTGTGCGTGCGTGTGTGTGTGCGTGCGTGCATGCGTGCGTGCGTGATGGGAATAGTAAGAGTTTTTCTTCTCTTGATTGAATGGTTTGTCAGCAATCAAACAGAAGCGGAGCTGAAACTCTAAACAGAAAATGGCTTCAGTTTCAAGGAAACAGCAGGTGGTGGTCAAACTCAAACACTGTTAAATACACACATACACAGACCTGAAGCTCTGCTATACTGCTCTTCATTATATGAATCATTTGAACCACAAGCAGTATAGACATTTATTCAAGAGTTTTACAAGAGAAGTACCACAACACTTAAGACAATCAAAATGTAGTTCTTGTACAGGACAGAAAACACTAAAACACTGAAACTGTAATAACTCATTCCAATAATAATACAATTATGCAAAAAAATTTTTTATAAATAATTGTGTGTATGTATCTATTGTCAGCTAGAGTTATAATACAATGATAATAGTCCGAATTTACTTTACATCTGCCATTGATAGCCAAACCTCCCAACCACTAGAAGGAGCCAACGTCATTTTAAGCACATAAACCACTCAATTTTTCATCTACGTCTATTTGTTCACCTTCACTCAATATAAATTGGGTCAGTCTCGATTAGTTTTTTCATTGTTATGTTCTTATTTATTGTGTTTGTCTGGCATCTTGTATTACGGATCAATGTTGCTTTTTTGTTTGCTGGTTGAATTGTTGACTTGTGTTTGACGATAGCCTGGACTTTGAACATCTGCTACAGTCTTATATTTTGTAATAGCATAAATATATTTAGATCATGTAGGTCACACAGATTATTTTAAAGTGATGACTGAAAGGTAACAGTCGCAGATTATAACAACAAACAAATACAAAACATTTATTAGTGTTGCGCTTCCGTACGCATTAGAATGATTACTGATCTTGAGATGAAACTTGATTTATTCACTTATTGGCAGTATGTGTTAAAAGCTTGATTATTGTTTATATGGGTTTGGTATTTTAACAAAGCCCTAACTGTAAGTAAATGTCTGCACATTAATGTATAACATCACACATTACTGCAGTTCAGAAGATGACAATCCAACTCATTCAAAACATGTGTAAAGATTCACTGATGCTTATAAATACAAGCAGAGCAAGGGCTATGAAAACTAATGATCGATTCATTTTATTTCACCGTTCAGGAAGCATTTAAACATATATCTTCAGAAGAATGATACTACTGTAAATGAAGAAACTATCTTTAAACAAAATAACAACATTTGACATTGATCATCCCTGGCTCTTAATGTTGCCGTCTTAAAATTCAGTGAGTATCTATTGTAATAGTTGTGTATAAGTTTCCCATTTCTCCTCAGTGTAAATGTCAACATCTTATAGACAGTTTCATCAGATGCACACACGTTGTCGCTGTTACCCATTTGGTCTAAAGTTACTTTTCGGTCTTTGTTTGTTTTATGATCTGGCTAGTGAATAAATTGACCTCTGGAACAAATACCTCGTGGGAAAATAAAAAGTTTTTGGATCATTGCTTCATGTATTACATTATTATTATAATTAAATGTTCATAATGTAATAATTTTCTCAAAATGTAATAAAATCTTGAGCTCATAATGTAATAATTTTTTTCAATGTATTAATTTTTCACATAATGTAATACATTTCTCATAAAATAACATTATGAACAATTATTATACGGCTCTCTGGAATGCTTGATTCTGATTGGTCAGTTGAGACATTTGCAGGTTCGTTCTTTTCAAATAATAACCGCTCCAAAGTAATAACGTATAGCCGGTACTACTTGTACGATTAAAATCGCTCCGCGCCAATAAAGATTACTGTTTGGCGCCATCTTGTGACAAACACTGGACAACCACAATTAAGAATGGAACATTTTGACAGTAATTTTAACATGTACGGAAAAAAAAACATTTAAACAGTGGATAGAAGAACGAACAACGACAAGACAAAGAGAGCTTTCTGAGACTGAACTTGACAAAATAGAGCATGACAGCTACGAAGCCAACACACAAAAAAATACAGAATGGGCATTAAAACTTCTCAAAGACTGGCTAAAAGAGAAAAAATGGAGACAGACAAGTATGAAGCAGAGGATCTTAATAAGGTATTACGATCATTTTATGCATCTGTGCAAAGTTTCGCGGAAGGATAAAAATGTTAATTTAAAACAAATATGCCAATAAAATGTTTCAAATTCATATTCATGTCCAGTTTTTTTTCTTATGTGGCAAGTAGCCGTGTAATAAGCGGGATAATGTAGAGGCAGCCGGTAGTTATCGGGAAATAAGCCCCTTCAGTGTTCTTATTTCCCGATAACTACCGGCTGCCTCTACATTATTCCTTACTTAAAATGTAATTGATAAGTTGATAAGGTAATACCAGCAAATAATTTAAACAATTACTTTTACAAAAGTAATTATTTTTCAATATAAATTCTTTTCCATACATTTCAAGGCGTAAATGACTCACTTATCCACATACTTAATAATACTTATAGTTTCTTTTTCCAAATCCTCACAGTTCCACCCTTTAAGATTTAAGGTTTATTTTCTTGTCATTCATTTTTAATTCCTGTTTTCACATTTCTTACTGGTGGATGCGGGTGGGAAATAAGTTTTATTATATACAAAACGTAATTTTCTAAAGAAAATGTGAAGTGGTGCTTGCCTTGGCAAAACTCACAATGTTCTGTTTGCTAACATACATCAAAAGAGACCACACACATGTTCTGATTTAGAGATATAGGATGGGTCCTGCTAGTGTGTTACTATGCGGTTGCTAGGGTACATGGGGTGGTTGCTTTGGAGTGAATTGGCTTCCAATGATTACAGTCAAGGCCATTAAGGAAACGAGCTCACTAACATCTCTTCTAATACAGATATATAGGTCTTGCTAAACGGTGGTTAGGGTACTCTATTTGGTTGCTTGGCAGTGAATTGGTGTCCACCAATAATTATGCAAGCACCACTAATAATATTTTTTGCAATGTTTAAAATGATTACAGTTCTGACAATATTTTGTTGAGTTTATTATGTAACACATTTTTCATAGTGTAATAATTTTTATTAAGATTTTATTACATTTAAAAAAAATTATGCAACATGATCTCACAAAGTTAGATAGTCACGAAATGTTTTGCAAATTTTTCCGTGGCATTCTCACGGATCTCCGCATATTTCCGTGGCATTCTCACTGATTGGTTACTCAACTGCTTTTTCCTATTTTCAAACCATTGTCACTTCGGTTTAGGGTTAGATTTGGTGTTTGCGTTAGTATGTCACTTTAAGTATTGGTTTATACTATTTTTTCTGAATATGAGAATATCTACTCGAATGAGGCATTAAGTGTGGCGTGGTAGACATGATTCCGTCTCATGGTGCTTTTGGTGCATTTTGCGTTTCATGCGAATTTGCGTCTGACGCCTGATTTGAAGATGTTTTACTTTGGCGAATTTTCCAGCCGCATTAACCAATTATGAGTTTGCTTGCTGCTGTGGCAGCAGCCCCGCCCGCAGTCACTCATTCAACATGGAGGAATGCTTGATATTGTCCGTGAGCAGTCACCCGGAGACTTCTTATGAAGTTCTTATTTCTATAGAGACAGGAATTAAAAAGGACCTCGCTTGGTAGAGTGTCAGTGAGGACATTCGGCAACCTGGTCAGTTGTAAATACACACTTCACTTTTGAGTCACGTGACGTTTTTTCAACCCGCGGCATCTGCCATTCTGCGAACAGACAACCGCATAGCACTTGCCCTCCCACAAGCAGTGGATTTAGCCTCTGACGCGTGTCACATGCTTGCTTTTTCCACGCGTCTACTTCGCTCTAGACGCCCAAATGCATTCAAAATGTTCAAGCAGCAAACTAGACGCGGTACACGCGATTTTGACTCCTCAAACGCGGCTGGTGTGAACGCACAGTAAGATTTTACATAAAAACCAAATTTGAATGGGAAATTCCTAAAAGGCGGGTAGTAATGAGTGCATACACTTAGAGGGTTTTGCAGCTAAAGAAAGTCAAATTTGTTCATTAAAAATAAAATAACAAAAGTAATGTAAAATACAACATTTCAATTACTAACTAATAATCTTTTCATTGGGATTAAACTGAAAATACTGAACCTAAACATAACAAGAAATTTACAAGAAAACACGTTGGACGCACTTTATAAGTTAACATTAGTTAATGCATTAGCTCAGACATTCTCAAACTGGGGGCCATGCGATTGTGCCAGGGGGTCCTAGTTTTATGACATTTTATAAAATATATTAACTCATAATTAATTCTGTGTAATTAAACCTCAGAAAATAAGGCTACCAACCAACAGCACTAAGATGTATAATTGCATATGTTTTGTTTAATATGCCATGTTAAAAAAAGAGATATTTTATGTTTAATAAAATTCCTATTTTTAAGTTTTAGATTTATTTAATATATTTTCTTTGGGGGTACACCGAAAAAGTTTGAGAATTACTGCATTAACTAACATGAACTAACCACGAACAATACTTCTAAAGCATTCATTAATCTTAGTTTGTGTTAATTTCAGCATTTACTATCACATTTTTTTTATGTAAAGTTGGAAATGTTAACATAAATTAATGCAGAATGAATTAACATAGCCTAAACTATTTTAATTGCATTAACTAACATTAACAACGATTTATAAATGCTAAAATACTATATTGCTCATTGTTACTTCATGTTAACTAATGCATTTACTAATGTTAACAGAAAAAGCTTAATGTAAAGTGTTACCTTTAGGATATCTTGTTTCCTTTAATACCGAAGATAACTATTTTAATCTCGAAAAAATATCGAAATCAAGAAGTTTTCTCAGGTCTCGGTTTGATCCACTTATATTTTGTATAACTGTAGCTGTATATGCTGTCTGACGATCATATAGATGAAGATTATAAACTACATGAATAAACGCGCGCTCGTGTAGTCGCGTCAGTGGTGAAGAAGCGGATTGAAATAACGCAGTGTTCAAATGTTTCTGTCATTGAAATGTAAAGGTTTGATAACTCACAAAGTCATTTATCATCTTTACCTCAGAAGTTTAGCGCTTATTTTCATTTATCTGTGTAAGATTTAACGTCGTACTTATTCATATAAACTATGAAAGCAAATAATAGAAGGTTTCATTGAACTGACCTTCATGCTGTTGATGTATTCCTCATCAATCCGATGTGTATCGTATTTGTCTTCAGCTGTTTAACCTGGGCTAACACACCTGACATCTTCACCATCATCCGCTGTCTGTCTGAATGTGATCATGTGGGCTCTTACCGTCCAGCTGCGTGGATGGACAGAGGATGCTGCGGACGGTTGCCATGGTGACGGGATAAAACGTCATGATGCTGCCAATATGTTTTATATTAGCGGTGACAGTAGTGGTGCTATCAGATAGTAATACCATGGTAATTTGAAATGGGGAAGACTTTGAACAGTTGACACATCGTGGTTTAAAGGGATATTTTAACCCAAAATTAAAATTCTGTCATTGTTTTCTCTCCCTCATGTTGTTTCAAACCTGTATGAGTTTCTTTATTCTCGTAAACACAAAGATATTCTGATAAATGATGGTAAGCCCAAAGTTGAAGTTAGCCAATCATCCATGTTTTTACTATTACTTATCAAAATATATTGGTTTTAAAATAGTTTAACATTTTTCTGTCCACTAAGAACAACACACAGGAACAGTGCAATATATAAAAATATCGCACTTTACAAAAGCTTTCATTTTTATGAAAAAAAAAATTCTTAACTTTAATTAAATCCACCGTTGGCTTTGGGTAAAATCTTTAAAATGATCTGAGCTGTGGAAAAGCCCCACGAGTGAATAAAGACAAGATAAAGAGCAAATGTAATGTGCAGTGTGTAAGATCTGAGCTGTTATTATAAATGCATGTTTAGATTCACAAATGCTCAGTTATTGTTTAACAAATTCCTTCAATGTCTGCTCATTCTCAAATAATATAAGAAATTACACTCAATAACATTCTTCTTTTTCAGTTTCATTTTACATTCATCATTATTGGGAACAGACACAAACGTTTTGGCTCAAAGCCTTTCTCAGCGTGCTGAACAATTCAATCCCTCCACCCATTTTTCTAATTACTAATTATCTTGGATTTATTATTCATTAGCCATTGTTCAATTACAAGGACCACCCAATCTTTCCCATTTTTACTAAGCCATTGTCACACACAAACACACACATTATATATATATATACACACACACACATACACTCACATAAAGGATTATTAGGAACACCTGTTCAATTTCTCATTAATGCAATTATCTAATCAACCAATCATATGGCAGTTGCTTCAATGCATGTAGGGGTGTGGCCCTGGTCAAGACAATCTCCTGAACTCCAAACTGAATGTCAGAATGGAAAAGAAAGGGGATTTAACCAATTTTGAGCGTGGCATGGTTGTTGGTGCCAGACGGGGCGGTCTGAGTATTTCACAATCTGCCCAGTTATTGGGATTTTCACGCACAACCGTTTCTAAGGTTTACAAAGAATGGTGTGAAAAGGAAAAAAACATCCAGTATGTGGCAGTCCTGTGGGCGAAAATGCCTTGTTGATGCTAGAGGTCAGAGGAGAATGGGCTGACCGATTCAAGCTGATAGAAGAGCAACTTTGACTGAAATAACCACTTGTTACAACCAAGGTATGCAGCAAAGCATTTGTAAAGCCGGAACACGCAAAACCATGAGGCGGATGGGCTACAACAGCAGAAGACCCCACTGGGTACCACTCATCAACATCATACAAATAGGTGAAAAGTTGTGGTTTAAAAGTGCATTTTTTTTTCTTGTCAAAAATGACAATTGTTTCGCTAGATAAGACCCTTATGCCTCGTTTCGGATTGTTTAGATTCCTTTGAAACTGCAATTTTAAACTGCATTAAAACTGTTAAGTGTTGGGGTCCATTAAAGTCCATTAAAAATCCTAGAATGTTTTCCTCAAAAAACATAATTTCTTCTCGACTGAACAAAGAAAGACAACATTTTGGATGACATGGTGGTGAGTAAATTATCTGGATTTTTTTTTTTTTAAAAATGACTAATCCTTTAAGAGAAATATGATCAGTGGCTTACAGAAGAGAAGAATGTAAAGATGTGATAAAATGACCATCAGCATCCCACGTGTGCTGTCAATCAAACCTTTATAACATCTCTGTGGACAACACCTCAGGAGAAGATGAGTGTGGACTGAAACTGTGAAACTGTGAGGTGTGTGCGTGCGCGTGTCTGTGCGCGTGTCTATGTGTGCGCGTGACTGCTCTCCCATCAGAACAAACACTTGTATGTGATGCTGGAATGATAAGAACAGGATTCGCCTGATTCTCAGTCTGTGTGGGTTTGAATATGTGGTTTATGCCAAAACCTTATTAATTGTTTTCAGACTGACGTTGTTTAATTCAAATAATAACTGTTTGAATCGGATCTTCATCATTTAAATCACGAAATTCATCTCATTCATTGATGTGTCTTCTGGAGATTCCTCACACACAGCTGTCATATAAAATCGAACAGTTAACGATCCTTCTTTATGAGAGCTGAGCAGTAAAATCACTTGCATGAACATTTTTTAAATGTTCCACATAGGTGTGAAAAGAAAGAATAAATTAATTTACATTTCACACGATTAATTTAACCCTTTATTAACACATAACCCTCGGCATGTGAAGGTCAGATGATGATGAATCAGAGACGCTGCTGAGCTCTCGGTCACAGCTAGAGTCTCACATCAGTCGCACATCATCATCAGAATAAGCACACACACACACACACACACACACACACAGACTTTTAGTTTGTCTTTAATCTTCATCTATATCTGTCCCTTCATATCTCACCTTCCACCCACCCTCTGTCCACAAAACTTCAGTCTCTATGGAGTGATATTGTCCTCCGTGCCTCTGCTCAGACTGTGGACAGATGGCCGTTTTCGTTTATATTTTTCGGGTCCGTAGCTGAATTACACCCAGATCGCTGACTCACTAATATTATCTTCCTGCTGTTCAGGTCAATCTCTGATCATATTAGCATTTAATTCATGTTTGTGTCTGCAAGAGTCTGTATCTGACTATTAACATGCATGTAAGACACCATATGAGAATACAGATATCCATGTATGATTTGGAGACTATAGTTTTGTGATGAGTTTTGTGTACTTTGCACTCCTGGTATTAAGATGCGTTTTGGTCGATCGGATCACAAGTGGACGAGAGAGACACATTCACACCTGGTGTTTATAATCTGTGTCTTTTGTCCACTTTTGACTGCTTCTGTCCTGATTACTTTGAGGGGATGATCTGTGGGCGAGTCAATTAAACACTGTCCATCTCTCATACACAAATACACATCAGTCTGCGCCCACTGCTAAGTTTTCATCATATTGAAATGGACTCTAAAAGAGTCACTAGTCATTCATGGGGAAAATATTTGAGCGAGATCTTTTCAATCAGATTTCTTTTTCTCTGCTGTGCTGTAATCAGTCAGTGTTCACAAGCAAACATTCACTGAAGGCCTACAGCTGTTGATAGATCACTGGCATCACCTTATAACTACCAAAAATACACTTCTCATCATATCTTCATAATTTACATTCATCACACACACAGTACTGTTGAACAGACACTACATCACTTACTGTAGGGCAGGGGTCTCAAACTCAAATTGGCTTGATGGGGCCATTTCTGAGATTGACATTTTATCGGAGGGCCGCAGAGCTATTTTAAGGTTAAAAAGTACAATATTTCTGTAAATAGACAGTTAAAATTCTATTATTTAATGTATACTAAAAGCAGTGGTTTTATCTTTTAAATATACATTATTTTATATAAGTAAATCATCTCTTAACCTTCTCTTTAATAATTAAGGCCTATTAAAACCTTGCATTAAACTAACAAATAACATTTCTGTATACATTTATAAACTAATATAAAAAATTACCATCAGTAAGTGTTTGTGTTTTGATTTATTTTGGATTGTTTACAGTCATAGTATAGACCAGGGGTTCTTAAAGTTTACATTCAAAGGTCCAAATCTGAATTCCCATAATTTTCATAGGTCCGGAAAAACTTTATGTAAATCATTTGTTTATATAACAAATCAACATAAATAGTTTGGGAAAAAACATAAGTGTATTTTGCATTTAAAGTAATTTTTTTTTTAAATAAACACAAGAAATATGCCAAAAGTAACCAGGTGCAAAATACAGAGCAACCTAATTAGAGAAATGGCACAGTTTGTTCTCCATCATATGCATAAACCATGGCAAAAAAAGAAAAAAAGTGTGGTTGGTAGGCAGAGACACTGACCAAAATAAGGAGTGCACCTATAAATTGGCTGATGATGCTTGCTATGCTTCTCAATAAATAACGGTGAAATGCCGCTACATCCAAAAGCCAGGGGGCGCTCTTGGGCAGAAACTTAACATGTGCTGCAGACGAAGAACCAGATACACGGAGCTCCAGGAAATGGCTTAAGGATATATTTATATTGCTGTTCTTCAAACCTTTTCAGGTATTTTCATGATAATAAAGAATATGTATAAGATTATGTTTGACGAGTGTTGCTTTTTTAAAATGCATGTTTTAAACGACTCAAACCAACAGTGATTGGTAAGGACTGATCAAAAGCCGTAGTACATGAAGTAGCTGTGCATAATATCTGGGTGTGATGGCTACAGCGTCACACAGGAAATTTTTAAATAACTCGTTTTATTTTCGGACCAGGAATACTCTTAAATCTAAAAAGAAAAAAAACTAAACGAATGGTTTACAAGTTTAATATGCATTTGTAAAATAGCAACTGCACACATTTAATCAATCACATAGAAATTAATGCACTTGTACTATGAAGTGGACGCGGGTCCGGATCAAGTTGCCGTCGGATCCGGATCCGGACCAGAGTCCGGACTTTGAGAACCCCTGGTATAGACTTTATTATGCTCCATCTTTGTTATTCCACAGTTTTAATGAATTTGCTATTATATGTGGAAAAATATGAATAAGTGAAAGTGATCCTTAAACTTCTGAATGGGTAGTAGTCAATGTTACATAAGCTAGTTAAACAGAAAAACATTATAATACTGCTAGGTGTAATTGCATAGCAAGCTACATAATAATATATTATACTTCATTATATATAGCAGTATACATACTTTTATCCTCTGCATGTTTCTCCTCATCTTTCCTCTTTTAACCTGGGCACTTTGATGGCAGTTTTCCTTATCTGTAGTTTATGTGTTGCATTACATCTACGGCTCTCCCTCATATTATGCGGTGTCTCCATTAGAAGCTGTGACTTGTTGATGAGAGTCCCATCGCAGCTCTTCTCTGAGTAACAGCTGATATTCACCCAGAAGTAACAAATCTTCTCTGGACAAACACTACAAAGTCCCGACCAGATTAACTGATCGCATGGTGACAATGATATGATTGACGCGAGGTCCAGATGAGGAATTAAAGTCCGATCACGCATTCCGTTATCCTCGCAATCACAGAGCGCGCGCAGCTCATGGCTCCGTAGCAACGCGTGACGTCACGCCACGGAGCGCAACTTCCACTCCCGAGCACTTTAGAAAGTAAGAAATGCTTTGACCCGTTTTAACACGCGTTGTTAGACGCGACATGTGAACGAACCCTTAAACGTTTAAATTAAAAATGAAATGAATATAAAACAAAGTGAATAAAAATCTTTCTGCGGGCCAGATTATGTTATATTGTTGAAAGGTGCCGCAGAGAGGGGGAGGGCGGGTCGCAAATGGCCCGCGGGCCGGGAGTTTGAGACCACTGCTGTAGGGGAAGAGCGGAGCACAACCTAATGCTTTTTGGTTTTGGCTCAATCATGAAAAAAATATTTGAGTTTGATAAATTATATTTTTACACAAGTAACACACACAGCTCTGCTACAAATGAACATTTGAAGTTTGTTTCTAGTACTTACCACTCTTGGACTACTACACCAAACGTAACAGAAGTGCAAACGTTACAACTTACCCCATAGGTGGGGTTAATTGTAGTCTCGCGTAGCCAGACCTTCAATACTGAAGGTCTGGTGTTAATCGTTGTTTTTTCTGGACAAAGCCCGCCAACGAGCTGTTTGACCGACATGTCAAACAACCAATCACAGTTTGTTTCGTCTAGCGTCACGTTAGCGTCGCGTATTCTCCCCACAATAACGAGCCGGCTGGCAACAAGTCAGTTATTAAAATAACCAGCAGCAACAGAATAGCATCTAAATAAACAACATTACTCACCATAGAACAACGTTGTGCACTTCATCAACTTCCACACCAATGAGACACTCCCATCTCTGTTTGAAGCATATCTCTCCACTTTGTAACACCTACAAGGAATTCAGGAGAACCGAACTTTTTGACTCCACTAACTGCCTCAAGCAAAACTCTTGGACGTCTTTTAGAGAGTCTATGCCACGAAGTTTGCATATTTTTGAGAATCCAATGTTTAGCTGATCATGATAACTGGTCATTATTATTCACGTAAACACGACTGATTCTCTTCCTCAATGGAAGGTCAGAGCTTTGTTTTCCAGGGAACGAAACTAATCGTGACACTCGCGTCTCCTGGAAATCGGGTTTATTTCAACCAATCAAAACGACTTCAACATTCTCACAGGGTTTCCAGAAAAGTGTACGATAAAAATCAGACTTTTAGCCAACAGTCTGTGGGCGTGACTTCTGAGACTGAGACTAGGTTAATTGTAACAGGCAGGGGGTTAGTTGTTAAGGGCTCTTTATAGTTGTGCGTAGGACCTACGGCGTAGTTCTGCGTCGGTTTTCATTTATACTTTTGCGTCTTCCTCCGCGTCGACGTGCAAACATGCGTGCAGACCGCTGGTAGACAGTATTCACCCGTGTAACCACAGTAGCAGCGCGACCATCAAAGAAGAAGAAGCTTGACAAATTAACCCACAAACGAAGAAGAAATAGTAACTTGTTGTGTATGATTTAAGAAGACAAGCTGTCATGATTTCGGTCTTATTGGCCGCTTTTTCTTTGTTTCACCATGTGTTGTGTTGTGTTTGTGTTTTGACAGCTCCACACGTGGGCGCCTTCCACCTGGTGACCTCATCATCTCCGACTCTTCTCACCGGCCTCCCACACCTGATCCTTATTATTTGCCCATCCGGTTTGATTTAAATTCCCCTCGTTTCCTCTGTTCTTTGCAAGTTCGTCTTAGTGTGTTCGTGCCCGCTAGCTCTGTCTAGTTCTTGTCTTGTCTAGCTCTTGTCTTGTCAAGCTTCCATTCTTGGATTATTCACCGTGCTCTCTGCTGCCTTTGCCCTGTAGATCCTCGCCCCGCTGTCAGTCTCTCCCGAGTGGTGTGTCTGCCGTCAAGCCTCTGTGTAAACTCTGTCTGTGGATTCTCAGAGCGCCTGTCTACATCTAGCGCTGTCCAGCCGCAGTGCGCTCTCGGGCGCGTAATTCTGCGTAAGACTCGGACTGCCGCTGTGCGCTGTCCAGCACAGACTCTGCTGAAGACTCTGACCGCCTCTCTCTCTCTCTGCCCGCCAGGAATCTCTCTGTTTGCCCGCCAGGATTACATCTCTGTGTTTGCAGTTTTGTGGATGTCCTACAGCCCGGCTGTGTTTCCCACATTGAGCCTATCCAGAGGAGATCGCTGTGGTCCGCCTCGCTAGTGTTCTCTCACCATCTATTCATCACACACACGGACACTGAGAGTTATCTATTATACACATTCACCAAGTGTTTTCTCTATTATACATTTTGAATTAAAAACCTCTGCGCTGGGATTCCTGTGTTGTGTGATTCCTAACAGGACGAACTTGCCAGTATGGATCCCGCGGAGGTTGACGCCCTCCGATCTACTCTCGCCCAGCAAGGTTCTTGGTTGGGCCAACACTCGGCCCGTCTCACCACCACGTCTCAAGAGGTCGAGGATTTATCTACTCGCATGGCTGACCTCTCCTCCCGTCTTGACCAGGTTCGGCAGAACACCTCTCATACCAGTCAGCAGTTTGAGACGGAGCCTCATGCCACAGCCCCACCACCGTATGATGGCGATCCCGCCTCCTGCCGAGCGTTTTTGTCACAATGCTCCCTGGTCTTTGCCCTCCAGCCGCGTCGCTATGCTTCTGAGCGCACCCGGATTGCGTACGTGATTACCCTGCTGGTTGGGAGGGCTCGTGAGTGGGCTACAGCCATTTGGGATGCCGGCGATCCTTGCTGCCGATCCTTCGATGAGTTTGGCGAGGAGATGGAAAAGCTATTCGACCGCTCCGTTCGCGGGGACGCCGCTGCGGCTCGGTTGGCACGCCTGGTTCAGGGAAGACACTCAGTCACCGAGTACGCCATAGAGTTTAAGACCCTAGCGGCTGCCTGCCACTGGAACGAAGCGGCTCTTCGAGCGCAGTTTGTTGAGGGGTTGTCAGATGATCTTCAGGATGAGATCGCCGTGCACAATCTTCCCCCCACTCTCGAAGCCATTATTGATCTGGCTCTCCGGATCGAAGCCCGGAGGATCCTTCGTAGTCAGCGTCGCTCTCTGCGCCAGCGAGTGCTCATGGGTGAGACTTCCACTTCTCCCTCTGCCCCGACGTCTCCCCCTGTCGAGTCAGAACCCATGCAACTGGGGCGCATGCGCCTGTCACAGAGAGAGAGACGGCTGCAGAATGCCCTCTGCCTCTACTGCGGAAAACCCGGACATTTTGCAAGGACCTGCCCGTTAAAAGCCGCTGCCCACCAGTGAGTCCGGGAGTCCTGGTGGGCGCTACATCTTCTAAACTCTCCCCTGTTTCCTCCACCCAGCTCCCCGTCATGCTGTCTTTCGCTGGGCGTGATCATCCGTCCACCGCCCTTCTCGACTCTGGTGCGGAGGGCAACTTCATTGATGAAGCTCTGGTTCGCTCCTGGGATCTCCCGGCTGTCCCTCTCCAATCCCCTTTGGATGTCTGGTCCCTTAAGGGGCAGCAGATGGCGCGGATCACACATTGCACTCCCCCTGTGAGTCTCTCTGTGTCTGGTAATCATCGTGAAGAGATTGTGTTGCATATTCTTCATGCTTCTCTATCTCCCATTATTTTAGGGCATGGTTGGTTAGCGCAACACAATCCTCACGTTGATTGGCAGCATAGTGTAATTTTGTCTTGGTCCCAGTCTTGTCATGTGTCTTGTCTTGGTTCTGCTGTTTCTGGTTCTGTTCTTTCTCTTCCTCAGGTTCCGGCGGTCGATTTGACCGGAGTCCCGGCGGAGTATGCGGATATCGCTCAGGTGTTTAGTAAAGCCCGGGCCACCTACCTTCCTCCTCACCGGCCATATGATTGTGCTATTGATCTCCTCCCCGGCACTTCTCCGCCTAAGGGTAGACTTTATTCTTTATCAGGTCCTGAGAGAGAGGCTATGGACCAGTATATTAATGATGCCCTGCGTGCCGGTCTCATCCGTCCCTCCACCTCGCCCGCAGGGGCGGGGGTTTTTTGTTGGCAAGAAGGACGGCTCCCTGCGCCCTTGTATTGACTATAGGGGTTTAAATGACATTACTGTTAAGAATAGGTACCCCCTTCCTTTAATGTCTACTGTGTTTGAGCTCCTGCAGGGGGCGCAGTTCTTTACTAAGCTAGATTTACGCAACGCCTATCATCTGGTGCGTATAAGAGAGGGAGATGAATAGAAGACAGCCTTTAACACCCCTACCGGACACTTTGAGTACAGCGTTCTGCCGTTCGGCCTTTGTAACGCCCCCTCTGTCTTCCAAACTCTGGTCAATGATGTGCTGAGAGACATGATTAACAAGTTTGTCTTTGTGTACATAGATGATATTCTCATCTTTTCTCCCTCTATGCAGGAACACACTCAGCATGTCCGCCGAGTCTTACGCCGGTTGTTAGAAAATAAGCTGTATGTCAAGGCGGAGAAGTGCGAATTCCATTGTAAGTCAGTTTCGTTCCTGGGTTTTGTTGTTTCCCCCGGTGAGATCCGTCCCGACCCAGCCAAGATCAAAGCGGTGGCCGAATGGCCAGTCCCCGACTTCCGTAAGGATTTATTAAGATTTCTGGGTTTCGCCAATTTTTACCGGCGATTTATCAGAAATTATGGTCAGATTGCTCAACCTCTTACTGCTCTCACTTCCACTAAGGAGAGGTTTGTCTGGAATTCCAGTGCTCAGGAGGCCTTTGATAATTTAAAGTCCCGGTTTATCTCTGCTCCTGTTCTCTCTATTCCAGATCCGGCTGCTCAATTTATTGTGGAGGTGGATGCTTTGGATGTCGGGGTAGGCGCCGTTTTGTCTCAGCGGTCTGCTAAGGATGGCAAGGTGCATCCCTGTGCCTTCTTCTCCCATCGGTTAAGCCCAGCAGAGCGAAATTATGACATAGGCCAGGGGTCGGCAACAGGCGGCCCGCGGGCCAAAAGTGGCCCGCCAGTAATATTTTCTGGCCCGTCAGATTAATTTGAAATCCGTTTAAAAAAAAAAATTTTTTTTATCACACTTTTTTAATCACACTTTTTTATTTTAAAATAACAGTTTACAAAAATGGCCCCGTGTATCATTCCTTCATTCGTTTTTTCAAATCAAAACCAAAAAAAAGAAAGAAAGAAAAACGACTTGTTTTTCTATTATTTATTTCCTGAACTAAAATCAAACGACTCGTTTTCTGAATGTGCGCTCAGATCAAAAATAACAAAAATGAATGAAAACGGTTCGGACAAATTTTAATCGAACACCTTAGCAGACATATACCAATGAAATAAATTTAAACAGATCAGGTACTAACAGATTACATTTTAATAAGGGTTTTAATAAGGGTTTGAATAGAAACCTTTCCGGTAAGTCTCATTCGCTTACAGTCCGACTTTTGAACTTTTTTCATTATTATTTATTCGCGTATAACACACTGACAAATAATATGTATTACCTGAAAAAAAAATATTTGCGTCTGAAAAAAAAATATTTGCGTCGTGGACAAGTTGCCACCAGCTCGCAAGAATGTCCTGAAAAAAATGCGTATAATAGCTAGTTTAATCTTAACCGGCCGCTCTTTCTCGTTCTCTTTCTCTACCAGCGCATCCGCGATCATAACTGTCATTAGATTTTGAACATACTTCTAAAACACAATCAATCAAATAATTGCAGAGGTTTGACTTCATGAATCATTTGCAAATTTACCTCGTAAATCATGTCAATGCGTCACGCGTGAAGACGTTAAACTCCGTGACATTGCAAATTACTGAAAAGTAATTGCAGGCATTTAGAAACCACAAAATATGATAAAATAAACTCTTTTACTGCAGTAATATTTTAACTATTACACTTTTAACGTAGATTTTAAAGGAATCTACTGTTCTGTTCTGTTACTTGAACTTGGGGCTCGAGCCCGACCTTAGGTTCGACAGCAAGTCAAGTTCGTTTATCGTTAATTATTAAGACTAAATGGGCAGGTAAATTCGTTAAAAAATGAAAGTAATCCGCAAAAATATGGTTTTCCTTCACGTTCCCCATCGTCCGTTCGCCCTCGTTCTCCTTGTTTCCCACGGGCAGTCACTGCGACACGAAGACTCTGTTACTTGGACTTGGACTTCGAGTATTTCTCACCGGCTCTGCTGTTTACAGCTCTCTGGGTAGGTATCACGTTACACAGTCTGTTCTCTGATTATTCACTCTCGTTCTCCTTTCTCTCCACAGGTGGCCACTAGGACACAAAGACACTGTTACTTGGACTTCGAGTATTTCTCACCGGCTCTGCTGTTTACAGCTCTCTGGGTAGGTATCACGTTCACAGTCTGTTCTTCAATTATTCACTCTCGTTCTCCTTTCTCTCCACAGGTGGCCACTAGGACACAAAGACACTGTTACTTGGACTTCGAGTATTTCTCACCGGCTCTGCTGTTTACAGCTCTCTGGGTAGGTATCACGTTCACAGCCTGTTCTTCAATTATTCACTCTCGTTCTCCTTTCTCTCCACAGGTGGCCACTAGGACACAAAGACACGGTTACTTGGACTTCGAGTATTTCTCACCGGCTCTGCTGTTTACAGCTCTCTGGGTAGGTATCACGTTCACAGTCTGTTCTTCAATTATTCACTCTCATTCTCCTTTCTCTCCACAGGTGGCCACTAGGACACAAAGACACGGTTACTTGGACTTCGAGTATTTCTCACCGGCTCTGCTGTTTACAGCTCTCTGGGTAGGTATCACGTTCACAGTCTGTTCTTCAATTATTCACTCTCATTCTCCTTTCTCTCCACAGGTGGCCACTAGGACACAAAGACACTGTTACTTGGACTTCGAGTATTTCTCACCGGCTCTGCTGTTTACAGCTCTCTGGGTAGGTATCACGTTCACAGCCTGTTCTTCAATTATTCACTCTCGTTCTCCTTTCTCTCCACAGGTGGCCACTAGGACACAAAGACACTGTTACTTGGACTTCGAGTATTTCTCACCGGCTCTGCTGTTTACAGCTCTCTGGGTAGGTATAGTTTCCTCCGTAGGTCAGCAGAGGGGCGAAGGTCACACACCACCTCACCGGGTCGAGCGCTGCCCTATCTCCACTGCCCGTAGGGCGATCGAATCCTGGACAGGGGCGCCCCTTTGTAGAGACCGCGGGGGCGGCGGACCCTTTCGCCTCTGACTCTGCGACAAAGACAGACACAGGTAAGTTTGCACCACGAATATTTCCAATATTGTACTCACAGTCACTGACAGCTCTTGATCTGCGTCCCTTCGCACTCCGAAACAGCACACTGCGTATGGTAGCGGTAATTTCTAAGGTCGTTAGCCTCTCCGTCCTCTGCCCAGTAGAAGAAATGGATGATGCGGGGCTTCGTCTGACAAGACACACAGCAACCCACAGCAAATACACAGCACCACTCCAACGTGAAAAGCTTATTAATTGCAAAGTCTCACTCACCACACTATAAGTGCAACACAACAAGGGAAACGCCCGGTGTCCTCCACTGCACTTGGGCTGAGATAAGGGCGATGGAAATACGACAAAAATAGAGTCTCGTTGCTGTGGCTGCTTGGATTTACGCTTCTAACGGCTCGCCCACCACACTATGGTAGGGGTAGGGCCGCCCTCCTTCTCCTGGAGGTTTCCAACGGTTACACAGGTTAATTTCTGCAAGTTACTCCACACCAAAAAGGTATACTCACAGCGGATAGCCTTTGTTTACGTTGTACAACAAGGTCAATTTTCTTCCTGCTTTACTCCTTCAAAAGTACTGGTTAGACCAAAGTTCCTTTTTACCCATAGGATTTTCCGTTTACTCCAGCAGGTCCACCGTAAACTACAACGAGAGAGGGAGAGAGAGAGAGAAATACAGACAGCCACCACGTCTAACAATGAGCACAGCTCCGTTCCTCAGCACACACTACGACCTCTCAACTGTGATCTAATTGTGCTTTTTATACTCCTCCATGTACTCCCGTTGTCCAATTGCCCGGCGATCTCTTTAACTAGGCACAGCTGTGCTCAATCGGCTGATTACAGCCTTCGTGAAGCTGCCGGATGTCCGGTGTTTCTGTTCTCCGGTCTGGACGGAAACATCCGGGCGGAACCAAACTTCCTCAACTTTTGGTTCCGCCCTGAAAGATCGTCACCTTGTGACATGTATGTGTGTGTCCCGGATAAATATTAATAAAAAAAGGAATACAGTTCAAAAGTCGGACTGTAAGAGTCTTTCATGAGAGCATAAATGCCTGTAATGTTACCACTAATAGTACTTGATCTGTTTAAAATGATTTCATTTATATATTATGCCTATAAAGGTGTTAAATAAAAAAATTGTCTAATCCAGTAATTAATTTTTTATCTGAGCACACAATCAGAAAACCCGTGGTGGTTAATTTTTTCATTTTTGTTTTTAATTTAAAAAACGATTGAACGAATGATACACACACCCATAACCATGTTTTTAGCCATTTTTAATGCCGTCTTTCGTATTTTAAATAGGAAATAAAGACAATGTTTCTTGACAAAAGATCAGATAGCCTATACTAGGCTAATTCAAAATAAGACGTAAGTGTGCCAACAGCAGTTGGCCCGCCATCTACTGGCTAAAAAAAATATTGGCCCGCGGCCAAAGTTACTTGCCGACCCCTGACATAGGCAATCGGGAGCTGCTGGCGGTCAGACTGGCTTTGGGTGAGTGGCGTCACTGGTTAGAGGGGACCTCGGAGCCCTTCCTGGTCTGGACGGATCATAAGAATCTCGAATACATCCGTTCAGCCAGGAGGTTATCTTCTCGTCAGGCTCGTTGGGCGCTCTTCTTTGACAGATTTAACTTCACCCTCTCGTACCGGCCCGGTTCCAAGAATACTAAGCCCGATGCTCTCTCTCGTTTGTTCGAAAGCCCCGGTTCCGCTGGGGACGAAACCATCCTCCCGGAGGGGCGGGTGGTGGGTGCCCTGCACTGGGGAATAGAACAGCGGGTGAGACGGGCCGGCCGGGAGGGGGAAGTGCCAGAAGGGTGCCCAGCGGGTCGATTATGGGTTCCGAATGCGCTTCGCTCCGAGGTCATCCGGTGGGGTCACGAGTCCAAGTTTGTTTGCCATCCAGGGGTGCGGAGAACGTTGGCTACCGTACGTCAGCGTTTTTGGTGGCCCTCTATGGGTCCCGATGTCAGACAGTTTGTGTTAGCCTGTCAGGTTTGTGCCCGTAATAAGGCCTCTCATCAAGCCCCTATTGGTCTGCTTAAACCATTACCCATTCCCTCTCGTCCTTGGTCACATATCGCAATCGATTTTGTAACCAATTTGCCTAGTTCTAAGGGAAACACTGTAGTTTTGATCATTGTCGACCGCTTCTCCAAGGCGGCTCACTTTGTCCCTTTGCCCAAGTTACCCACTGCGAAGGAAACTGCCCAGGTTATGATCGAACACGTCTTTCGCTTACATGGTCTGCCTACAGACGTTGTTTCAGATAGGGGTCCCCAGTTTATTTCTCGTTTCTGGCAGGAATTTTGTAGACAAATAGGCTCCACAGCTAGCTTGTCTTCGATGTATCATCCTCAGACCAACGGGCAATGTGAACGGGCTAACCAAGATTTAGGTAGAGCTCTCCGCTGTCTGACATCGCAATATCCGAGCTCCTGGTGCCAACAGTTACCCTGGGCTGAATACGCCCATAATTCTCTCCCTGTTTCTTCTCTCAACATGTCCCCTTTTGAGGCGTCCATGGGGTTTCAGCCTCCTTTATTCCCGTCCTAAGAACCTGATGCGGTGGTTCCGTCTGCGCTAGCCTTCGTCCGTCGTTGCAAACGCACCTGGAGGAGAGCTAGATTTACATTACGTCAGGTTTCCAGACGAACCAAAGCCGCGGCCGATCGTCACCGTAGAACCGCGCCCCGTTTTATCTGTGGGCAGAAAGTATGGCTTTCGTCCAAGGATTTACCTCTCCGTGAGCCCTCTCGCAAGCTGGCTCCACGATTCCTTGGGCCATACAGCATAGTGAAGGTTATTAATCCCGTGACGGTTCGGCTCAGATTGCCCCCAGCACTCGGTCGGGTTCACCCGGTTTTCCATGTTTCCAAACTTAAACCGGTTCATTTTTCCCACCTTAACCCTGTTCCCTCTGCCCCCGCCCCTCCCACCCCTCAGCTTGTAGATGGTGCTCCCGTTTATACAGTTAAGTCCCTACTAGATGTGCGTCGCCGGGGTAGGGGATTTCAATACCTCGTAGACTGGGAGGGCTATGGTCCGGAGGAGAGGTGTTGGGTACCGGCCAGGGACATCCTGGACCCTGGGCTGATAGAGGATCTCCGCCGGCGACGGGGTGAGCCTCCTCATGGACCGCCCGGTGGCGGTCGTGGGGGGGGGAGTCCTGTCATGATTTCGGTCTTATTGGCCGCTTTTTCTTTGTTTCACCATGTGTTGTGTTGTGTTTGTGTTTTGACAGCTCCACACGTGCGCGCCTTCCACCTGGTGACCTCATCATCTCCGACTCTTTTCATCGGCGTCCCACACCTGATCCTTATTATTTGCCCATCCGGTTTGATTTAAATTCCCCTCGTTTCCTCTGTTCTTTGCAAGTTCGTCTTAGTGTGTTCGTGCCCGCTAGCTCTGTCTAGTTCTTGTCTTGTCTAGCTCTTGTCTTGTCAAGCTTCCATTCTTGGATTATTCACCGTGCTCTCTGCTGCCTTTGCCCTGTAGATCCTCGCCCCGCTGTCAGTCTCTCCCGAGTGGTGTGTCTGCCGTCAAGCCTCTATGTACACTCTGTCTGTGGATTCTCCGAGCGCCTGTCTACATCTAGCGCTGTCCAGCCGCAGTGCGCTCTCGGGCGCGTAATTCTGCGTAAGACTCGGACTGTCGCTGTGCGCTGTCCAGCACAGACTCTGCTGAAGACTCTGACCGCCTCTCTCTCTCTCTGCCCGCCAGGAATCTCTCTGTTTGCCCACCAGGATTACATCTCTGTGTTTGCAGTTCTGTGGATGTCCTACAGCCCGGCTGTGTTTCCCACATTGAGCCTATCCAGAGGAGATCGCTGTGGTCCGCCTCGCTAGTGTTCTCTCACCATCTATTCATCACACACACGGACACTGAGAGTTATCTATTATACACATTCACCAAGTGTTTTCTCTATTATACATTTTGAATTAAAAACCTCTGCGCTGGGATTCCTGTGTTGTGTGATTCCTAACACAAGCAATGATGGAAGTAAATAAACAGTGACTTTTGTTGCAGTTTGAGTTAAATCACTCCTCAACTTGTCTCATCTTTGTTTTACCGTCACAAACGGAAATACCTATGACGCAATTTTTTTACCTGACGGGAGGGGTTCTGGTGGACCAATCACAGTGCTTGCAGTCCGCGTAGAACTGACGCACTGTTAAAAATTTTGCGAGGTGCACGTCAGGCTACGCTATCAGACTAACCCCGCGTTAGTTTTTACCCCGCGCACCACTACTATTCAATTTGCACTACTGATTTTGTTGCATTGTTGTATATTTGTAAATGATATCTTCTTTCTATTAGCTCTTAATGGAGTGTTTTTTATGCTAGCTCCGCCCACCCAGGTCTGATTGGAGCACTAAAGTTTTAAAAATATGCACTGAAATGAACGGCTTCGGTGTCACAATTTTGCAAATTAAAAGGCGTCTAATAGCCATCCAATGACAGCTTAGACGTATAGGCTAAAATAAGGCAAAATCTGGGCTGTCTGTAAAAATGTATTAGATATATTAGATTAGTCTAACCATAGCTCAGAAATAAATTAAATTAAATTAAATAAATCAAAGAATGAAATCAAACAGTTGAATTCGCCTTACATGATGGAATATCAGACAAGTTATTTTGGCAAAATGTTATGTAACCTAATTCAAGTTTATTTTGGCTAAAAGTGGCTTACTTATAGCAGGACTATATCAGGTCTATAGTTTACCTACACGGTGAAATGATGACTGTTAGTTACTGGGTCAGTTTTCACCCTTCATATCACAGCAACTACACTCAGTCCTGTCTTATTGTGACTCTCTCCACCTTCTGATATACACAACATCACTGTGTGTCACCCTCACGTCATTACATCACAATCTGATGATCTCACAGACACAGTGGCTCTGTGCACTCAAATCCATAGAAACCATCCTAAATTTAATCTTATAATCATTTTTTAAAAGAGCGTATACGATTCATAAAACAAATGTGCGCACAGAAAACACGAATACCTGTCTCTTTCAGCTATGAAATCTATAAATTGCAAATGATCTTGAAATTGTGTGCAGCTGAGCAGTTTTAAATCTAAATCTAATTAATGTCACTGGCCTGTCAATGTTTAAATCCTTTATGGACAGCAGGAATTGTTTATATTTCCAAAGACTTGCAGCAAACGGACAAACAAAACTGTGCATCTGCTCAGACTTTAATTAATTAACAAATCAATTAAAATCACAAATGTGATGCTTCGCAGGTCATATCTCACCTCTTGAGTAGATGTTATACTGTAGAATAAATAAAGTATCTTATTTACATGCCATATCAGATGAACAGTAAAGTGTTTTAATGTAACTGCTCTGTTTACATTAAACCTCACATCAGTGCTCATCAATACTACAGTACATCTAAAGCCGTCCTTTACAGCACCATCATAATCTATCAGCTTTAAAAACTGGATTATTTGTTCTGCGCCTACATGTAAAAATCACTCCACAAAAATATTTGAGTATTTAACATAGATTCAAGACTTGTTGCACAAACTTAATGATTAACAGTGAAGAGCGACAATAGGCAGCATGTAACTCAACAAATAGTCTGGGCAAACACAATCATAAATGATAATCATGCATGCACAACAAACATATAAAGATGATAAGCATGCATCACTGATCAGGGCAAGCAGGAAACAATCATAACAAGAGTCCAGGCAAAGATCAAACACAAGAAAACCACCTGAAAATTCTTAACAAAGTCCTAAGTAGTTGATTTCACATTGAATGTGAGTGAATCGCAGACTTAAAGAGCCCCTATTAAATTGCTAACAACAATGTTATTTTGTGTATTTTGGTGTCATGTAATTTGTTAACGTGGATTATGGTTCAAAAAACACATTATTTTCCACATACCATACATTCTTGTTGCTCTATAAATCCCTGTCTTCCGGAAACGCTTTGATTTTGTACAAATCTCTTTGTTCTGAAAAGCACTGTAACCAGACATTGTGATTGGCCTGAATACCTCTGAGGTCAGCCAGAAATGTGACGCTCTTTACCATGTTGGAAAGATTAACTCCCAATCAGAGCATGTGAGCGGTGCGGAGCGGGAGCGGAGCGTTGAGCGGTGCGGTAATATTTCCATCAGAGCGCAGAGCGCATTTCCGAAAATTCCGCTCCGCTCGCTCAATACGCTCAGCACCGCTCGCTCATCCCAGAATGCCCTTTTGTAATTTGCTAGTTCGAGAATCTGTAAAAATGGCTAGCAATAAGTTATGGAGTTCAAATATTGTTTTAATGAAGTTGTCAGCCTTATATATAAATGAAAGAAATGAAACTAAGATGACAGAATAACTGTAGCGTCGTCTGCATCTAGATGCAGTTTTAAAGATTAAAATAACTTTAATCTAACTGATCAACACAAATACAAATATATTTGTACATAGTATAACTGATTGCTTACCAGCATTAAAACCACTTAAAATAAAAACATTTATAGTTCTTTGTGTATGTACAGCAGCCACTCCGTGGATGAGGAAGCTGTAGCCAAAAACGCCGGTGCCTTTAGTATTAACTGACTGAACACTTGACTTACCTGGACATTTAGATATTAAATTTTTTCATCAACAGTATCTGCGTGGAACATTATAAACATTGATGATAATCTGCAGACTCGACTGATTCAGCACGTCCTCTATTTTACAGAGAGTCCGCTTAATTAACGGCTTTTCGTTCGGTCCGCGTGAGCTAAACATTTTTGTTCTGTAATTTGTTCTCGTATAGACCGTTTCAGCAGTAACAACATAAACAAGCGGCTGTCGCGGTCCGCACGTAACTTCCGGTAAACTCCGCTAAGAATAAATAACAACAAAGTTCTTTAAACATAGTTTATTTATATAACAAGCAAAAAAACAACACATAGATTACCTAGGAAACCAAAACATTTGTTATTTTCGACGAGGCATTCATTCAAGAGATCAGTATAGCAACTAGTCAGACCATTAAAAAAACGAAACCGGAAGTAAGGTTCGGATCCAGACGTGTATCACGTGCGTCCGATGAAACCGTCTATAGGCTATATTTCTACATATTTTCGACCATGTAACATTTGGGATAAAATGTAAGTTGTTATAGATAGCATTTAAGCTTGTTCTTGTTCTGAAATGATGAAATGTTTAGTCTGACTAAAATGATCTATCCAGATCAATTTAGCCAAAATAATGATTTATTCGTTTTCATACTATATAGATACATGTTAATATATCTACTAATATACTATTGAAAATGCCATAAATAAATATTCTGTATTGCATTCGTTTTGTACATTTACAGGTTCATAAATACAGTCTAATTTTAATTTCTTTAAGACACTGTGTTCTGTTTTTACCATGCAATGTAAATTCGCACTTAAAAACCTTCTTGTTAAGAAATTGTTCTTGAATTTATTTTAGTTTTTTCAAATAATATATTTATATAATATTATAGTTTGTTAATCTTTTTCTCATAAGGGGAACGAATTGTTATAATATTTCATAATTACTAATTACATTTATTATTACTTAAAATCGTGAATTAGTAAAACATGTGGAGGTCGTGGAAACAAATTGTTAATTTGAATTATATCCGTATCAGTTAAACTAGGTCTAATAGCCAACAAACAACTGTACATAACTTCGATGTATTAGCTAATACTTTAATTAAATGCAATTATCCAAGAACGTCAGTACAGAAAACAATTAGGCTTACTAAATATTTTTTTATGTCGGAGCGGGATCTGAGCGGGAATTGGTTTATTTCCGAGCGTGAGCGGAAAGTTAACGGAGTGCTTGCTTGGGCGGTGAGCGACTGAGTGGAGCGCTTTAACAGTAGAGCGGAATATTTAGCGGAGCGTCACACCGCTCCGCACCGCTCAAATGCTCTGCTCCCAATGCAATACTGACAGGAGTTATATACTACCTTATTAAAGGACAAGTTCGGTATTTTACACTTAAAGCCCTGTTTTCAGATTGTTTATGGTGAAATAGAACGGTTTTGACTGAAATGTCAACATATGCGGCTGCTCCGAGAATTTGGGGGTTTGTGTTTCACCTCCCACCTTTACAATGGGTTTAATGGTGCACTGGAACAATCCTTCCTAAAATGCATTAAACTTTCGTTTACAAAGACGTGAAACTCACTGAGTGGTCATGGGTGTTCACTGATATGCTCACACAAAAATCGCTGCAAAAGACGCATTCCAACAGGTTTTATCGTAGTTTTTACCACCTCCATTGATATGTATTAGATGTGCTGTGAGGTACGGTATTACTCCGCGCCGGGAACTTTGTTTCTATTCTTGCAATTGGCAAAGGCGGATTATCACCACCACCTGGGCTGGAGTGTCTATTATTCAAGCTCTAAGCGGAAGAATGTACGGGTGTGAGGCGTTTGGAAAAATAGGTCCACAAGTTAACAACGAATGTTAAAACAGCTGTTGGAAAGCATCTTTTGCAGCGATTTTTGTGTGAGCATATCAGTGAACACCCCTGACCACTCGGTGAGTTTCACGTCTTTGTAAACGAAAGTTTAATGCATTTTAGGAAGGATTGTTCCAGTGCACCATTAAACCCATTGTAGAGGTGTGAGGTGAAACACAAACACGCGAAAATTCTCAGGACAGCCGCATATGTCGAAATTTCAGTCAAAACCATTCTATTTCACCATAAACAATCTGAAAAGAGGGCTTTAAGTGTAAAATACCGAACTTGTCCTTTAAAGGGACACTCCACTCTTTTTGCTTCCCTAGAGTTAAACATTAGATTTTTACCGTTTTGGAATCCATTCAGAAGATCTCCGGGTCTGGCGGTTCCACTTTTGGCATAGCTTAGCATAATTCATTGAATCTGATTAGACCATTAGCATTGCGCTAAAAAATAACCAAAGAGTTTTGATATTTTTCCTATTTAAAACTTGACTCTTCTGTAGTTACATTAAATTTAAAGTTGCAATTTTCTGGGCAGATATGGCAGATATACTCTCATTCTGGCATAAAAATCTGTGACTTTGCTGATGTAACATGGCTGCAGCAGGCGTAGTGATATTATGCACTGCCCGAAAATAGTCCCCTTGGTTACTTTCAATAGCAGGGGACAATTTTGCTTAAGTAAATGCATAGATCAGTAATTCTTAAAGTGTGGTCCGCGGACCACTAGTGGTCTGCCAAACCCCCCCAGTGGTCCGCCAAAAGATGACCTAAACTAGGCAAGTGTTTATACAATCGTTACTTATTTAAGTAGATTTTTAATGCACTTGCGAAACTGTGATATCAGTTCTTGCTATTATGTTTTAATAACGTAAAAATGGATCGGTGGGTAAACCAAAGAGGAGTCAAAAGATCAAGAATCAACTGAAAGCAGCTAAAATCCATTGATCTATTAGTTTTGTACTGTACTAGTTTTTGTTTCATGTGTAAAATCTCTGTCAATTTCAGTGATTTTGGACATTTAAGGGGAATAGTTATAGTTACAGTTACAACCATAAACTTCATATACCCACCACCTCAGTTTTAAACTAATGACTCTTTGGAATGACATTAAGTGGGATCGTTACAGTATGTTTAATTGCAGTTTTTTTCACATGAGCAGTCTGTTGTTTTTATTAAGCTGCAACTCATTTCACATTTACTTTTTCAAATGAAATAAAATTCATATAATAATTTCTGAACATAGCATTGCATTAGTTTTTGACTTGAAACAGTTGCATATTAAACTTAAATTTAGCTTATCCTTCCTATTTTGTTGTTTTTTGGGGGCGTGTTAGAGTGGGATTCTGTTAGGTTGTCCTCAGAAAAAAATTGGAAGATAAAGTGGTCCTTATGCTGAAAAAGTTTAAGAAACACTGGCATAGATGAACAGCGCTTTGTCAACAGCCAATACTACGGAGCCCCTATTAATTATTCTGACATAAAATACCAGTTAAGAAATTCAATGACATATAAGCTATTTTGTTTGCCTTTGTGATCTTAGAAACAACAAACAACAAGCGCTACTCTGCACTGCACAAAACTTGAATCACTAGTCAGTAGTAAATTCTTTAAATATAAAAACATAGACTACTTACAGGCAGAAGTGGGCAGAGTTATGATAATGATCGTCATATCCATGTCAACAGGCCCAGGAAGTAAACTGTTGTCTACAATCTGTGTGTTTGTTGTAGTCCAAGAGAAGAGATTTAAGTTGAAAACGATAACTTGCGTCATCGTTTACTACCTTTCGCATATCTTAACATGTACTAATACACACTTACACTCGCACTTATAAATCGGATAATTGGTGCTCTTTAAATAATCCCACTGCTATCCAACAGGTGCAGTAGTAATCAAGGTGGGTGAATTGCATTATTAGAAATGGAGTCCATACATTAATATTCAGATGAGTAAGCCCTCTGATGACTGGGGGTGAAATCCCAATAAATAACACAATACACCATTTTAACACTGATTTTAGTCTAACCATGACAGACGGGAAACCGAGAGGCTGTTGTGAACAGAAAGCACTAATGTATGTCCTTTTGGAAGCATTTGTGTAAATACTCACTCATTATAGAAACTGTGTGACAACACTGCACACACATTCACATATTAAAATTAAAAAGCACTGAATGTCTTAAACCACCTGCATTAAAGAGAGAGAGAGAGAGAGAGAGAGAGAGAGAGAGAGAAAGAGAGTTGGTACACTCAACATACACCTTATCTAATTTATAACAGCTTGTCTTAAAGCTCAGATATGAATCTATTTAAAATAATATAAGACATGAAGTGTAAGCAGATGAAATATTCTGTGTTTTTTGGAGGATGTTCAGAGGAATGCAGAAGAATAGATATCATCAGACTGCAGCTTTACTTTCACCTTGAAGGTGAACTGACTACCCCTCATAATTACACAGAGGTGCTGAAGCTCTTATATATTTACACACTTAGTCAGAAAATTGAACCGTGTGAATGATATAAACTGGAGAAAAGAGGAAGACTTGTTAAATGAGAAGTTAATGTCTGATTAATCTGTTTTTATTTTTTATGGGCTGAGTTATAGCACGAAGAGAGCTGGAGACAGCTGTGTAAAGTGCATGTCTTCACACCTGACATTCACAAGTCTTTTTATAAAAGCTATATCTCTCTGGAAGTTGTGTGCTATGTCTCTATATATTCGCACGGCTGTGATTAGGTCAAAGGCACGAGGCCGCAGGTCGACTACAAGAGACAATCACAGCTGATATAGAGCCATATAACATGGCCAGAGTGATGTTGGATTTACACAACAGCAAAAGTGTGTAGATAAATCAAAAACCACAATGGAGTGTCTTTAAAAGCCTCTTTTGTGCTAAACTAAAGCCCAGGATGACAGGAAACTCTTTCAGCTCTTTGTTGTGAGCGTTTATAACACGTCTGTATATTTTCATAAGGATATGTGATAAAATCAAGTTGGTAAAGTGTTTATGGTCTGTACTATTAGTTGGTGGCAATAATGACACTATAAGGGTGCAGATGTAAAGTCTCTTTTACATCTAAAATAACAGAAGAGAGCGGTGTTGGCCATCACTAATGATTAACCTACGTGTTCTGGTTTATCGTAGTACTTCTGCTCTTGTTTTAAGTGTGTGTCACATAAACACACAGTTTTTTCATGACAAGCCTAAAACCTGCACTGCCACAAAGCGATACAGTCCATTATTTGTCCCAATTTTGCAATAAACTAATCCAAAAGATTTTTGTTTGTATACCCTCAAATGTGCCTCACGCTGTTTTATGGAGGAATTGATTGTTAGATTTAGATCTAGGATTGGGTTAGGGGGGTATTAAAAAAATGCTTCTCAAACTATTATTTAACACTAATTTGAGTGGTTGTAAAAGGACTAGCGTTTGAGTTAAAGGTAATTTGGGGTTTCTTTGATCAAAACATTGATCCAGGACTACATCTTATTTTGTGAAATCACAACGACCCTGTAATCATGGGGCGGCTTGGTCGGGGAGAGGGTCTTAGACAGTGGACCCCCATAATCTTTGACATAATTTGAACACTGCCTAAAACCATCAGTGGAGGAATCATACAAACGATGGTTCCTGTGATGATACTGGTGAAATATTGCATGGCTGGAAAAGCTTTTTGCCAGATTTGAGAACCGGATAAAATATTTATTTATTATTATTTATAAAATAAATAATAATATCAGACAGACACAGTGTTAAACTGCAAATGTATTTATTTAAGTAATTTTACTTGTTCAGTGTATTTAAAAAAAATATATGTTCAGGGTTTCCTGTAGAAAATGTGTTAATTAAGGTGGTAGGGTTGGACGGGTGGGCGGGCCCGGGGGGCAAGGCAATCAAAGGGGCGGGATGCACACGTCATGATAAAAATTTAAATATTTTTATTAAAAACACTCAAATAAAACTTAATTTTGAAGAAAATATGACAGAAAATGAACACATACTAGATTATTAATTTTTAACAGATACCTCTAATGGGAATAGCTGCATGACGAAGTGAAACTAAAGGGTTAATAAACACAAACTGAAGCAGATGTTGTAGGACATTTGGCGAACAATGATATATAGCGTGAAGATTGTAAAAACTGATTATTTTCCACTATTAATTACATTATCTTAAAGGAGTGTAACTACTGTAGCATGTAAATAATGCACATGAATAAAGTGAGCACATCATCATTCTCTCATTTCGGTCGTGAAGCGCATCCGCGCTTTTCTCCGAGATGTTTTATCAACTAGCTAGTTATCCTCCAGACAGTGACGGACCGTTTTTCATTTCGGTCGTGTGGCGCGCATGCCCGCTTCTTTTTTTTGGACGACTTAGTTAAGGCGGTAGGGTTTTCCAGCTTAGGCGGGCTGCCCGAACTGCAAACCCTGAGGTTTATCCTGGAGTTTTGGACCAAAAGTATTTCACTATTGCCTCCGTATTCAGTCTTAATAATTATTAATAAACAAACTTGACTTGCTGTCCTCGAAGGGAGCTCTGAAACTTCAGAATGACTGAACCTGAGGCAGGGGTTCGATCCTAAATGTTTATGCTTCTCCCAAACCTACGTTTAGAACTGCATCAATTGCTTGGTAGTTTTAGACCTCACAACTGTTTCATGAGTCTGATGTCATCATTTTATTAACTCTGAGATGTCTAACACTCTTCTCTTCTTTACTGGTGAAGATTGAGAATAAGCTGAATGGTGTAAAGTGGGTGATAGCGTTTTTCCTGTGTGACTAAACAGGACTTTATCAGCTTCCGTCTGTTTGATTCAACGTAACTGTGCTTAACATATCTATATAAGAACACGTTTAATCTCTCTCTGTCTGTCTGTCTCTCTCTGTCTCTCTCTCTCTCTCTCTCTCTCTCTCTTTGACACTGAACTATGACTTTATGGGAAATATTCATGTGTTATATTATTTATTAATAAAGTCTCATTTTCACCCCTCACTCGCTTTTCTCTTCACTCTTACATCTTTAATAAAGCGCTGTCTCCTAGGAGAAGTGTGCTGTCCTTGAGAAGGATTTCATTACAGATCTCTTGATTGTAAAGATGTAAAGAGCTGAAAAACAACCATCAGCTGTTGTGATGTCATGAAGCTCTACAGTGATGATGATAATGTAATCGCTCTCTTCGTCATCTAATAAAAATTATATAAAGGTCTGGACAGTAGGAGCGACCCAATGGTCTGAGTCTGCTGGTATAAGTGAGTTTTACTACGGTATTGTTTAATTTCCATAGAGATCAGCTCACACAAGATTTTCCACTCATGAAAAATTGTTCATATTATTAGTGTGTAAACGTCACCTTAAAATACTATGAGTCATTTGAAGTGTCACGAGAAATTATTTGAAAAAGTTTATTGCCTAGAAGCAACATTATGCCCTGTGAAATGAAGAAGATGTGTCATTCGTTTACATTTATCATATGGGTTAAACTGAGAAAAAGATAGTTTGCTGAAACTTCTATAAGTTGGTGTCAAATATATATGAAATGTGTGACCTGTAGAGACGTCTGTGTTATTATAAGTATATAAGACTTTAGTTAAGTGTTGTATAGGAGTGTCATGGTCAAACTCTGTTGCCAGGAGACTCTGACTCTTCATCTCTCTCTGTTATATAAACTGAATGAGTTTAGATGAAGATCTCTGAAATCAAAGACAGATTTAACCTCAGAGCAACAGAAAGGACTGTTTCACTTCTCCTGTAGGAAACATTAAGAGTACAGAAGTGTTAAAGAAATATATTTAATATGATTATAATCATATCTATTTCTAATAAAATATCATACAAAAGTCGGATTGAACAGCAGTTTATTGATCTGAATGAAAACAAAGTATTCTTCAGCAGATAGGAATGTTTGAAGTCCTCACTTTCTCTGTTCAGACTTTAGTCAGTTTTCTAAAGATCATTCAGTTTTTGGATGAGACCTATTCAAGATGTGTAAGAGGAAGTTTAGGTATGAGCCAATGAATGATTTATATGTGAGCAGCAATGAATGAAGCAGACCGTAACTGGATCATTTAAATGTGAAGAAAACCCTAAACATATCTTTACTGTGATGAAGAAAACAATCAATACAATCATAGAGAGCAGATATCTCTGTATCTATGCTTTATTCATGAGTGTGTGTGGGGGGCGTATAAATGGATGGATGGATGGATAAATAAATGAATAAATTGATGGATGGATGGAAGAATGAATGGATTCATAAATAAATGGATGAATGAGTGGATGAATGAATGGAAGTATAAATGGAGGAATGAATAAATAAATGGATGAATGGATGAATCAATGAATGGATAGATGGATAAATAAATGAATGAATAAATGCATGGATGGATGGATGAAAAAATTAATGGATGATGGATGGATGGATAGATGAATGGATGGATGGATGAATGGATGGATGTAAGAATGAATGGATTCATAAATAAATTAATGAATGTATTGATGGATGAATGAATGAAAGAATGAATGGATGGATGAATGAATAGATTGATTGATGAATGAATTAATAAATGTATGGAAGAATTAATGGATGAATAAATAAATGGATGGATGATGAATTAATAAATTAATGGATGGATGGATGGATGAATAAATTAATGGATGAATAAATGGGTGAATGGATGGATGAAAGAATGTATGGATGAATGAATAGACTGATGAATGAATGAATGGATGGATGGAAGAATGAATGGATGAATAAATAAATGGATGAATGGATAAATAAATACATTGATGGATGGATTAACAAATTAATGGATGGATTGATGGATGAATGAATGATTGAATGGAAGAATAAATGAATGGATGAATAAATAAATTAATGGGTGGATAGATGAAAGAATGAATGGATGAAGAAATAAATGGATGGATGGAAGAATAAATGAATGGATAAAAGAATTAATGGATGGATGGATGAATAAATAAATGAATGGGTGGATGGATATGAATGACTGAATGATTGGATGAATAAATGAATGGATGAATGAATGAATGGATGGATGTAAAAATGAATGGATTCATAAATGAATGAATGAATGGATGGATCTATGGAAAAATGAATGGATGAATAAATAAATGGATGAATAGATAAATAAATACATTGATGGATGGATTAATGGATGGATGAATGAATGGAAGGATGTATGAATAAATTAATGGATGAAAAAATGAATGGATGGATAGATGGATGAATGGATGAATAAATGGATGAAAGAATGAATGGATGGATGAATAAATTAATTAATGGGTGGATGGATGGATGAATGAATGAATGGACGGATGGATGAATAAATAAATTAATGGATTCATAAATAAATGAAAAAATAGATGAAAGAATGAATGGATAAATGAATTGATATATGGAAGAATGAATGGATGAATAAATAAATGGATGTATGGATGAATGAATAAATTAATGGATGTATGGAAGAATGAATGGATGAATGAATAAATTGATGGATGGAAGAATAAATGAATTAATAAATGAATGGATAAAAGAATCAATGAATGGATGGATGGATGAATTAATTAATGAATGGGTGGATGGATATGAATGAATGGATGGATGAATCAATGGATGGATAGATGAATCAATGAATGGTGGATGAATGAATGTATGAATGAATAAATGGGCGTAGACAACACCACTCCCGTTAGACCTGATAACATGAATATGTCTCCACTGGACTGTGACACATTTACACCTTCATCTGAGTCCTCTGGTGTTCATGTCAAATGTCTCAAGTTGTTTACCTCAGAAGTACCTCAAAACTAATCGCAGGCACTAACAACCACCTTCATGGTTATTAAATCATCTCCTGCATTCAGATGTTGGAGTATTGAGTAGAGAACAGAAGATCAGCAGATTCTCTTCGTGATGTGTTAAAATGCATTAAGTTGCTGTCACATGATTGGCTGAGCAACAGTTCAACAAGTGCACATGATAAAGTGATGGTCAGTGAGTGTATGACTCAGAATAAAGAGTTTGTTAACCAACAATATTCTTCAGGATCTGAAAGTTGTTTTGACTTCCCAAAGCAATTCATGCTGTAAAAGTTTTCAGCTCTCAGATGCTCAGGAAAACATCTTTAGAAAACATCTTTCAGACGCTCCAAAATAGACAAGAGGTTGTATAAGGTGAGCAAAAGGTCGTTTAATGTGAGTCTGAAGGCCAACATATGGCTCTAATGGAACATTTAGAGCAGTTTTAATACATGAACGTTGTGTCCTTTCAAGTCCTTGATTTTTATTTAATACTGACAAAAAGCTTCTACTTTCTATGAAGTGTGCTATCAATACTATTTTGTGTGTGTGTGAAAATGACAAAAAAACATCAGTGCAGATTCAGAGCAGAAAACACTCATTACATGTTAACAGAGATTTGAAATTTTTTATCTTCATTTCTTTAAAGTAGAAAGTTTACAAAAACATACAAACACATACTTAGGAATTCTGTGAGGGTTTATGATACGAAATGATCCTATGTTTGAACAATATCACCACAGAACTGTAATGACAAAAAATATAAAAGAATATCAAAAAATATATGAATTTAATGGAAAATAAATGAAAGACTGAAGTTTACTTTGAATATTTTTTTAAGCGTGTCATTACATAATAAGAGTTTGCCTAAAGATTGAATGAATAAATGACGATTTGTAGCTTTACATTTAACATGTGAAGATCTACAAAAACAGGCAGTAACTCCACAGAATGTATTTCAAACGTATGTTTGGGAGGAGCCTAATTCAGGCCTGTCAATCATCATTATAAGCATATTTAAGGCAGTATCCCTTCTCCTCCCCATCTCCACCTTCAATGCTCTCTTTCTTCATCTGTGCAGTTACGTTGCAGGGGGGTTTAACTTGGGGCTCAGGTTCGCTCTCTCTGGTCATATGGGCTCCAAATGCAATTTTACTTTAGGATTACATTCACCAATGAACTGATCATGCGTTTTAAGAAAATAATAAGGTCTATTTTGATTTCACTGTAATAAATGGGCACATGTCCGATAATCGTGGCACCCTCTCCCAATATCTCTCCTTTTTTACTCACTTCCTGTTTGTTGTGTATTTAAGCCATGCCTTTTCCATGTTGACATTGAAAAATATTGTCAGTTTATCTGCATACTGAGCGTTCCATCCTTCACTGTTTATTGTTCGTGTCCATGTTCCTTGTCACGACTATTGTGCCTCTTTGTCTTGTTGCCTGGTTGGTCTGTCTTTTTGGTTTACTGGATTTATCTGCCTGGTCTTTGATTATGTTTCCTTGCCTGCTGATTGTTGGATTGGATTCTACACCGATTCCATGGCTGCTTGTTGCATTCACATTGACTTTAAAGATTTCTACATCAATGAAACAGTCATAAAATCACACACACCCCGCTTTAAAATGATTGACAGATCAGTGATGTACAGTTTAGTTCTTCAGATGACTTCCCGCTCAGCATCTCACCTCTCTTATTAAGTAAATGTGGGCAGAAGAAAAGATTTCTCCTGTTACAACATTAAACTCATGACTCAAAAGTAAATCAAGTGTTTTCTGTCTTTCTCTCATGTTTAATCTGTTCTTTCATGGCTTTGAACACAAGGTCATTTCTTACAGCTTCTTATGATGGATGACACGACCTTCAGTTTTATCACTGTGTGCTTCTCTCTTCATTTAGAAAGAGCTGCATTCATACACAACATTTCACTTGAGTTTAACCAACAGAGAGTTTCACTGCTAATCATAAGATTATAATGATGTCATATAGATGAGCTCTGTGTGGGTTTAAGATCACATGTGAACTGGAATGATCTCTAAATGCTGTTAGCCAGCATTGGATAGATGAATAGATGGCAGGTGATTATAGAAGGTAATCTCATATAATCTTAATGTTCATTAAAGGTGGAGTGCACAATGTTTGATAGCCAATGTTGATATTTGAAATCACCTAAACATACACGCCCCTATCCCAATAGAATCTGGACCTTCTTTTGATAAACCCGCCCGACTCCCTTTTCCAAAGCGTTTTTCAAACATTGCACTCCCCCTTTAACAGTGCACAATCCAGTCAATAAGTGCAGATGTCAATATAACAACCTATAGCAGGGATAGTGAAGTGGCGGCCCGCAGACCAAATGCGGTCCTCTAATCACCTTTATCCGGCAAACCGGTCATTTTTGTCTGACTTAAAATCAGCGTGGTTACTTTTACCTTTCCCTTGTACATGACAAATGACGGCCAAAAAAGACGTAAAAAATGCAGAAATGGGCTGATTGTTTTAATGACAATCAGTCATTAAATTTAATGGGCTAAATTTCTTGACGACTGCCACTAGGGGGCGAACTCCGACCATCGTGTCTAATTGTAGTGTACAATTGAAAGGCGGTTTAGCCTATATATTTTTAAAATATTAAAAACAAAACATGAAGTGTAATTTTAGTCATTAGGAGAAGACTGACTATGTTGTGAATACTTAAAATGAAACAATTAACGAAAGTTAAACAGTTATAAACAAAAGAAGTTTAAGAGTTCTAAATGTGTTATTTACACTTACACTTTTTTGTGCAATATTCATAGTTGAACTTTTAACATTAGGCTTGTGCAAGGTTAAACTGCAATTGTTTTTAAAATATTAAAAAAAGAAAATAATTTTTATTAATTCAGTAATTAAAGTGCAAAATACTGGAAATAAGATGTGTGCATCTTTTTAAAGATGCATGGTTTTTACATTTATGACCTATAACAAAAATTAACGAAAACAACATAAGTTATGACATATATGTGTGTGTGTGTGTGTGTGTGTGTGTGTGTGTGTGTGTGTGTGTGTGTGTGTGCGTGCGTGTGTGTGCGTGTGCGTGTGCGTGTGCGTGTGCGCGTGCGTGTGCGCGTGCGCGTGCGCGTGCGCGTGCGCGTGTGCGTAATATATATAATATAATATATAAAAAGTAAAAAATTGTGGTAAAAGTTTGGCCTGCATCATATTTACAATTTTTAAATCTGGCCCTTGAAGAAGAGTAGTTAAAGACCCCTGACCTATATGAAGAGATTAATGAAGCTCATGTGAGGTTTCGCTGTGAATAGTCACGTATTTTTTTTATTCTTTTTTTGTGATATTATCACGAATTTCCAAGTTTTTTCGTGATCGTATAACGAATTCTTGTTTTCGTGTGATTATCATGTATTGGTTACAACTGTTTTGTCCTATTTTCTTACTATTGTCGCTTCGGTCTAACCCCAACGCCAGGCGACATATAAAAAATAAATCAGAAAAAATTGTATAAACCAATGTATAAAGTGACATTCCAATGCAAGCACCAAATCTAACCCTAAACCGAAGCGACAATGCTTTAAAAATAGGAAAAAGCAGTTGAGCAACCAATATGTGATAATCACAAGAAAACAGGAATTTGTTATACGATCACGAAAAAACGCGGAAATTCGTGATAATATCACGAAAAAAGAATTTAAAAAATACGTGACTATATCACGAAACTTTGTGAGACTGGGTAGATATTCAATACTTCATGTTTAGTCGCTGCCTCATACCAGCACCATCCATCTGATCCTCACATAATTTAGAAGTTTATATATAATGTACTTTAGTATATAGGTCATTCTACAGAAACGTCCACTTTTGGCAAGATGTCTTAAAATATATTTATTTTTCTAACATTTAATCTTTGACTTTATAAGTACACATAAATGACAGCTTAATGATTTTTTTATTTTTTGTGTGCATGTACTTTAAGACTGCATAGACCTTTCTTTTGTCACTGGTGTTACCTTACTTCTTTAGCAATATTAAAGGCATTTATGAAATATTATTTCTTTACTTTAAAGCTTAATTCTTAAGTGTAACAGAATTCAATTAATTAAAATTTATAATCATGTCACATGTGAAAGATTTATTTAATGTGAAAGAAAAAAACAGAGTAACACCAGTGACACAACAAACCACCAGTCACTGGTGTTACAGATCTTCACTGCTGTTACCCTAAGAAAGGTAACACCAGTGACAATTTTCATGAAAACTGCATTTTACAAAATTTCTGCTGCAAAGTATCAAACCACACGTTGTCAATCATTGTATATTCACTAAATTAAGTAGTTTAATACATTTTGATTCAATTTTTTTGCAATTCCCAAACAATAAAGGAGGTCAAACCAGTGACTTAAACTAAAAGCTTCATATGAAATCATGAGATAAATGAGAAGATTTCTGATAACTGAAAAGAGACAGTGGACTTATATGGGCGTCTCTTCATAGATCTCCACAAAATTGAAAGAAGAAAATCAAGTGATGTCATCAGTGTGATTTTGATTTAAAAATAAGAGCTTTTTTGTTAAACTGTAACACCGGTGACACAACTCCAGGGGACCACTACTTTCATTATATATTTTATAATATTTATTAAGCATTATGTCTTTTAATGTAATTTACATCATATATTTGATAGTTATGGCCACATTGTTGTATTTTTAATGGAAGAACACACTATTTTTTGACCTCAAAATAAAAAAAATTCCTCTGTACATGACTGTGGGGACGAGCACTTCTGTGGTACTTGGAATTCTAATTAATTAATAAAAATCAAATATTACTACATTGATGGCTCAAGAAGGTGTAATTGTTCGAATAACATACCATTTCATTTTAAAATATAAAAAATTGTAACCCTAAAGTGTTTTTCAAATGTAATATTTCTGTACAGTCTAGGGACACAAAAATGGACATTTCCGTAGAATGACCCATATTTGTCTGATGATGTGGTTGTATAGCTGTGTTAAACTTCTACAACAAGTAGGAAATGTCATTAATCACACATCATTAACATCACACAGATGATTATTAACGCTATATACGGTCGGATGTGTGCTATTTTCAGCTGTTTGAAGTATGATTGACATTCAGTGTAAAGTATAGAGACAGATTCATCATCAGTTACAGTGGGTGTCTGAGCTGAGGTGTGAAAGATGAACACAAATCCTCATGACAATCAGAGTTGTGCTTCATTTGATTCAGCTGTCTCTTAGATCATTTCTCCTGCTTGATTTAAGAAGAACAGAAGAAATTATGTTACATTTCTGTTAAACAAATGTTTTGGTCTTTTTGTGTATGAAATACGATGCATATTTTGTCATAAATCCTTGTATCTTTGGTCAGATTAGTAAATGAAGTGTTGTCTAAACGTGGAGAACTTATGGAATACTTTAGAACTAAAATAAACTTTTATATCACTTAAATATTTATTTTATAATATTTTAATCCGCATACGGAGTAATGTGATGATAAACGCTCATCATTTCAATTAAATCAACTATAACCTGAATCAATACCTTCACATGAACACGCTTGTGTTTACTGTAAGCACTTTTGTTAATTCTCCATTAATAAAAGCTTTTCTCTGTAACGCTGCACATCTGTTCACATCAGTTTGTGTTTAACGCTGTCAGCTTCATCTGAATGTGGTACGTATTTAAAGCACATTGTTCATTGTTAATGAATTCACATTGTGTGGTGTAACCAATGGAAACCGAGAGAAGACGAGAGATGCTCTTTTGAATAAGGCCACACAAAAGATCTTCAAAGGGCCTGAATTTTCATCAAAGACTCATGAATTTTGGAGGGATATCCAAGACAAGACATTGAAGAATGAAGATGATGAAATTTAAAACTAATGATTTCCACTACGATGATCTGATGACTGATTCAAACACCAGAAGGATTTATACATCAGGATTCAATGTCAACAATTTGAGTTTAGTACAATTTAAAACTTTAAATGTTAGTGATGTTTCTTAAAAACCTATTATAGATCTCAAGGTGTATGTAATTTTTTGAAATGGATGACCTGAACTGAGTCATAAAGAAAAAACAGCCAATAAGAGCTCAGAACAGATGTGAACTAAAAATCCTCAGCTTGAATTAAAAAAAATCTATTTGATTTATTCCAGCTTTCTTTGTCACATCATAGTTACAAGCACATAGCAACAGCGCTTGGATGTCTTCATTGTACAGCGCCTACATACTTCATTCACACACCAACACTAAACTCACTACAGATCTCAAGAAGAAACACCAACTTCAACACTTAAAGGTGCCAAAGAAAGCATTGAGATAATATGTTACATTGTTCTTATACATTTACATAAAAGGACTGTGACTTCGTTAAGTGCAAAAAATTATCCAGAAACGTTTTATTCATGCCCATTTCCAACCCTAGGATTCGTCCTTTGAATGAAATGGTCTATTTTTGCCCTATTTGGAAGGGTCATGAATAATAATGTTGAGCTCTGCGGCTCATGCCAGTAGCTCAATTGTTTTAAAGATTGTTAATGGACGTTTCTGAGTGGTAAGATTGTGTCTATTCCGTATGGACCTGCAAAACGTAACTGTAACATCAATAGTAGAATTTCAGCCTAAATGCTAGCATATAGCATTAACTAAAATGTAGCACCAACTCAGAAGTCACAACTTTGTTTTTAACATTGTAGCAACATTGTACTTAATTTAATGTGCAATTTAATGTTGGGCTGTACATCTCGACTAGGGTTGTGCCGATAGACGATAGTATTGTGTATCGACGATTGTCAGACATATCACTTATAGCAGGCTTTCATGATGATAGTTGGCGATGGTTATTATTATTATCATCATAATAATAATAATAATAATAATAATAATTATCATCATAGTTTCACATTAACATGTGAAACTATGATTCGCATGAGGGGGTTTGTGCGTTTTACTTTGCGCAAAGAGAGCTTGTAATGTGCGCAGATTTTGTTCTCGTATGCACATGGACTCAAAGCGGCCGTCTTGGACTTTTGCTCATACCTGAATGTGTGCGTCATGGACTCATTCTAGCACCTTAACTTGTAATACGCACGGCACTGACATTTCCTTGTGTTAGAGAGGTTAACAATCCTTTTGGAGCAAAATGTGTGATATATACTGTGCAAAAAAACAAAAACAATTCTATTTCAACGTTAACTGCAAATGGTCTGTGACATCAGAGCTGTTATATGATTGGTTCCTAAGGCACACATGTGACCTGATGTGACTCCGGTAATACACTGGCATCTCAAATAAGAAAATAATTAGCTAATAGCTATGATGATGATCATCATCATCTCAGTGTGCATTTATTTTTATGTTTCAATAAATTTGTTAAGCCGGTTAGTGCATGATGCCCCGGTTTCACTTTAAACATTTAGAAAGTCAGTACAATGACTTTTGTTTTAATATCTGTTTTTTGTCTGACAGCATCATCTAGTGTGTGATAGAGGAACTGCACAACACAACGGCTGTGAGGAGTGAGGATGATCCAGGGTTTATTTCAATTTACAAAAGGCTTCACAACACTTTTTTACACAATATAAAATCCAACGATAAAATTTAAACGAATAAAAGAAAGTGAAAAATGATTTTGAAGTGAAACGTGATGGGTGTTTATCTGCGTGAAGAAGAGCGTGACTCCAGGATCTGAACCACAAGTCGGTTTTTAAGGCTTTTCAGTTTGCTGCTGTAGTTCTCTTGCAGGACTGCGTTCAGCTGCAGACGAAGACTGCGCAGACAAGGTACTGAGCCGCAGTCAGGAACGTTCAGGAGCGTGTGGAAGAAGTTCTGCCAGAGATCAGCGTGAACGTTTCTGAGAAACAAAGAGAGGGAGATTATCAATCATTCAGTACAAACAAACCAAACAGACTTCTTTGTATTGCAGTATTTCTATTTAAAACTTGAACACACACCAAACAATTATTTATGAATCTACAGATGAGACTCACATGCACAGTTTAATTCTATATTCATAATGCAATTTTTTTTCTCAATAAAAACTGTGTTTGCAGTCCAGTATTAAACATTGTGATGTGTAGTGTCTATATATTAACTCCTATAATAAACAAAGTACATTCACACTAACAGCATGTGTCACACCAAGATTAAATCTAAAATAATCATCATTTACCTTTTAAACATCCCATTCGTTTTCCAAACTCCACCTTCATTTTTAACTTGCATGTACGTCCCAAATATCATGCAATGGACCGTCCCCGCGATGCCAAAGTAATCCGTCTGTTACAACACAACAGAATAATTGACAACTCAATTCAAATCATAGGTCATTTACAAGATTATGAGCTTTAGAAATGCCATTATAAAGCTGAAAGTAGTCAGGATATTATTGAATATAACTCGAACTGTGTTTGACTGAAAGAAGAAAGTCAGAGACACCTAGGATTGCTTGAGGACGAGTAAAACCTGGGTTCATTTTCATTCTGGGGTGAACTCTTACCTTTAATAGTCCTTGTTTAAAGGAGCTGTATGTACGTTTTTGACTGTACTAAATCCATAACTGTAAAAAATATGGACGTAGTGCCCGTGACATCACCCATAGGTTTGTGAAGAGCTTTTATGAAGCCAATAGTTGGCAGGGCCTGCCGTCGCAATCTTAGCATCCCGTCACTCGCGGATAACCGAAAATGGGTAAAGAGGCGAGACATGGGTGAAGCTGAAGTGGCTGGTTGCTGACACAACGCACACCTAGCTTGACAGTAGTGACAGCAGTGGCAGTTCACCCGTCACTCAAGTGGCCACGCCCTTAATTAAGCAGAAGTTTAAGGCTTAATATAATTTAAACAAATGAGTTTAAAAAAAATTACCCCCCTCACAGTTGTCATGAAGGGCAAAATTATCTATACAGACCAAAAACTAATTTTGTACCAGGCTGTAAACATTTATTTCTGCTCTACAGTTGGGCATTTTAACATGGAGGTCTATGGGAATTGACTCCCTTTTAGAGCCTCTAGTGGCCAGTCAATGAATTGCAGTTTAAGTCACTTCTGTGTTAGCTTCATCAGAGAGATCTGAAGGTTGCCCCTCGACTAAATGAAGATAAATACTATTATAGATTTGTAGATATTTAAGAAACATGAAGTTCACACATCTGTTTCTCTGAAAAACAATGCTGTATTCAGTAAAAAAATTTGCCTTTCGTGTCAGACTGTCTGTTTTTGTTTTGGTCTGTGTGATTCTGCCCATTGCCAATTTACCCAAGTGTATTTTGACAGCTCGGTTGCTAGTTTTTACGCTTGCTTAAATGAGGCCGCAATGGCCCATAAATGCGACCTCCAGCGAAATGCAACCTCTGAAAGGCGACGCAGATTGAGTTAAAAAAAATTAACATGAACGAGATTTTATTTTGCAATTAACAAAAACATTGCAAACGTAATCATGTAAACAGGTTGTCATCATCAGTTGAGCTCCTGTGTGTCTGGCAACCCGAAAGGGGGATGGGAATAAACCGTCTACAATATTTAGAATTTAGACTGCGGTACCAAGTTCAGCCACTAGACGTCATGTTTCATACAGCTGCTCCTTTAACTCTTTCCCCACCATTGTTTGAAAAAAAGTCAGCCAGCATCAGCATTTTTTTTTTTGATTTTCACAAAAGTTTAATGCCTTTCAGAAAATGTTCTTCTTTAAAAATTTATTGCGGTGTTTCGGTTTCCCACCATCGTTTGAAAAAAGTCAGCCAGCGTCAGCATTTTTTACTGTTTGGCCTCTGGCTAGAGTGTTTAATAATAGGGATGCACCGAAATTAAAATTCTTGGCCGAAATCTAAAAAGAGGAAACCGAAACACCACAAGAAATTATACCAATTATTAATACCATTGCATTTATGGCTATGACTGTTTACTAACTTACTTTACTAAAATCAAGGCATTGCAACTGCATAAATTAATATTAAAGTTAAACTTGACCCCTGTATATGGGAGAACCGGGGTGAAAGTAACCCAGGATCAAAGTAACAAAGCGATTTTTTTATAATATTTAATATTTTAAAATTGTAAAGAAAAAAATAATAATTATATTCCTAAAATTTCATGCACAGATATTGACAGCGTTTTTCACCATGTACTGTTTAAAAATGAAGATGATGGTTTTGCTGGTTGTTGATGAGTAAAGCTGTGAATGATCACAATGCGGGAGCTATGGAACGAATTAAGACACAGGGATAGCCTACTGAAATACGTCCAAACCGCAGACATGTTGCTTTAGACAAGCATGTGCAGGTTGCGGTTTCTGTTTGTATCATCACAACATTTCGGCGTATCGTTTCGGTGAAAATCGACAATTCTCTATTGGGCCATTTTCGGCTGAAAATTTTCGGTGGCCGAATATTCGGTGCATCCCTATTTTATAAGTTGTCTAAGAGCACCACATAGTGGATAATAGCAGAAATATGAATTGCCGTAAAAAGTCGTCATTGGCAGGAAAGCGTTTTCTCTAAATTGACAAGATATTTCCTCAATGGTTCAAGAATCATTTTAAAAGAAAAGAGTTAGTGGAAAGCGCTAATATGACTTCTCTTTTAGTCAAAGATTGTGCATCAGTCACAATAACTATAATAAAACATGAGTTTATTTCAGGATCAATACATTAAACCTATGAAATGCAACAGTATACATAACTAGATATGCAATTCCCAAGGAATTACCAGTGCATGAAAATGCAAAAAGTTGATTGACAGAAATGTAAAAGAAATTTAGTCTAGTAGTTTACCTGGCTGTTGACATGTTTTAGTGTGAAGCTAGCATGATTTAAAAAAGTTATCATGATGAAATATGATGCTAGCATGATTAGCATGATTCAGCATGACGTTAGCATGATGCTAGCATGATTAGCATGAAGCTAGCATGAAGCTAGCATGATTAGCATGATGCTAGCATGATTAGCATAAAGCTAGCATGATTAGCATGAAGCTAACACGATGCTAGCATGATAAGCATGAAGCTAGCACGATGCTAGCATGATTAGCATGAAGCTAGCATGAAGCTAGCACGATGCTAGCATGATTAGCATGAAGCTAGCACGATGCTAGCATGATTAGCATGAAGCTAGCACGATGCTAGCATGATTAGCATGAAGCTAGCACGATGCTAGCATGATTAGCATGAAGCTAGCACGATGCTAATATGATTAGCATGAAGCTAGCACGATGCTAGCATGATTAGCATGAAGCTAGCACGATGCTAGCATGATTAGCATGAAGCTAGCACGATGCTAGCATGATTAGCATGAAGCTAGCACGATGTTAGCATGATTAGCATGAAGCTAGCACGATGCTAGCATGATTAGCATGAAGCTAGCACGATGCTAGCATGATTAGCATGAAGCTAGCACGATGCTAGCATGATTAGCATGAAGCTAGCACGATGCTAGCATGATTAGCATGAAGCTAGCACGATGCTAGCATGATTAGCATGAAGCTAGCACGATGCTAGCATGATTAGCATGAAGCTAGCACGATGCTAGCATGATTAGCATGAAGCTAGCACGATGCTAGCATGATTAGCATGAAGCTAGCATAATTTGCATGAAGCTAGCATGATGCTAGCATGATTACCATAAAGTTAGCATGAATTTAGCATGAAATTAGCATGATCCTAGCATTATTAGCATGATGCTAGCATGATTAAGATGATGCTAGCATGATTAGCATGAAGCTAGCATGATTTAGCATGAAGCTAACAAGATTTAACATGAAGCTAGCATGATTTAGCATTAAGTTAGCAAGATTTATTATGAAATTAGCATAAAGCTAGCATGAAACTAGCACGAAGCTAGCATGACTTAGCATGAAGCTAGCATGAAGCTAATATGACCCAAAGACCCAACCCCCATGTCTCTATGATGTCCGGATCCAGAGATATAAGGCTTTGTTTATTATGTTGCTAGGCTGCTCATATTTGGTTGCTAGGGGCGTGGCTTAATACCTCAATAAGGATGGTGAGAGACTGATTGGATGCCTGAGTAAAATGAGCCCACCCCCATGTCTCTGTGACACTGTGCTGCAAAGATATCCATCTGGGCATTTTATAATTGCAGTCTATGGGAGATGTTGCTAGGGTGCCCAAAATGGTTGCTAGGGGCGTGGCTTGATAGCTCAATAAGGATCCTAAGGGACTGATTGGATGCCTGAGTAAAATGAGCCCACCCCCATGTTTCTATGACACTGCGCTGCAAAGATATCCCATCCGGGACGTTTTTAGTTCCTTATATGGGCATGATTCCTGCCCCATTATAAGTCTATGGGGAAATTTGGGGACCTCTTACACCCCAGGGGTACAACTTACACCCCATTGTGAGGTATGTTCTTACAGAGCCTGCCAGCCTCTTCAAATGTGGCAAGTCACAAGTTTCTGTGAAATTCTAGGTCTGAGCTACGACTCGTCAAAGTTTGTCTCCATGTTAAGTCAATGGGATTTTTCGGCTGCTTTTTCGCCCCTGGGGCAAAGACCGTACCCCCGATCGCTTATAAAAGTCATAGCACACTATTCCCGAATAGTCCGCACGTTTGAGAGTTTGAATGAAGTTTCTAAGTTAAGCGGTTCGAGCCGTATTAATTGCGGAAATTTGGTTGGAAGAATAATAATAATAATAATAATAATAAAAAGCCCAGTAAGAACAGTACAGCGCATTTTCAATGCACTGTAATAAATGTAGTGTCTTGTAATGAATGAGTAAATGACGATTACCTGATAGTTCCAGGGTCGACCGCTCAACATCTCCACACACTGAAAACCAGATGTCATACATTTGGCTGTGAAAGCAGTGCCTTCTGGGAAGAGTGTCATGTCGATGCTCTGACCCAAATCAATGAGAGTCAAACCGTGCTCCAGGTTCTCCTGATCGAAACATTCATTCTCCAGAAACCTAAGGAGTGATAAAACAACAAACACACTTTCATTAAAAATCCCACACACAAACTGTGAGGTTCTTCAGTTCCTAACAAAATTGCTTTAAACAACATGCGGTGGAAACTTGGCTTCAATTATTCTGTGTGCTCATATGAAACCAACACAAGATCTGCTGAGAGACCTTAATAAACCAGCTAACACAATAAATCCTCTTTCTTCTTGTCTTTGTAACATGGTATTGCTGATGTTATCATAATGTGAAGAGAGAAATTCTGATGAAGAAGCAGGAAATTAATGTTGTTTATTAGAAATCTAGGTCACATTAACATTGTGAATGATGTTTCCAGTGATTCAGTCAGGTGTATGTACCTCTCTCCCAGCAGAAAGTTATCAGGTTTGATATCAGCGTGTATGATGTTAGCCTGGTGCAGCGTCTCCACCATGTGCAGTATACAGACGGTGAAGTAAAGAACCAGCGGCTGAGGCATCACCTTTTCACTGCGACCCCTGTACAGGTTTATAGCGCTCTGCAGAGGAAAACATAGCACACTAATACTTAGTTTGCAGGTCAAATGGGGTGCATTAAAATCATCATATCATATAAAGGATCTACAAACTGTCACAATAACAAGCCCCGCCCTCACATCTAAACCAATCAGATTCTCACCAGTAACGTCCCACAGTTGTGCAGCTCCCCGATCAACACGCTGCCATTGTTGAAGAGATGAGCGGAGTATAAGGTGTTAAAGAGATGACGTACACGGGGCTCTAGCCGGACGTTCAGCTGGCTGTCGATATAAAACTCCCAAGGATTGGCAGGTTTCTGGACCTGTGAGGATTCAGCTCATGAGACACAAATGTATTGTACCATATTTTCTGGAATACAAGTTTGGCGGGTCCTGGAACTTATAGTCAAGTGCAACTTATACATCAAAATTATTTCATATGAACCAAGAGACACCATTACTGTCTACAGCCGCGAGAGTCCGCTCTATGCTGTTCCTTTAATGTAATGTAATTCAATGGATGCAGTGATGTGGAATGACTTCGGGACCTTTTTGAACTTGATTTGGCTTGTCGTGTTCATTTAGCCTATTTAGCGTCCCAGGTATATTCTGTATGCTATTGTGTATCGTGTAAATAACTGTTTATGTTACTTTATCATGTACGGACACCTATTCAGGCTGCTGTTCTGTGCTATTGTTTAGTTGAATAACTTGCCTTTCCAGATTTAATTTCTGTTCTTTGGCTTGGATTTAGTGGGGAAAAAAATCTAAATAAATGCGACGTATAGTCCACTGTGACTTATATATGTTTTTTCCTCTTCAAACCGCATTTTTGACTGATGCGACTTATACACCAGAGTGACTTTTAGTCCAGAAAACACGGTACATGTTCAGCAGTAAACGTGTGTGTATCTATCTATCCATCTATATACACCACTGAACCAGTTTTATTCTTACCTTTAGACAGAGTTTTTGTGTACTCGTGAGGTTTGTAGCCTGATAAACCGTAGCAAAAGCTCCCTGTCCAAGAATAAAGTCCACACGCAGTGACTGTCCAGCTGGAGAGAGAGAGAGAGAGATCATATAGGAGAGTCATATCTACAAACCCATCATTCACAACTGAACTAACAAACAATATGTAGTAGATGGCACATTACAGTGAAAATATTTTAAACACGAGGAATAGTTTGCCTCAGCTTGCTTGAAACACAAAACTAAACAAACACATGATGATGATTACTACTTTATGTTCAGACTTCAAAAAAAATGCTCTCCAATAAAACTTTCTCTTGAAGAAGCTATGACAAAAAATGAACACATACTAGATTATTAATGAATTAAATGTTTTTACCTAACAGGAATAGCTGCGTGATGAAGTGAAACTAAAGGGTTAATAAACACAAACTAAAGCAGATGTTGTAGAACGTCTGGCGAACGATGATAGATAGCGCAAAAATGGTAAAAACTGATTATTTCCCACTATTAATTACATTATCTTAAAGGAGTGTAACTACTGTAGCATGTAAATAATGCACATAAATAAAGTGAGCAAGAGCGCTCAATCGAATAAACAGGCTCGTGAAACCCTAGCAGGTTGCTCAAACAACAAAATCACCAGCTAACTTACTTTAAAATTGCACAAACTGTAGACTTATACAATAACAGGCTTAAATAAACCCAAAACATAAGTCCACTTACAGTTCTCACGGACACCCGTTTTATCAACTGGCTATCCTCCAGACATGACGGAGCACGTCATATCTCATTTCGGCCGTGTGGTGCTCGTGCACGCTTGTGGTGTGTAGTGCGTCTGCTCTATTCTATGAAATGTTTTATCAACTGGCTAGTAAGTAATCCTCCAGACAGTGACGGTCCGGACCACGTGTATCTAATTTCGGCTGTGTGGCGCGCGTCCCTGCTCGCTGTTTAATGCACGTGCGCGCTATTCTCCGAGATGCACTTGACGGCCTTTTGTGCAGCGAATTTTTTATTAATTTTTTGGACGATCTAGTTAAGGCGGTAGGGTTTCCAAGCTTAGGCGGTCCGCCTTAACTAAAATATGATGCGGGAAACCCTGCGCGTGCAGCCGTGCACGTGTGAGAGAGATGCGCAGCTGCTTATGATGCGCTGGATTTATAACTTAAAACGAAATGACAGAAATGCAGCACACTAATCGATCTACCTCGATTATCTTGTTTTTTGCAATCGAAATTTAAAGCAACACTATGTAGTTTCCATGTAAAAATGACTTACAGCTCCCCCATGTGGTTGAAAAGCGCAACAGTGCCTGGTATCAGACACTCTTCTGCAGGCAGGGGGAGGGGCGGGGCTGTGTGCTCTACCCTCCACCGCCACTTTCAGAGTGTGCTTGTAGCAGCTAGGAGGCTGCTCAGGTTGCAGCAACAGTACAATTTGTCCAGTTAAAAGTTGTTCTATCACTGAAATAATTTTAAAGACATTATTTAAAGGTAAAAAAACTACATAGTGTTGCTTTAAATCAAAAAACGATTAATTGCACAACCCTACATTTTAATTCTTGTTTCATTAAAGCGTGTTTGTCATTGTAGGACTTTACTGGTTCTAGGAAGTTTTTTTTACGTACTGCTGACGCTCTTTGGCGTTACTCTTCACTCTTATGGCATGAGATGAAAGAGTCTCTCATTCTCCCAGTACCCAAAATCATATTCGCCGTCGTGGCTTTTTCATATGCTGCATGCTGTTCAGGATGTCTTGATTTTAAATAATAAATGAAACTTGTTATGTTGCATGTTTGCTGCATTTATAAAGCGTGCACTGTGCTGGTTGGTATTTGATCGCATCATCAAAACCCCAATAGTTCTGTAAAATGTATTCTGCCTTTTTTTACTTGTTTAGCCGAAAACCAAAAAAAATGTTTGACCATTTTTGTTGTCATGTAAAGTATGAACACATTTACATCACATTTATAGTGTGACCGGCTGTGAAACGTGTTAAGTGTGGAAGAAGTATCGTCTGGTTACCGATCTGGACGGTCATTTTGGGTGTGATGTTGGGCAGACGACAGGACCAGACAGTGAGGTTGGGATGTGAAGCAAGAGGAGGTTGAAGGTTTGAGAGCAGTGAAACGATGAGATCTTCATTCCATGGATCTGACACCAGCTGCTGACAGACTGCAGAAAAACAAACACATCACTCAATATAAAGATGTAGGTCTGAAGTTAAAGTGATGAACTACTAACTACTATATATTAGTATTGTTTAAATGTATAGTATCATTACCTGGTTTAGGTGTGGCCACCATGGGAACATCTGCTGTACTATCAGGACTCATGGGTACGATTCTGCTCAGTTCTGAGAGTTTAACAGAGCTCTGCGGTGGGCTCGCCATTAAATCCAGATCGGTTTCTGTTGGCCGAGGTGGAGTGTCCGTGCTGAGCCAGTTTAGTCCTGGTGCTGGACTCATGGGCTCGTCCGGTGCTGGTTTAAAGACTTGCTTTGGTGGACTCATCAGGAGAGATTCATGTAACATCTGAAGAGCTGCTGTGCCTGATCTTCGCTGCTGGAAAGATTTCTTCGGAAGGAGAATTTGTACTTCCTCTTGCGCTGAGAGGATATCTAAATCATGTTCTGCTACTGGCTCTGGACTCTTTGCCCACAGGAAGCCTGGTTCAGGAGCTTTGTCTGGGCTCCTGTAGATGGTCCAGATGGGTTGAGTGCAAGTTGCGGGCTGACGAGGACTCATCATCATGACATCAAGACCTCGTTCTCCCGCGTGTGCCGTGCTATCCACCTGTAAACAGCTCAGTCCTGGAGCAGCTTTGGGACTCATACAGACATCTTGATCAACCTCCTGATTCTCCGATGGCATCTCACTAGACTCATACTTGTGAAAGGACCCGGAGCCAGCTCTTTCTGCCGCTGGGATGGGATCCGGTTCCGGCTCTTTCTCCGGGCTCTGGTAGATGCTCCAGCTGGGTTTGGTGCTGCCGAATCTCGCAGACTCGTCTTCCGCACGTAAGACCGTCTGGTCGGGGAAGGACAGGGCGGCCAGTGGATGCCTGCTACTGCTACAGGAGGTTTGGTTGTGCTGGTTCAATGAAACGCCCTGAGTCTGATGAGCCAAAGACACACCTTCACCGACAATAGTGCCCTGAGCCTGCATACTGCACTCGGCCATCTCTGAAGGCTTCTCGTCTAATGGACTCTGCTCAATGATTGGACTACAGACAAATGAGAAATTCAGCTACAAGATTAACAGAAATGAGAATGCAAGAAACAACATCATGAACTTGTTTAATGAAGCTGGTACCTGAGTTTAGTGGGCGGCCGCACGTATGGGTTTTCCTCAGAGCTCTCAACACCTTTGACCTGCACACTTTCCTCTGAGGAGACAACAATCATCCATCAATACTAAGGTGGTCCTTATTTTTCAATTTTTAAAAATTCATGCTCTCACCCCACCAATATGTTTGAATAAATAAATTTAAAAAAATTTCAATATGAATTAATATTTAGTGGTTGCTCAAGACCTTGGCGTATTATGTGCTAGCATGTATAATTGTTTAACAATATATGGCAGAAATAAACTTATTTGACCATGCTCCATCCCGTTTTAGTTGTGAAATGTCTTTCAAAGCAAGAAAGCTTCAATGTGAATGAAGCACAATAGACAATAAACACTGAGACAATGGCTGATGCAACACGAAGCAAGTCCGCTATATGGTTACTCGGATCAGAAGAAACTGAAATAACTGGAACAAAGTTACCCTCCAAGAAGCAAGTTTATGTGTGTTGTTGTGCGTTTTTAAATGGTACAGTTTTTGCAAAAATATGTGAATTCGGAAATATTCAAAGGCTTTGAGCAACCTCTAGATATTGTAGGAACAATGCATTATAAGGACTACCCTAATCAATACTGACTGCTATAAGATAGATAAAAAAAAATTATTAACAGATTCAAGACGTCTCAAGACAAATACCTTGCGACTGCTCCGGATCCCAGGAGTACGGAGCGCGAGGGTGAAGGGGTGTGGAGACCATATGAGCGGACAGGGTAAAATCACGAGTGTGATTGGGACACGGGCCCACCGAGACGTTACGAGCCCCCCATACTGCGGTCTCATCTGTGATAGATTCAGTGCTGACAGGAGTCTCCTACACAATACATACAAGAACATCATACATCTACACTCGTAGTGTCACATGACACATTCACAGGCTCTGTACTGAATAATACTGACAATTCAAAACATTTTCACCTGTTGGCTCAGTTATGTTATGTACCAAACCTAAAGGACAATGGGTAAAAACTTTTTTTAAACAAAAAAGCTAAAAAAAATAATATTATATATGACAAGTTTTTAAAATTTAAACATCTTTAACATAACATATTTAATAACAATAATAAGCTATTACAATACATACCATTGAACTTATACTATACAGTTAAATCATATATGATTTAATTTCAGATGAAAATAAAATAGATGGTCTGTAAAGCAGAGCTCAGTGGACGGCAGCTGAATTGATTATAATGCGAGTAAATGTAGTTAAAGGCGCAAAAGAAATGTTAAAAATAATAAAATATAACATAGAAGGTTTGTTGCTTTTATAAGTTCAAAAATTATCCAGAGATGGTTTTTCATGTCCATTTACAACCCTAGGATTTGCCTTTAGAATGAAAGAATCTATTATTACCTTATTTAAACGGTTCATGAATAATAATGTTGAGCTCTGCTCTGATTGGCTGTTTCTCAGAGCAGCTCCTTCAGTAGCTCTGTGTGTGTGTAAACAGACCTTATGTTTAAAGGGCGATTTGCAGGTAAAATTTTTCAACGAATTTGTGCAATTTGCTTGTTGATAATAAACATTTAAACTGTTATCCATTGTATTTTATGTTGTTGGGTATCACAAAACCCGAAAAAGTATGAAAAAGTACAGCGGTTTGCAATGATTCTCCTTTCCCCCACAACGCACTGTATGACGTCACGCTGGGGAGAGAATTTACCAAAGCTGCATTGAGAGCATTGAGAATGACTATAGAAAGACGAGTAAAGTACAGTTCTGATAGCGCAGATTATAGATAGATAGATAGATAGACAGACAGACAGACAGACAGACAGACAGACAGACAGACAGACAGACAGACAGACAGACAGACAGACAGACAGACAGACAGACAGACAGACAGACAGACAGACAGACAGACAGACAGACAGATGGATAGGCTAGTATAGAGAGATAGGCAGACAGACAGCCAGATAGCATAACGTTAGCATATCTTCGTGTAGAAAGTAAACAAACAATTAACATACTCGTGCATGCTGGCTTGAGGGGGATGATCCTGCCTGAAATGGGTGTAACTTTATGCGATCTTCAGCACAAACGGTTTTGGCAGCATGTCTCTAATCCAGGAAGGTGAGTGAGGCACGTCACATCTGTTCGCGGGGACCAGCGACCCAAACGCACTCGTTTTCTTACAGCCAGTAGCGGAATGGCAATCGAGAGACTCGGGACTCTCCCGGTGGGTCGATCTGATAATAGTTATACATTTCGAGTTAACACAGTCTGGCGGCGTGATATGCGTCCGGTTCCCGCAGCCCGCTGGTCAAACTGCTCAACCTCTCTGCTAAACAAAGTATATGAAAGTCCTCAACCTGTTCGGCAGGTCCAAACATGTACAGGATTTATAAAAATACGGTGATCAATGAGCGGTTCCTCCTCAAATGGCATAGTCTGTCGTGATGTAAAAAGCCGCTGAACGCCTGTTTATTACAGTATGTATGCGGTCGGATCCGAGTGTGCTGCAGCTGCTGACTGCTGCTGCGTATAAAATGATCGTGTGATTCGTTATCGCATAAACAATATAACAAAGCATTCTTTTATTTCACAAAACAATATATTTGAGATATTATTTGATAGACTAGTAAGTGTGGATTAAGGATGTTTAAAAATCTCTAGCCTGGTGGTCAGGACATGAATGGATCAAATCAGCAGATTTGCGAAGTTTTATTTATTTCCACAGATATCATAAATAATAATTATCATGGTAACTTTGCAGTATAACACATTATATATTTACTACGATGTATATATGATTTCCAAATTGTATACGTAAGTATTAAACAGCAATAAATGTCTCATCTATCTCTATGGCTCTGGCTGAGGCTTCCTTCACTTCTCCCCAACGTGACGTCATCGCAGAATTGCGTAAAAAAACCGTTAATACCAAAAACGTAAAAAAAGTGGTCTTTAAGACCATTTTTGAGACATTTTAAAAATTATACACATATCTTGAGTGATTTATGTACCCATTAATCGACAGTGGTGGTTAACCTGCAAGACGCACTTTAAGTCTGTATCAGACGAATATACAGATTTTGAGGAATAATTAATTTTTTGGAGATTGCTAATGGACATTTCTGAGTGGTAAGTTTGTGTTTTTTTAGTATGCAGCTGAAAGTCGTAATTGTAACGTCAACAGTAGACGTCAGCCTAAACGTTAGCATATAGCATTAACTAGCATATAGCGCTAACACAGCAGTAACAACTTTCTATCATTGTAGCAACATGGTACTTAATTGAATGTGTAATTTAATGTTGTGGGCGTAAATCATGACTGTAACGTCACAGTTGGCGTTATGTTGAGATTTGCCTTTTTTCCAACGGCCTTCTGCATGCACAAGAAGAAGGAAACAATCATGTTTGAGGCTCACTATTATCATTACCACGTACAGAACTATAATTATTAATCTATGCCTAGATAAATCCAGTTTTATATTCTATGGCCCCTTTAATGTTCACTGTAATCTCCAATCATGTGGAGCACAGTCGCTCATATACTCACACTTGCTTTCGAGATCTCCATAAGCCCTCGGTTAACTGCTGGTTTTCTCCTGAGCACAGCCTGAGATGAGCTGCAGACAGACAGACAGACAGAGGTCAAACATACAAACATCTACAGCACTGCACAGGACAGGACAGATGAATGTTCAGATCTTACCTTCCACTCTCCTGCTCATCTCTGTCCTGGTATATCATGAATGGAGTTGTGTTGTTTGGTTTAACAGATGAGGCAGCGCTGCCTAAAACACAGGCCAGCCAGAATCAGAGTGACATCAGAGTGAAATAATGTGCAAAGTAGGATGGCAACCCATTTAATAGTTTGTATTTAATGGCTGCATGCAAAAACAAACCAGAGGAATAAACAGAATAGTGCTTATAGTGTGATGTTGTGGCACGCAGGTCTAAATGACGTTAAAGTTACTGACCGGTGATTCTGCAGCTCTTCTCAAAGCTGTCCTCCGGCTGAATGACACTGTTAAACATCATGCTCTCCTGAAGGAGTGTGGGCACCTGAAACATGTCCATGATCACACCTACAGAAAACAAACACAATATAACATGACAAAAAAACATACAGTTTTAAAAATACCAGATAGATATATAGAGTTATAGATAATATAGAGAAAGTAGGGAAATACATTTGTGGGTGAAGCCTGAAGTCAGAGCTAACTATTACATCACCGTCTTACTCCAATGACGTGTGCCTACAGCTTGGCTAGAAATTAGGGATGCACCAATATGATTTGTTGAGGGGGGGAATACAGATTTAAACTGACAGCTATTGGCCGATACCGATGCTATTAAATATATATTATTATACTACGGGTCTGTTGAATCCTTGAATCTGATTGGCTAATGAACGTTTTGAGGTGTGCAATAATTTTTTCTTGGAAACACAAATCGAATGTAGTTTCAGGCAGCTCTCTTGACCACATTACAGTTCCATATCACTTCGCATAGTAAACTGTAATAAATTAATGGACTAACAAAAACAACACGACAGACAATTTACCGAGGCAATAACAGTCCTGTTTAGAGATGCACAGAGGTAAACTCGTTCACACAATCTCTCTCCCTCTCAGATCAAGCAAAAGAGTCGTAGGATGAGATGAGGAAGAAAAAAAAAGCGATTTAAGTACAAAAACTGGACGAACATGTGATCGATGTCTTGAGGTGTGGTAACCTCCGTTTCGCGTCGTGGCCGCATCACCACCTCAGGTGTGCATTATTTCTCTAATAATTCAACGGCCCATCGTCAATTATTCCTTATATCTAATAGCGATATTAAACACTTGTATACAATACTTTACTGTTGGCCAATTAGCTAGTTTATTTCTGCATTCAGCTGACCAACAAAATAAGAGAGGCACAAAGTAAAATCAAATTTTGGCGATTTTTGGTATTTTTCCGAGATTTTGAAAAAAGCCCAGACCGCAGACATTTTCCCAAAATACTCTTACTATGACCGCATGGCTCACATGAATGAGTAATCTCTCACATGATTAACTACGTGATTTACGATTTTTTTCCACCATCACATGTCTGACAAACTATGATTTGGGAAGTATTTAATTATTTAAATATTTATTATGCAACAGACGTGAAACTTATTGCCTTCATGCAGTTAATTAATAAACAATCGGAATCGGCCTTTCTGGGGCTATTGCCGATGGTTTCTTATCAAAAATCGACCGATACATATCGGCAGCCGATACATCAGTACTTCACTTCTAGAAATAATGTGAAATCTAAGACAAATGAGTGGCACATGAAGTATATCAGAGTGTTAAGAGTGTGAGGTGTGTTCTTACCCAAAGCCTCTCGTGTGTTGACAGTGGGAGAAGGAAGAACTCGGGATGGGGTGGCGTGCATGAAACCCAGAGATGTGTTTGGAGTAATATGAGAGTGATTAAAACCTCCACATGATGCTGGGGCGGGGGGGAGACATAGAAAAAGAGTGAGCATGTGTAAGTCCACATATATGTGTGTGTGTGTGTGTGTGTGTGTGTGATAATTCTTACTGTCAACATTATTTCCATCATCATTTTCTGCCTCTGTCTGCTTACACACATCACTACAGATAAAGAAACACCAACAGACATGAATCAAAATTCAATAGAAACAAAATATTATTGATCGAGTGGCGTTCTAAGAGTGACATTATTTCATAAACAGCACAGTGATGTTTGACTGCTTGTATTCATGTGATGTGCAACAGCTATGTGATTTTACATGGAGTTCATTTAGTTTTGTATCAGAAAAATGTGGTAACATATTTTATTTATCTTATTGTATTAATTGGCAGCCCAGGTCAAAGCTCAGTGATTTTTAAAACAGATATGATGTATTGGAGACTCACTGATCTTCTCTGTTTTTCTGATGAAAAACCGCACCATCAGCATCCTCTGACCGTCGGTATGTCTGCAGCTCATCACCACTCTCTCTGTAGCTGCGCACACAATCAGGAGCCTGAGAGCCTTGAGGAACGAGTGAACGGTTTGTTTCTGACACATAGCTGTCTGATTTCCCAGCATGCACTGCAGAGTACTCAGGGCAGAGCTGTGGTGCTGTATGATGATTGGAGCAGGACATCAGCTCAGGAGGACTTTCAACAGGACATGCTCTTTGATCCTGCACATCAATTGAAAAATATATTTTATAATCTTTCAACAAAATGTGAGAGCAGTTTGGCCATAGAAATAAAATAACTGACTTTAAAAGATCAAACTGTGCAATTATGTCTTTGTAACGTGCGTCAGAAATACATTTCTAACATTAATAATGTGTGCAGAAACAATTCTCTGAAATGACTTTACACAGTCTTTAACTATTTGAATTTGTGTCCTCACTGAGGTTATACGACAATTTTTTTATTGATATCTGGATGTAAATGGATCTTTACCTTCATCCGCTCTGCTGGCTGTACAGTCACATTCATCTCCAGACTCTCCAGAAGCTGCTTCATCTTCCTAATCTCCTCTTCCTCCTCCAATACCCTCCTCTGCTTCTCCGCTGCTCACATAACATTCATCATCATTATCATGTCTGTGTGTATGTGTAACTAACACACATTCATATTGTCTTTTCATTTTAACATTAAGCACCTTGCTATCTGTGTGGATGCCTGTCTGCCTGCCAATACACAATAATGTAAACGCATGTACCCATGATCCATCAGCTCTCAATATCTATGTTTTTCAGCAGCTTCCAAACAGATCTGAGTTCAGTGAGAGTTTCACTTAAGCACAATAAAATAAATTTAAAACATTTAAAAATCTACCATTAGCTATCCATGCTCAAACACGCCTGTAGTGATGTGGAGGCTCATGATTGGTCACCTCCTGTCAGTTTCTTAGCCAACTTAGTTGTTTCTCAATATTTGGTTAAGGATGACAGTATATGGATGAAGTAAACAAAAGTGTCACACAGAATCAAATTCTAAAGCCAAGAGTATTGTCTGTTTTTTTTTACATGTATGTGAACGCAAAGTAAAGTTTGTTTGACTCGTACGTGTACACAGACGTTCGACGCAATGGCATTGTGCAAAGCATCTCCTGGGCTACATGCTACATTCTCCTGTAGGCGCATGCACGCCCTACACGTCGTACAATGTACACAGGGTTTTAAAAATCTGCCAGTTTGCATAAAGTACGCTCGCACTCTTCTGATGATGAAAATTGCATCACGCAAACTGTATGTGGACCCTCACATACATGTAAAAATGGACTTTACTTCGGCCCAAGTGTCTCTTTCTCTTTGAATGTTATCTCTCTCTCATTTCCATGAACAGTGATTAGTTCATATTTGTTATTAGGCCGAAGTTTTTACGCGTACGCAAGAGTCAACATACAGTCCGCGTTACGCAATTTTTATCATCGAAAGCGTGAGCGCATACTGTACACGCACTGACTGATTTTTTTAAACCTCATGTGGCTTAAAATGGGCTATACTTCGGCCTTAAGTGTCTCTTCCCCTTTTCATTTTATCTCTTTATCTCTCATTGCTGTGAGCCGTGATTAGTTCACACGTAACCGTACTCACCCAGCTTCCGTTGTTCCTCTTGTTCTATGCATTTAGCAAAGTATCGTTTGGCTCGGAGTTCTTCAAAAGACATCTCTGATCCATCATCACATTGTATCTCATTCACACAATACATGGACACAGACTCAAGTGTATTACTGCGACCTGTCCGGCTCGGGTTATTCTCTGACCGGGAGATTCTGAGAAAACAGAAATATAACAATATTGTAATAATAATAATAATATCAGTGTTTCAGTATTCAAGAACATTCAGTAAAAGTAACACTTACACATGAACTGTTCTGGGTGCAGGACAAGGAGATTCTGGTTCCTATAACACAACAAATGTGTGTTTAATGTCTATGAATGAGAAATCAAAGAAGCAGCTGTAGTGAAGAGTAGTTAGGGTTACCTTGCATTGAGTCTGGAGCGTGTCTCTCTGTCTGGGGTTCTGATTGACGAGCTGAGAGTTCTGCAGCGGTTGACGTACATGATCTGTCACTGAACAGACAGTGATGTATAGATTATAAACCATCCTCAGTAACACTTAAACCAGTCATGTGACACAAGCTAAATTACCTGACATCACCGTCTGAGTATTTGTAGACATTCGACTCTGGAACATCCTGCGTGAAGACATAAGAATATAAAACTAGATATTAAAGTTTGAGGACAAACTTTATGTTGGCTTGAAAAAGCGTAGCCTGAACATTTAAAATGGTTTGACAGAAGTTTATTTTAGTAGGCTATCTGGCTGTTAGCATGATTAGCATGAAGTTAGCATGATTAGCATGAAGCTAGCATGATTAGCATGAAGCTAGCATGATGTTAGCATGATCAGTATGAAGCTAGCATGAAGCTAACATGATTAGCATGAAGCTAACATGAAGCTAACATGATTAGCATGAAGCTAGCATGATGCTAGCATGATTAGCATGAAGCTAGCATGAAGCTAACATGATTAGCATGAAGCTAGAATGAAGCTAACATTTATTCCGTTGCTAGGGTACTAAGTTTGGTTGCTAGGGAGAAAATTGGCATCCCATAATGATCAACCTTCAAGCCACAAGTAAAACGGTCCAACCCCCGTGTCTCTATGATGTTTTGAAGCGGAGATATAAGGCTTTGTTTATTCCGTTGCTAGGGTACTAACTTTGGTTGCTAGGGAGAAAATTGGCATCCCATAATGATCAACCTTCAAGCCACAAGTAAAACGGTCCAACCCCCATGTCTCTATGATGTTCTGAAGCGGAGATATAAGGCTTTGTTTATTCCGTTGCTAGGGTACTAAGTTTGGTTGCTAGGGAGACAATTGGCATCCCATAATGATCAACCTTCAAGCCACAAGTAAAACGGTCCAACCCCCGTGTCTCTATGATGTTCTGAAGCGGAGATATAAGGCTTTGTTTATTCCGTTGCTAGGGTACTAAGTTTGGTTGCTAGGGAGAAAATTGGCATCCCATAATGATCAACCTTCAAGCCACAAGTAAAACGGTCAAACCCCCGTGTCTCTAAGATGTTCTGAAGCAGAGATAAAAGGCTTTGTTTATTCCGTTGCTAGGGTACTAAGTTTGGTTGCTAGGGAGAAAATTGGCATCCCATAATGATCAACCTTCAAGCCACAAGTAAAACAGTCCAACCCCCATGTCTCTATGATGTTCTGAAGCGGAGATATAAGGCTTTGTTTATTCCGTTGCTAGGGTACTAAGTTTGGTTGCTAGGGAGAAAATTGGCATCCCATAATGATCAACCTTCAAGCCACAAGTAAAACGGTCCAACCCCCGTGTCTCTACAATGTTCTGATGCTGAGATATAAGGCTTTGTTTATTCCGTTGCTAGGGTACTAAGTTTGGTTGCTAGGGAGGAAATTGGCATCCCATAATAATCAACCTTCAAGCCACAAGTAAAACGGTCCAACCCCCGTGTCTCTAAGATGTTCTGAAGCGGAGAAATAAGGCTTTGTTTATTCCGTTGCTAGGGTACTAAGTTTGGTTGCTAGGCAGAAAATTGGCATCCCATAATGATCAACCTTCAAGCCACAAGTAAAACGGTCAAACCCCCGTGTCTCTAAGATGTTCTGAAGCGGAGATAAAAGGCTTTGTTTATTCCGTTGCTAGGGTACTAAGTTTGGTTGCTAGGGAGAAAATTGGCATCCCATAATGATCAACCTTCAAGCCACAAGTAAAACGGTCAAACCCCTGTCTCTAAGATGTTCTGAAGCGGAGATAAAAGGCTTTGTTTATTCCGTTGCTAGGGTACTAAGTTTGGTTGCTAGGGAGGAAATTGGCATCCCATAATAATCAACCTTCAAGCCACAAGTAAAACGGTCCAACCCCCGTGTCTCTATGATGTTCTGAAGCGGAGATATAAGGCTTTGTTTATTCCGTTGCTAGGGTACTAAGTTTGGTTGCTAGGCAGAAAATTGGCATCCCATAATGATCAACCTTCAAGCCACAAGTAAAACGGTCAAACCCCCGTGTCTCTAAGATGTTCTGAAGCGGAGATAAAAGGCTTTGTTTATTCCGTTGCTAGGGTACTAAGTTTGGTTGCTAGGGAGAAAATTGGCATCCCATAATGATCAACCTTCAAGCCACAAGTAAAACGGTCCAACCCCCATGTCTCTATGATGTTCTGAAGCGGAGATATAAGGCTTTGTTTATTCCGTTGCTAGGGTACTAAGTTTGGTTGCTAGGGAGAAAATTGGCATCCCATAATGATCAACCTTCAAGCCACAAGTAAAACGGTCCAACCCCCGTGTCTCTATGATGTTCTGAAGCGGAGATATAAGGCTTTGTTTATTCCGTTGCTAGGGTACTAAGTTTGGTTGCTAGGGAGAAAATTGGCATCCCATAATGATCAACCTTCAAGCCACAAGTAAAACGGTCCAACCCCCGTGTCTCTATGATGTTCTGAAGCGGAGATATAAGGCTTTGTTTATTCCGTTGCTAGGGTACTAAGTTTGGTTGCTAGGGAGAAAATTGGCATCCCATAATGATCAACCTTCAAGCCACAAGTAAAACGGTCCAACCCCCGTGTCTCTATGATGTTCTGAAGCGGAGATATAAGGCTTTGTTTATTCCGTTGCTAGGGTACTAAGTTTGGTTGCTAGGGAGAAAATTGGCATCCCATAATGATCAACCTTCAAGCCACAAGTAAAACGGTCCAACCCCCGTGTCTCTATGATGTTCTGAAGCGGAGATATAAGGCTTTGTTTATTCCGTTGCTAGGGTACTAAGTTTGGTTGCTAGGGAGAAAATTGGCATCCCATAATGATCAACCTTCAAGCCACAAGTAAAACGGTCCAACCCCCGTGTCTCTATGATGTTCTGAAGCGGAGATATAAGGCTTTGTTTATTCCGTTGCTAGGGTACTAAGTTTGGTTGCTAGGGAGAAAATTGGCATCCCATAATGATCAACCTTCAAGCCACAAGTAAAACGGTCCAACCCCCGTGTCTCTATGATGTTCTGAAGCGGAGATATAAGGCTTTGTTTATTCCGTTGCTAGGGTACTAAGTTTGGTTGCTAGGGAGAAAATTGGCATCCCATAATGATCAACCTTCAAGCCACAAGTAAAACGGTCCAACCCCCGTGTCTCTATGATGTTCTGAAGCGGAGATATAAGGCTTTGTTTATTCCGTTGCTAGGGTACTAAGTTTGGTTGCTAGGGAGAAAATTGGCATCCCATAATGATCAACCTTCAAGCCACAAGTAAAACGGTCCAACCCCCGTGTCTCTATGATGTTCTGAAGCGGAGATATAAGGCTTTGTTTATTCCGTTGCTAGGGTACTAAGTTTGGTTGCTAGGGAGAAAATTGGCATCCCATAATGATCAACCTTCAAGCCACAAGTAAAACGGTCCAACCCCCGTGTCTCTATGATGTTCTGAAGCGGAGATATAAGGCTTTGTTTATTCCGTTGCTAGGGTACTAAGTTTGGTTGCTAGGGAGAAAATTGGCATCCCATAATGATCAACCTTCAAGCCACAAGTAAAACGGTCCAACCCCCGTGTCTCTATGATGTTCTGAAGCGGAGATATAAGGCTTTGTTTATTCCGTTGCTAGGGTACTAAGTTTGGTTGCTAGGGAGAAAAATGGCATCCCATAATGATCAACCTTCAAGCCACAAGTAAAACGGTCCAACCCCCATGTCTCTACGACACTCTAAAGTAAAGATATTCCATCTGGGATGCTTTTATTCCCTTATATGGGCATGTTTCCTGCCCCATTATAAGTCAATGGGCAATTTTGGGGGCCTCTTACACCCCAGGGGTATAGCTTACACCCCATTGTGATGTATGTTCTTACCGAGCCTGCCAGCCACCTTAAATGTGGTAAGCCACAAGTTTCTACAAGTTTCTCACTCACAGCTATGACCCGTCAAAGTTTGTCTCAATGTTAAGTCAATGGAAATTTTGGGGTGTTCGAGACCCCCGTTTAGGAATTCGGAAGGTCCCATCAGTTAGAAAAGATATAGCACACTAAGTCAGACCAGTCTGAAGGTCTGTGGAAAATTTGGTGCATGTAGCTTGAAAACTCTAGGACGAGTTAGTGTCAGAAATTTTGGGGTAGAATAATAATAATAACTAGATAGTAAAGTTTGAAGACAAACTTTATGTTGGCTTGAGAAAGCGTAGCCTGAACGTTTAAAACGGTTTGACATAAGTTTAGTTTAGTAGGCTATCTGGCTGTTAGTATGTTTAAGTATGAAGGTAGCATGATTTACCATGAAGCTAGCATGATGTTAGCATGATTAGCATGAAGCTAGCATGATGCTAGCATGATTAGCATGAAGCTAGCATGATGCTAACATGATTAGCATAAAGTTAGCATGATTAGCATGAAGCTAGCATGATGCTAGCATGATTAGCATGAAGCTAGCATGATGCTAACATAATTAGCATGAAGCTAGCATGATGCTAGCATGATTAGCATGAAGCTAGCATGATGCTAACATGATTAGCATGAAGCTAGCTTGATGTTAGCATGATTAGCATGAAGTTAGCATGATGCTAGCATGATTAGCATGAAGCTAGCATGATTAGCATGAAGCTAGCATGATGCTAGCATGATTAGCATGAAGCTAGCATGATGCTAGCATGATTAGCATGAAGCTAGCATGATGCTAGCATGATTAGCATGAAGCTAGCATGATGCTAGCATGATTAGCATGAAGCTAGCATGATTAGCATGAAGCTAGCATGATGCTAGCATGATTAGCATGAAGCTAGCATGATGCTAGCATGAAGCTAGCATGATGCTAGCATGATAAGCATGAAGCTAGCATGATGCTAGCATGATTAGCATGAAGCTAGCATGATGCTAGCATGATTAGCATTAAGCTAGCATGATTAGCATGAAGTTAGCATGAAGCTAGCATGATGCTAACATGATTAGCATGAAGCTAGCATGATGCTAGCATGATTAGCATGAAGCTAGCATGATGTTAGCATGATTAGCATGAAGCTAGCATGAAGTTAGCATGATTAGCATGAAGCTAGCATGAAGTTAGCATGATTAGCATGAAGCTAGCATGATGTTAGCATGATTAGCATGAAGCTAGCATGAAGCTAGCATGATTAGCAGGAAGCTAGCATGATGTTAGCATGATAAGCATGAAGCTAGCATGAAGCTAGCATGATTAGCAGGAAGCTAGCATGAAGCTAACATGTATTGCGTTGCTAGGGTACTAAGTTTGGTTGCTAGGGAGAAAATTGGCATCCCATAATGATCAACCTTCAAGCCACAAGTAAAACGGTCCAACCCCCGTGTCTCTACAATGTTCTGATGCGGAGATATAAGGCTTTGTTTATTCCGTTACTAGGGTACTAAGTTTGGTTGCTAGGGAGAAAATTGGCATCCCATAATGATCACACTTCAAGCCACAAGTAAAACGGTCCAACCCCCGTGTCTCTACAATGTTCTGATGCAGAGATATGAGGCTTTGTTTATTCCGTTGCTAGGGTACTAAGTTTGGTTGCTAGGGAGAAAATTGGCATCCCATAATGATTACACTTCAAGCCACAAGTAAAACGGTCCAACCCCCGTGTCTCTACAATGTTCTGATGCAGAGATATGAGGCTTTGTTTATTCCGTTGCTAGGGTACTAAGTTTGGTTGCTAGGGAGAAAATTGGCATCCCATAATGATTACACTTCAAGCCACAAGTAAAACGGTCCAACCCATGTGTCTCTACGATGTTCAGATCCAGAGATATAAGGCTTTGTTTATTATGTTGCTAGGGTCTTCATATTTTGTTGCTAGGGGCGTGGCTTAATACCTCAATAAGAATCCTAAGAGACTGATTGGATCCCTGAGTAAAATGAGCCCACCCCTATGTCTCTATGACACTCTGGTGCAAAGATATCCATCTGGGCTTTTTATAATGGTAGTCTATGGGAGATGTTGCTAGGGTACCCAAAATTGTTGCTAGGGGCGTGGCTTAATAGCTCTGGGGTGATCCTAAGAGACTGATTGGATGCTTGAGTAAAATGAGCCCACCCCCATGTCTCTAAGACACTCTAAAGTGAAGATATTCCATCTGGGACGCTTTTATTCCCTTTTATGGGCATGTTTCCTGCCCCATTATAAGTCAATGGGAAATTTTGGGGGCCTCTTACACCCCAGGGGTACAGCTTACACCCCATTGTGATGTATGTTCTTACACAGCCTGTCAGCCTCCTTAAATGTGGTAAGCCACAAGTTTCTACAAGTTTCTCACTCGCAGCTATGACCCGTCAAAGTTTGTCTCAATGTTAAGTCAATGGAAATTTTGGGGTGTTTCAGCGCCCCGTTTAGGAATTCGGAAGGTCCCATCAGTTAGAAAAGATATAGCACACCTCGTCAGATCAGACCGAAAGTCTGTCCAAAGTTTGATGGCTGTAGCTTGAAAGCTCTAGGACGAGTTAGAGTTAGAAATTTTAGTCTCAGAAGAAAAAGAATAATAATAATAATAATAATAATAATAATAAGTTTAAGTGCAACAACAGTATGTTGGCTTTCTCAAGCCAACATAATAATAAGATATAAGTTTAATAGCAATAACAATATGTTGGCTTTTTCAAGCCAACATAATTATTCACCACATAAATAATTTGAAAGATCAGAAACAATATCTATAATGTTATAGGTTTTAAGAGTAATGGATAGTTTAGTTAGTTCACCCAATAATGAAAATTCATTCATTTACTCGCCCTCATATTGTCCTAAACTTGTATGAGTTTCTTTATTCTGTATAAAAGATGTTTTCATCATAGATGGTAAACACACAGTTGACGGTAAACATTTTCTTTCATTTTTCCTAATATGGACATAAATGGGTACCGTCAACTTCGTGCTTATAATTGTTTTTGCTCAACAGAATAAAGTAACTCGAAATAAAAAAAACAAAAGACTTTACGCTAAAAATGTAATATTGTACCCGACCCGCTCCCTGGCTGGCATTTTTTAAAAGTAGTAATTGTTTAAATTGTTAATTGGCATCTTTATTTCAAACGACCCGACCGACCACAACCCGAATATCATTAAAAATATTTTGGGATGACTCGTAACTGCGGGTACCCGCACATCACCAAGGTGCTCTAAGCGAATTCACGCGTTTTAGGCCATAAAACTTTTTTTTTCATACAGTAAACATCTCCTCACTATCTGCTAGCTGCCTGTCCCCTGAACACACCGTAAAAAACACGGTCTCTGTAGACAGCCTAGGCTCCACAAACTGCAACAAAAACAAAGTGGCGTAGCCTACAACCACGATACATAACAAACGTGTTCCAGCCAATAAACGACAAGAAGGATCTGGTAGTGGGGGTTGACTTTTTCAGAAAGCACGGGAGGGAGGGGGAGGAGTTAGCTATGCTCCGTTTTGTTTGACAACACTTCGAACGTCAAAAAAAGTGACGTCACATAGATTCGCTTGAAGCCCCTTTAAGATGTAAAATAAATCTTTGGTGTCCCCAGAGTGCAGTTGTGAATTTTTTATAGCATGATAAAATTGCCAAAATGTGTCGTTTTTGGGTGTATCCTTTAAAATGCAAATGAGCTAATGATATGCAAAGACTGATCGCAATGATGGTTGTTTGTTAGAATTGAAACTCAATTGTACTGTCAATTATTTTCTCTCTCTCCAATAAATGGCATTGACGTGGTTGGATAGTGCAGATTAAGGGGTGATATTATAATAATAAGATCCCCTTCTGACATCACAAGGGAAGACAAATTTCAATTACCTATTTTTTTTTCACATCCTTGCAAAAAATGGTTACCAAAACTAAGTTACTGGGTTGTTCGTTTTCATATTTTCTCGGTTGATAGTAGCACTGGGCACCCAATTATAGCACTTAAACATTGATAAAGTCAGATTTCATTATATGTCCCATTTAAAAAGCTTCGCTTGACGTTTGGATGGAACCCAGCTAATGAGATATTATGCGAGATAACTCTCTTACTTGTACTGTTGCAGCACAAGGTCTTGTGGTTGTGCTTTGTTATGGAGAGCTCTCTGATAGACAGCTTCAGCCTGATGGTTTAATCCTTTCTTCTCAAAGTGATGAGCCCAGTCCATATAAAGCTCTGCAATCTGTGTCCCCACACCCTGACTGTGAAGACAGTTGTACACCTCAACCGGATCACTGTGGAAACCCGCCTGGAGAGAAGGGTTCAAGTGTGTTCATCATCTCAATAAGACATTGACTGAACATCTCACTGAGCAAAAATCTATGTAAACTTACACATTTGATACAGTGAGTGACGTAACGCAAGTCGTTGTGGTATCGTTCATCTTGAAGGAAGGTTTGAACCAGACGGTCCAACACAACAGATAAACCCGTCCTCTCCTCCAGAGACAGCCTGCTCTCCAGAAACTCTACAAACCTGGCAAATCACAGACAAGCCAGAAAATGAGACCATTTCTTTATTTTACTATACAAAATAGATCTTTCTTTAACGATCCACTTACTTGTCCCAAGGATCTAATGGGTCATCTCCAACATAGTTGCAGACACTCGACTCAAAAGCCCTGCAATTATCACATGTGAATTTTAGGAGATCAACGAGCTCTTTTATATTCTATTCAAGCACAATACAGTACTGTCAAATATCAGTAACTTATAACGTTAGAGTCAAACAAACATGAAATACACCGCCCTGTCTCGTGGTACTCACTGAAAATAAGACGCAATGTCCATCGCTTCTTCTCGCTAATCTTCAAAAGTCCACTGTGACTGACTGTTTATAAATTCATTTACAACGCTCTAATCGCAACATTTATCGCTAATAGTCGGATTTTTCGTTTTATTTGTCTCGAACTATCTCCGCTTGAGCATATGCATGTTGCCTACGACTGAATGTTTTCGAATTTACCGCTTAGCCAATCACGAGCCTCCGCGATGCTGGCTAGCCAATCAGCGTTCACCATGGTGTTACGTCATCGTTACAGCCCCTTAACGTCCCGCCTCTAAAGACAACACTGCTGCTGTGCCGTTATTTCGTACCAAATAAATATATTATAAAAATGTATTACTTTTTAAACATTTTATCGTTACTTTCGCCAATGTGAGTTGAAAGGCGTTGTCTTGAAACACATAATTTCCAAGAAGGCATACTATGATTAAAACTCCGTTGTATTTTCAGTAATGTATCTACTGCTCATTTCAATATGACGTAATATCTACATTTATACAGTATACATTTATATTTACAGTTCAATGAATGTAAGGTTTTATTAGTGACCCCGCCCATCATCTGTGACGTCCCCCAACCCGGAAGGAAATGTGAAAACGGAAGTTTCTTTGTTTCCAGCTCAGATTGTTTTTTTAATTTTAATACATAAAAAAAGATCGTTTTAATACATATTTTAAAATATCACTTAATGTGTAAACATGGCACTATACAGACTCTGCACATAAAGTCACGTTATTACGATAAGCGTCGATAAATTTAAAAAAGACTTGCCTTCCATAAAGACAGAAAGTAGACAATGCTGTTAAGTGCTCGAATACATCGTACCTGAATGAGACAATGAAAGTGGAAGAAGTGATCACTTTGAGACATTAGTCTATGAAACATTCTTTAAAAGATAAAGCCAAACTGTAAATGCTTACAGTATAAATCAGTTTATTTATTACTGTCTCTGAAATGGCCTTCTTAAAAAAAGAAAAATCATAATATTTATCTATTTACATGAAAAAAGACTGTATTATTGTCTACAGATGTGTCCATTCGAACTAGTGTTTTTATTACCTATGATGACACTGGAAATTACATGGGGAAGATGGAGTTTTTATTACACAATTTAACATTTAAATTCAAATAAAATCATAATTTTTCCAGTGACAATATTCCCCAAACAAAATCAAATAGTCTACACGTTCATTTACAAAATTTATTTGCAGGAATGCAAAATCACATATGCAGCAGTATTTTGTTTTGAAAACAAACATCATTTGTAATCAGATGGTTTAATGAGAATACAGAAATTCTGGCAGTCAGTCATGTTCAAAATCCAGTCAAATTTTTCAAAGACAAAGTAATTGAAAAACCATAAAATCCCTTTACAAAGATATAAACCCTATAGTTGTAATAAAGTAGAATTAAAATCATCAATCACATGCCCACAATGATGCATATCTTTATTAAAGGAAAACACCACCGTTTTTCAATATTTTACCATGTTCTTACCTCAACTTTTTTAATACATACCTCTCTTTTTTTCAATGCATTCTCTTTTAATCTTTGTACAGCGCCTCATGAATGTATTAGCATTTAGCCTAGCCCAATTCATTCCTATGGCTCCAAACAGGGATGAATTTAGAAGCCACCAAACAATTCCATGTTTTCCCTATTTAAAGACTGTTACATGAATAGTTACACAAGTAAGTATGATGGCACAAAATAAAACTTTTGTTTGGAGTCATAGGAATGAATGGGGCTAGGCTAAATGCTTACACATTCAAGTAGTGCTGCACAAAGATTGAAAGTACACGCATTAAAAAAAGATAGGTATGTTTTAATTAATCTAAGTTGAGGTAAAAACATGGTAAAATATTGAAAAACAGGGGTGTTTTCCTTTAATTTGTCACATTAGTTGTGACGTAAAGGCAGCTGTGGTGTGCCCAGTTACATGACATCATCACACTTCCTGTCCAGCTCACACTACAGAGTCAATTGGTAATGGCAAAAGGGTGGAGAGGCAAAACTTAGGATCAAAGATTGATCCCAGCCTAACATCCTCCACTGAGAGGAGAACAAGGAAGCACTAAATCCTCTCGATCCTGTGAGATCTGATTGGTTGCCTAGGACAACAGAGTCTCAGTGAAGCGCTTGGCATTTATAAACTTACCTTTCAAATGGTGTAAAATTGTACATGTTTAAGTGACACGGCCTACAAAATGGATGATGTTGATTTAAAAATTGATCGGGCAGCCATCAAGTATTTTTAGAAAAAGCTTCAAACGTGTGATAGCGCCAGAGAAAAATAGCCAAAGCTTTTTTCTTAAAAAAGTAGCTTTTTTCTCAAGTTCACACCTTTACAAATAAGTAACTAGATCTCCTAACCATACCTTCATCTGCAGAGGCAGGTAACTCTTTGACTCATCATATGAGTATTAGGTTCAGTCTCACTGTCTCAGCAATATACAAAAACCCCAACTATATAATACACAAATTGTCTCTGCTGTCACCATTGTGCATAAGTGAAATATAAAAAGCCCTGCTCACATCATTTAAAGTCTCCGTATGTACAGTACAGATAGGGCAGTTTCAGCCTCCACGATGAGGTAGTTAACCAACCCTTTCAAAACAACCTCAAAAAGTAGAAGAAACAAAGCAAAACAGGTTCAGAAAAGAACCATTTGACCTGGAATGCCTGGTCAAGCATGCCAGGTTATAAAAATATATTTTTATATATAAAATAAAAAAGCAAGACTCAACAGAAGCTCAACATGTTCTCATCCCATGCCAAGCCGCAGTTAAAAATGCACAAAAATATACAACACCATCAAGCGCCTCCAAGCCACTTCAAACATGGACAAAGTGCAAAAAACATTTAAAATTGAGGATAAAAATCCTTCGGGCCGTCTCGACCTCCATAAGTTACTGTAGTGGCATAACGGTTTAAAGTCCAAACACGTCTAATGATGACACTTGCTTTGATGGCAATCTCGGAGGCAGACAGGGAGTAGATAGGCTTCCATAAGGCAGGAACTGAGTCGGACCGTGGACCAGACCTTACCGTCACATCCACCGGCAGCACCTGGCGTGACCCCACCGAACTAGTCAATCCTCACTGGTACATGTCAAGACCAGCCTCCAGCCCCATTCCCTGCTAGCCGGGTAACAAAAGGAACACAAATTAGAAGGGCATTAACAACACATACAACAACACAAAGGAAATACAAGAATCACACACACACACAGACACAAACAAGAGAAAAGACTGTTGGGATGTTTAAGACAAAATTAAAAGGAGTAATGCATTCACTAGAGACTACCAACACCATGTGGTCTGGCATGCACAAAGAGTAAAGCGCCCGAAAGAAACGAGCACAACAGCCAGTACGGCTCTTAGCGACAGGAATTAGGTGGCTCACAGTGGATGGGAGGGGGTTACAGAAAAGACAAATTGGGCTAAAGCAAAAGATACTACACAGACAAAAAGTCATGCATGATAAATATTTCCCACCGTGGCGATTTTCGTGAAAATTTGGAAAAACAAACGTGCAAGTGCAAAGAGTTAGAGAGCCTCCAGCGACAAAGACGCCTCATCTGGACGAGCTGCGTTGGGTCAAATTGTGCTTTCTGTGGCTATAAGTGAGAGCGGAGCCTCTTATCTCAGTCGGGTTTTTCTAACAAAACCCCACTGAATCCTTAAAAAAAAAAACGGAGCTCAGGAGAGAAAGCTCCGGATTGGAATGACAGTGAACCGTTAACAATCGTGTGAAATGGTATTATATGTATTCTTTACACATAAAACTTGAAGTGTTGGTGATATAATCTGAAGGCATGCAGAGTGAGGCAGCAGCACGTCTAATAGGCAAACCTTTAATCCTTTTTCTTCCACAAGGAGCCATAAATTTGTAGGCAATTTGAAGAGAGAATTTGCCGAAACATGAATTTGAAACACAATTTGAGTTTTTGTACACTGGTGCGTGTATGTTTATTCAAGCAGACAAACAGCAAAGAATACAAGCCAAAATGTAAAGCCAAAAAATTAGGATCAAAGTCCTGTTTCCTTTTTTTTATCGTTTTTCTCAAACACAAGACAAGCTATTTTACTAGCATTATCTTTTGAAACATACAAGTAGCAATTTTTTTTTTGTATTTTTTGTGGGTTTTTATGTTGAATACAAGTTTAGGAGACATTTTTTCCCGTAGTTTTTTTTGTTGTTGTTGCTGTTAACCTACTTAAGACATGGAGAGCAAAAATCCTATGAACATACATGGTACTATATAGCCAAATAGACACAGAACTTCAAATTTAAAAATTTCAATCCCGATTTTTAAAAAGTAGGAAACGATTTCCAAACAAAACATAAAACAAAACCAGTTCGGCAGAAGCAGGTGGGAGGAGTGTGTGACTACTGATCGAGTCCAAGCGGATTCGTAAAATATATACAAGGAAACCGCCAGGAAACAGAGAGAGGGGCAACCTTTAATGTTTTTTGAGGACCAATCAAGTCTCTATAAAAAGGGTTTTATTTAAAAAAAGAAAAAAGCCTACGTTCTCTACTTCCACTGTTGCCCAAAAGAATCCTGATAAAACTCCTGGTTGTCAGATTTGTAACCATAGTTACCAGAATGATCGCCACCTTGCAAGGGTTGCTGTGCAATGGGTTGCGAGCCCCAGTTCTGATTAATGGTCTGGCGCCGCTTGGAATCTGGCTGGTTGTAGCCATCGGCTTTGCGCTTGCCTCCTACATTTCCACCGCGTCCACCCCGAGCACCACGTACCCCGCGCCCTCTTGGCAGAACCCCTCCTCTGGCTCCTCCCCGTGGGCCTCTGCTTGCTCCCGGACCACCTCCGCGCTGCGGGAAGCCCGCCCTGCCCCGTGGAGCGCCGGCACCTCTGCCGCGCACAGGAGACGTCCCGCCTCTGGCTCCGCCGCGTCCCCCGCGGCCTCGAGCGGGCGCCTGGAAATCATCGTAGCCGAAGTACGGGTCATCGTAGCCACCTCTGTAGTTATGGTAATCGTAACCATAATAATCATAGTAATCTTCGTAGCCGTAATAGTCCGGAGGATAGGCATAACCGCCGCGACCGGCGCCCCTGCCCCGGCCTCTGGCGGGAGGTGGCATCTGAGGAGGGCCGTAGTAGTAATAATCATCATACCTGAGGAAAGACAGCAGATACAGAACATTACGCACATCACATTACAGATGCATCCATCGCATTTCTGCGTGGGAATAAAGATAAACTAGAAAAAAATGATGCTGAATAAAATCTTACATCTGCGTCTTCTGTGCTTGTCGCTGTGCCTTCCTCTCTTTTCGTTTCTGGTCAGGTGGCTTGGCAAACACAATCTCAATATGCTCTCCCTCTAAATCTTTGCCGTTCATTTCTGCCAGCGCCTGTGAATGTACAACACAACACATCAGTCTGTTATTTCCATTCAATAAAACCAGACTTACTTCAGGTCATTTGTAATTTGTTATTACCTTGACCGCACCATCTCTCTCATCATAGTGAATGAAGGCATAGTCCTTAAGTTTCTTCACTCTCTCCAGTTTGCCAAACTGACCAAATGTGTTTTCAAGTATTTCCTCCGTTACGCTGTTGGCCAGGTTCCTGACGAACAACACTTTCACCTGACAAAGCAGAGACGGACGCAAAAAACTGTCAATACATTAGATGACATTTAAATGATCTGACAATGCAAACAGATTATAGCGTAACAATAACAACAGAAGCATTCAACATCAGAGGCTGTCCAATAAGATCTCAGCGGAAAACTGTCACTGTAAAAAAAAGTTACTCCATAATTCATCACTTGACAGCCAATCATTCATCATTTGGACAGCCAATCTTTCATCATTTGGACAGCCAATCACTGACCTTTGGACAGCCAATCACAAAGGTGAAATAATCAGATTTATTTATACAAGATCTGAGAACTCAGATAAAGTTTTAATACCCAATTATGGTTTAAACTTCAAATTCAGACATAAAACTCTTTTCTATAGTGGGCCGTGTTCTGACCTTTGCCATGACCTCCGGATCAGGGTCCTCGATAGGATCGGCCCATTCGACTGTGACAACGTTCCCCCAGACCTTCACCTTGCCGCTCATGAGCCTTCGGCGTGCCTGCGCTGCAGTTTTGTGGTCCTCGTACTCCAAAAAACAAAAGCCCCTGTTCTTCTTCTTATCATCAGGTTGATGGTACAGGATCACATCAGTGAGACCCTCTAAAAACAAAAAACACATGTAGACGTGAAGCAAGTTTGGTTATCTCTGGGAAAAAAAGGGAAATATTCAGCATAAACCAGGGCTTTTGTCTCCGTGCGCTCACCTGTGACTTTGGAAAACTCTTCAACAATCTGTTCCTTTGTCTTGCTCTTGGGAATGGAGCCCACAAAGAGTCGGTTGTTTGCGACCGATATACACACGCCAATATGTTTGCCGGGGCGAATTTCATGATTGTTATACTGCAAAAAAAGCGGCATATCAATAACAATGCTTGTTCTTAAACTCCTACCATGTGTTACCAATACACAATTTCAAAATGGAAATTTGGCTAAAACTGCCACATCATAATGTGTATTTGTCGAAGATCGCTGAACTGATGTGCAGTTCAGTTGAGTTTGTAAAATGTCTTACAAGCCTGACAGCCTCCTGTGCGGCCTCTTTAGTGCAGAAGGTGAGAAAGGCGTATCCCCTGTTCAGGCCGCTCAGAGGGTCCATCATCAGACGCAGGTCCCAGATCGGTCCTGCCTTCTCAAACAGAGGCACTAACTCATCCTCAAACAAGTCCCTTGGGATCTTCCCTACAAAGATCTGCAGGACAGAGAGCATACATGTGAGAAATACATTGACGTACTGCAAGATAACAACTGTGGTTTGTGAAGGATTATTACGAGGCTTTCTGTATACATGATTCTGATTGGTCAATCGTGGTAAAACATTAAGCAGTAAACTAAAAAACTGATTGTTGTTGTCTCAGGCAACAGATTTCCTACACAGACAGACACAATGTCCACTATTATTATTAAGTGCAAGTAAATTTTAAATTGACAAAATGAATTGAAATGAAATTATTTGCTCAATATGATTCAAAATGCAGATATCACTCCCAAATCTTTGCAGTGTGAACACAGCTATTGGTTCTTGCATGTCTCCGCATATTTTTATATAAATCTGTAAAAAAATTAATAATGCGAGATGGCATGAGTGTAAATAAACTATAAGAAGTTTCATTTACCGGTGAACCATTCCATTTAACATGGTCAGGTCTTTCTAAAATGTTAGGTGTCAGCAATCGATCTATAGTGAGATCTTAGCAGTAAACTGTCAGTATAACAAAGTTATTCCAGAACAGTGTACATAATTCATCATATGAACAGCCATATGGTGAAAACAATCATAAGAGACCTCATTCATTCAGCATTTTATGTCATGTGACTTATGTGCATTACCTCTGTTCCAATTGTGGGCTGTGCACCGGTGTAAACGGACTCGGGAGGAGGGCCACCGTATTTACGCTGACCTGTAGTGACGTCAAGTGTGTAGCCTGTTCGCTCAAGCAGAATCTATAGAGCATTACAGAGCAAAGCAATGAATTACAAAAGGTGCACAATTAGGTGTAGTGCAGTTAAGTGACGTCTTACCCAATAACACACATGAATACTACCACATACTTTACAGTATAGTACACTACGACATACTTACTTTCATTTTCGCTTCATCTGGTCCTTTACTGGAGTCTAAAACTTTGGTCCCCTGTTTCTCTCTCTGTCTGTACGTCTTCATAACTCCACAGAGAAAGGCACTTTTGTTCTGGATAAGAGAGAGAGTGTTAGTGAAAGCGAGCGATTTGGAGGATAACCCCAAAATGTGAACAACGCACATACCTGCACATGAGATAGATCGCTCTCTTTGAACTGAACGAGAACCTGCAGAGCACCTTCCTCATTGAACTCCTTCAAAGCTTCAATGGCCCTCTCGTCCAGGTCACTGTGTGCTACGAGACCTGCGTGGAAGAAACCTCAGCCATATTTAACCGGCAGGTGACATCATGCACAGAACATCATAACCTACGTCCAATCAGACTCTTCTGTTGTACATCAGAGTAACCGTGTTACTCGGAGAGAGAGTTCAGGTGTATCATCATTTGGACATTTTTTTGCATGAGTGTTTTTCAATTATATCCATTCATGTCTCCGGAAATTATTAAAAAGAGCAAATTGTAATCCATCATTAGTGCCTGCCTGGCCGACATTCCTCTTTATTCATTTGTTTAAAATTAACCATAATGATTATTACAAACTATAAGCAACCGGGCCCATCTCATCCCCGTTTGTAATGAGCGTCTGTTAGCGAGAAGCTATAGGGGGACATCACCTGTCTCCGCTCCAGACAGCTGGCTCTATTGTCCAAGCATATGCCCAGCTGGCCCGAGTCCCCCGGGACAGACCCCTCCCATCTCCCTTTAAAATTGGGCTAATCCCCAGAAAGACGGCTCTCTGGATCAGACCAGACACGCTCAATTCGGCGTTTATTCCAGAGGCCGTGACAATTCAGCATCGTTCAACGCTGCAGTACCCATTTTGCAGTGAAACCACACAAAGTTGCCAGTTACACTCCAATTCCCTACTGAAAGAGAGGCGTGACCTGTACACTTTGACATGCATTGAATGTGACACAAAGAGTGAGAAGTCAATTGGGAGGGTTCAAGTTTCGTCTTACCTGCTAGGTAAATTTCATCTAGCTTTTCAGCAACTTTCTGTGGTAAACCAGCTTCTAATAAAGTCTGGAAGTGGTCAGAATGGGTAACTGCAGCAGATGTGTCCATGGGTTCTTCTGTCCCATTCCCATTAATATGTTCTGTGGCCATGTCTCCAGATATCTGTTCAAATGCAATGAGCCAAATTATTTTAGGTTTTGCTACAGGCAATTTCTAGTGGTCGACCGATATGTTTTTTTTTAATAGCCAATTCTGATGCTGATATTATGAAAGCTGTATGGCGCATATAACACAAATGTAATTCCATTAAATAAGAGACAAACTGAAAATAACTTAAGTTACATAAACATGTTATGCATAACATTTATAAATATACAATTTTAAAGTCTTTGCTTAGTTAACTGCACAAATATCGCCCTATAAATCTGCCTCTGCAATATTTTACACAAACATATTGATTTACTTTATCTGTAGATTTCTATAGATTATTCACGTTATAATATGGCCGTTTTAGTAAACATGATGCAAATTATGTGTGATTGTGCTACACTTGACTTAGTGATGTGCTGTTAAACACTCAACCCTTATCACAGCGGGTCAAATGAAGCATGTGCACGCGCCGGTACAGTATCAGGCCCTTTTCAGTCAAACCGCGCTTAAAAACACACACATTTCAAAACAAACTGCTAGTGGTCTTTACTTTAAAATAAGGGAGTATAGCAATCAAATCTTACATCAGAAGTGTACGTGCTAACGTAAATATGGTTCAGGAGTCTTCAGTCAAAAACATTAGCATTAACGTTAGCCTGCTAACTCACCCGCGTCACAGACACAAACAAACATGAACATACATAGCTGCACGCGTTAAAAAACACACACAAATCGCACTGTAATGTTTAATCTGAACTGAACGTCTGATGAAACGCCGTTAACGGGCGTTTGACGTGTCTGGTACACCCCTCCCCCCGTGCGGTCCTCACATTGTTTCCAAACAGCGATGAAATAAACGTGCACACGGCGGCAAACGCCTCGCGAGCGGCCACGCGGTTACCTTACGATGTTTCTCCGGTTTCTTCGGGTCGGTGTATGTGTGTCGGGTCGGTGTAATGGGAACGGGTAACGGGTAAACTGACTCCCCGGCAGAGCTCCGCGCGATTCCCAATAATGTAAAATGGCGGGCAGCACAGCTCACGCGCGACGCTCTGTATCAGCGATCTCGCGCTTGTGTGCGCGCAAACTCACGCCCGCGCATTATCGATGGGGTTTCTGAGGCGCCCGTTCACGGGCTGGGCCGTAAAGAGGGGGGCACCCATGAACAATAATAAGCGTACATTCATACAAATGAGAAATAATTAAATACAATAAGAGGAAAACAACTGCTTGTATTATGTAACTTACTATGAGTACCATGCAAAACATTTTTACTTCTTATAAGTGTGTCAAATATGTAACAATAAAAGTGAAAAGAATTGAATGTGTGGGTAGTATTGTCGTCTCATATGGAAGACTAAACATTATCTGTCATAATAAAGGAAATGAAGATTTAAATGTTTGTGATGTGTTTTATCACATTTAGACCTATGATTATTTTAGACCACAGCCTCCACTGCATGAAAGCATAGTGTCCAAATCTGCACACCCTATTTTCAGTTGTGCCCCATATACAGCAAAAAAAAAAAAATATATATATATATATATATATATATATATATATATATATTCAATATAAATATATTTAAAAATATACAATAATGGCCAAAAAAATATGTGCAGATTTTTTAAATGTTTATAAACATGTATTTTTCACAAATATATTTTTGGTCTTTATTGATATATTTTTATAGCATTTATATTCATATCAGTTTAAAATGTTAAAATTAAATATGTTTTCAACTGCAAAAATATACTTATATTATTATATTTTATACATACATTTACATTTTATACTTATACTTTGTAGATTTTGTACAAACTTTTATATTTTTATATTTTGTTTTGGCCAGGGAAAAATATATTTTTTGCCATAAGGGTTGTAAAATTAGAAATGTATTTGTTGCCCCTGAAATACATTTTGAAATATATTTAGGTTAAAACTAAATATATTTTCAAATTCAAAAATTCATATTAAGCTTTACTTTTTACAAAATGTAAAAATGCTGTCTTTTATTTACCCTCACTTTGTTCTAAACCTATATGAGTTTCTTTATTCTGTTGAACCCAAAAGAAGATATTCTGACAAATGGTCATAACCATACAGTTAATGGTAGCCATTGGCTTCCATAGTAAGAAAAACAAATGTGTGCTCCCCATCATTTAGCAAAATATCTTCTTTTGTGTTTAACAAAGTAAAGAAACTCATACAGGTTTAAAACAACATGAGGGTGGGTCAATAGATTTTTTTGGTGAACTATCAGAGGGTAATGCTGTTATGGTGATTGATTACCATATTGTACTTCCAAGAATACTATTTTGCTACCTTGGGACGTGAAAGCTTGGCATTAGGGCACTACCTAATGCAAAAAATAAGTTAAGTCCAATTTAAACTTCTGTGTTGACTACACACTGTAGCCTATCCATAGATCAGTGGTTCTCAAACTTTTTCAGCGTGCGGCCCCCCTTGTGTAAGGTGCATTCCTTCGCGGCTCCCCAAAATAAAAATGTAGGACAACAACAGTTCTAAAATGTAACATTTTAATTAAACAAAGCATAATAAATTATACCTAGTAGTGCTGTTGGTTAGTTGGCTTATTTTTTAGGTTTAATTACACAGAATTCATGATAAATTACTGTATTTTATAAAATGTCAACAAACTGGGGCCCCCCCGGCACCATCTCGCGGCCCCCCTGGGGGCCCCGGACCCCAGTTTGAGAACCACTGGCATAGATAACAACGTGTCAGTCCTATGCGCTCCATAAGTGCTTTGATTGGTCTGCTAAAAGCCTTCCTGTGCATTGGATTTCTCATACGCATTTTTCGCTTGCGACAGTAAAAACAAAGATTGACCAGGCTACAGCATAGGTCCTACACAGAACTCTATAAATCCAACTTTAATGTAAATATAGAAGAGGATTGCATTTTTTTCTTACATTTTTCATAGAACTACAGCAACCAGATTACAAACAGTACATTGATTAACATTATAAAGCACTTAACACTATATACAGGGTGTGTCTATGTGTGTGTGACCATGTGGTACAAAATAAACGCAATCCAGATGATAGGGTGCAGTGTTTATTTGATTCTAGAGTGCCACAACAGTCATGACTAACATTTAACACTCCTTATAAATAAAAAGCCAGAGACAGCCAACTATGCAGTTTTTTTTTTAATGAAAAGAAAGTGTAATGTATTTTTTTTTAAAAAAAAATAGGTTTGCTCAGAACCGTATTTACAGAGAATATGACTGTGAATAACAAATATCTTAACGCAGGTAATTGAACCAGGATACACCATTACATGTTTGTGAGTAAAAAAGATTCCAGATCGAGAATTATATTCTCCCCAAAATGTTATGTTTTAATTAAATCAATTATTAAGATACTAGAAAATAGATGGACAATATTTTCTTAAGAAAAACAGTAAAATTAGTAACCGTTTACTAATACTGGAGGGAGACCATTACATTGCAAGTAGCATCATGAAGTCAGGAATGAGTGAAATACACAATGCTTTGAGAGGAAACAATGCACTTTTTCACAATGTCAGCAGGTTTGGTTGACGGTTAGGGGGTAAAATATGTCATTAGCCTGACTTATATAGAAACAAAGAAAGTCTACGAGTATGCGTCCTCAATAAAAGTAATGCATTGCGTATGATTATTAAGCCTTTAACAGTTGGTGGGAGGAGATGTATATGACATATTAAAGCTGCTTTTTTTCAAATTCACAAACAATTCCCAACAACCAATGGGCGACTTCCCTCAATAAAAAAGAGAGCAATGCATTGGTGTTTATGTAGTTCTTTTCGTTCCTCTTTGGACGTAGAATTTACGATGAAGCGTCATGCATAAACTACAAGTTCCTACGTCCCCTGAACGCCGCTGCGCATGCGCAAAGAGAGCATTTCGTCGAATGTTTTGTTTGCACGCCATATTTGTTAGCCGGCTAGCGCTCACTGGCGGAAATCAGGAGGTGTCGGATGTACTTTAAGCAGAATCCGACATCATCGGCGTGTTCATGTAGAGTTTTCAGTCCACAGTCACGCTCATCGCTGTAGTTTAACGTTTATTTTGTCGTAGTAGATGTTTTGGTTGAAGAATCGACGTAAGAATTGAATAAAAACGAAACGATTGAGTCGAGTTCCCTAGAGATCAAAACAGGACTGTCGCTAGCAGAAGGCTCAAACTGGTTACTTTCGCTTGATACGTATATCACACACACGCTTTAGTTAAAATGGCCTGCGGTGCCACTCTGAAACGGACTATGGATTTTGATCCTTTGATGAATCCGGCGTCTCCGAAAAGGAGGAGATGTGCGCCCATGTCCCCGTCCTCCTCCAGTTCCTCCCCGCAGAAGTACCTGCGCATGGAGCCGTCGCCCTTCGGCACAGTGTCTTCAGTCCTCACCACAGGTCTGTTCAGCTCTAATAACAACAGCACACAATGAATCTAAAGTAAAGGTGTGACATCACATCGTGTTGAATTCATTTACATGACGTCAACAGATGTGATTGATGTGTTCATATGATCACACAACGTCAGTCCATCGTCTTTTAATAATCGGGCGCTGTGTGCTAACGACGCTAGCTGTGATCTGTTATGATCTGACTGATAACCAGACAGGATCTCGTATTATTATTGGTGATCGTTAAGTTAAATGAAAGCTTGTTTATGAAACTGGACGTTAAACTAGAGTGTAAACACGGTAAAGATGTTGTGTTAGGCGATAAATGTGTGTGTCTGTTGGATACACTTCTGTTAGATAAGATTAGATAAACTGGTTTACAAGTTTAACTATCGATTGTGGTGTTGGATGTAGCACGGTTACGGGTAACACTTTTTTTACAGCACAAAGAGTCGGTTGAGCAGTTCGGGATTTCAGCCAATCAGAAACGCACTCTGACCGTCAATCATTTGCGTGTTTCCGGTGTGATGTCTATAGAGGGACTGTTGTTATCTATATGTTAGTGTAGAATAATCTTGTAGCAGTCAGATGTGCAGTGACGTGTAGCTCTTCTAGAAGAAAAACACAAAATATTGGCATGATCTTCTAGGGGAAAAAGTTCATCATGTGTTTGTGTTGCTGTCCCTGAAGCTGCTTTGTTGAAATTATGTTTTAATTTCTAATCTTCCAGAGCAAATCCTGAGCAACATCAAGCAGGAGTACAAGCGCATGCAGAAGAGAAGACATCTGGAGAGCAGTTTCCAACAGACTGACGCCTGCTGTCCTATTGAATCCCAGCCACACACCTCCATCAGCAGCACAGCCACGATAGCAGGTATGGTGTGATGATACCGTCCTCCAGAAATCCCCCACTCATTCACACTTCACTTTCACTTTTCCTGAAATGTAGGCAGCATTTTTTTTCCTTACCAGTTGGAACTTAACACCTTAAATGGCACAGCCCTTTTTGAGTGTGTGTAGGGGGCGTGAAAATGTGAACCTTTAAATTAATATAACTTTGGCATTTTTTTGGTCTAGAAGCCTAATCTTTATCTTGTTTTAAAGTAGATACTTTAAAAGATTTTACGGAAGTGTCTGGAGGTAAAAATATTAAACATTTGTTGTAGCAGTTTATTGTAATAAATAATAATGCAATACAGTAAATACTTTATACATAAAATATCACAAAAAATTATGTTTGTGTTACTGTGCGTTCACACCAGACGCGGAAGAGGTGGCAAAAACACATTATTCGCGTGTAGTTGGACAGATGAACATTTTGAGTTTACTCGCTTCATTCACGCATGAAATTCCAGTCATTCAAGACATTCATGGGAGGGGCTTATATAGCTCAAATTGAGTAAACTTACCAGATTGGTCGCCCCCCCTCACTTTCTTCAAAACAAGATGCTTTTAATTCCTGTAAAAGTATGAAGGTGTCTTGTATAGCTGATGATGATTGTCCTGCATTGTTGTTTTGTTTTGTTTTTCTGCATCTGCTCGCTTCCTGTAATCACATCACTGCTAGAGCAAGCTCGTGATTGGTTAACGCGCGTGAATTTTTTTCAACTCGCACGGATCACATAATTCGCACGGAACGCCCCATTTGCGCTTACCATGCCGCAGGTTGCCTATTCGTGTCTTTGCATTGACTAAACATGTAAATCACTCATGCTTGCCGCCTGTTCCGCGTCTGGTGTGAACGCATCATTACACTTCTAGTGGTTTTACCAACAACGGCCACTAGGTGTCAGTGGTTTGCAGCATACACTTGTAACAAATTGATACATTACTGCATTATTATTATTATTGTTAAAATGCTTTGAAATATGAAAAGTTGAAAACTACATTTGTAGACCTTTCCACCAATATATATATTTTTTCGTTATAGATTAAAATTAACATGCAAAATCAGGGCTCAAATGAGTTTTTATACTGGCCCGGCCAAAACTTTCACTGGCCCCAATAAAAAATCTCCGTGTCATATAATAAAAAAGAATAATTCAAAAGTCAAATATAATTGTATACATATACAACAGACATGTTCCAATAATAAGGCCTGTAAACTGACAGCAAACTGTGCAAAATATTGTCGTCGTGTTTTACCTACTTCCAAGATGTTAAATAATATACATTGATGAAAATATATTTTAGTGACTGAGGGTGAAGCACTGGCCTGATGATCAGGCAAGTGACAATACTTTTTACTGGCCCAAAAGTCTCTCACGCTTGCTCCGGGCCACCGGGCAATCCTTTATGTTGAGCCCTGAAAATATTGTAAATAAGTAAACACTGTGTGTTTATATATAAAATTGATATTTAGAAATGTACTGTGGTCAAACTTTATTTGTTATAACTTGATTAAAAAAAAGATTTATAGCTAACAGTGGGGTTTGAGTTATCTTATATAAGTGACAGCATACCAGTTTTATTTTTTTATTTTAACACCTATGTAAGGTAAGACACTGAGGATGATGTTATTTTAAAGGTGTCAGTTTAAGGCATTACAAGTGATAATATGTTAAGGGATATGATAAAATGTCTGGAAAATTTTATCACAAATAGTCTTAAGTTTAATTTCCAGGCTTAAACAAAGCCTATTGGTAGGCGGAAAAAATATTGTTGGATTTATAAGTTGTAAAACAATTTCTAATTTACCAACAAAAATAAAAACTATCATGATTTTGAATTGAATCCGGTAGATTATGACACGCATGTGGCAGACTTGAGCGATCTGTAATTTGACTGTGGGCACTATGATGGGTTTATTTATCAGCCTGTGTTTTCATGCCAGTTATTCAGACTGTTTTGTGAATGTTCCTATTTGATTTTGTTTGTTAGGCACCTCCTCTGGATCTGTGTCTCCATCCAGACGAGAGCAGCCCTTGTTCACATTGAAACAGGTGGGAATGATCTGTGAACGTCTGCTGAAAGAGCGTGAGGAGAAAGTCCGAGAGGAGTACGATGAGATCTTGACCACCAAACTTGCAGGTATTGTCATGAACTATTATTTTGTTTTATTCATGAATAAATCAACAAGATGTTAAGTTTTAGCATTGACATATGATCACTTTGTCTCATAGACGATCCGTTGAATATGTTGTTCAGTTGATGGCACGAATAAATTACTATTTCTTTTGATTTTTGTTTTTCTTCATGCTGATATTTTATTTAATTTTTGCCCAGAACAATATGATGCGTTTGTGAAGTTCACCCATGATCAGTTGATGAGGAGATTCGGGGAGCAGCCTGCCAGCTGTATGTATCACTTATTGATCAGACATATGCATGTGTTTTCAGTGTACGAATCTCTAGTTATTCTTTTTTGTTGTTGTTTTCTGCAGATGTGTCCTGAGTTATCAGATGATGTCAGATCTTCTCTTCTTCTGTGAGCTCTTGACACTCAGAATGGGTTCAGCTGGGTTTCCAGTGCTCGGCCTTAGAGTTTGTGTGATCAACACTCTCTCTATCTCTATCGTTCTCTCTCTCTCTATTCAGCGGCTCAGTGCTTCCTGCCATCAATGCCCATTAATGGACTTTTGCAAACTATTATTCAAAACTCAGTGGCTCTGTGTTCCTCTTATTGAACCCTGGATATTTATTAGGCTATAACTATGCCTTTTATACAGTTACCTGTCATTTCATTTTACTTTGTTTTTATTTTGTAAAATGACTTTTTGGCAGATGATGTTGATCGTTGGCACATGAGCGTTAAAAGGGTGTTTACTTTGAGACTGATGGTTGTAACTTTGTGTAAATACATCCTGGCATTTAGTTTTCGTGTACAAATCATAGACAGCATTTATTTAGAAGTCTGCTTTCATGGTTTGTATTTATTTTGATTTTATTTTTTTGTCCTTTTTTCTCTGCATTATGGTTTTACTGCTCATATAGTTTAAATGACTTTATGTTGGGAAAAATATACAAATAAACTGTTTACATAATGTGTGTTTTGGAATTTATAATCCTTCTGTAGATTGTGCTTGAAATAATTTGTGATAGTGGATTCATGTCTGTATCTTTGAATGCAAAGGAGCTACAGCTCCTTACTCCCTTATGAAAAGAGACAGTGAGCACTTTTGGTTCAAAATAGATGAAAAATACCTGGGAATACAGTCTGAGACAATACTATCTCACTGTTAAAATATGAAGGACAGTGTACAACTCACTGAGGGTGAAAACTGGTATTGCAGAACTGTCAGTCAGTGGCTGTGGGCAGGGCTTTATCAGTGTGACATCACATTAACGAGGCTCAAAACTGCTTGTCTAATGAGGTTGCTTTGGTTTAATGAGGATAAAAGGGGTGGATGTTTTTTTTTTCGTTAAAGAGGAGTTGTGTTCACCCATTGCCAACGCACATTTATGCCCAAACACCTTGTAAAAGTGGATTTTGCATAATAGATGCCCGTTAAGACTACATTTAACAAAATTAATTAGATTAAACAAATCATAGGTAACTACTGAAAGTTAGAAAATGTTGCATGTAGGCCTACATAAAATGAATGGTCTATATCTATATATATATATATATATATATATATATATATATATATATACAGAGGTTTAGATGAGTGTTTGACAGTATATTTCAGAACACTTTGTCAAGTCAAGTTTATTTTATAGCCCTTTAAAAAACACACAAATGCTGACCAAAGTGCTGCACAACAAATGAATACATAACAAAAAACAGACAAAGAAATAATAAACATTGAAAGAAAACAGGGAATTTTTTATTTTAATTTAAACAAATTAAGCATAAGCCTGAGAAAAAAAAAATTTTAAGGGAGGACTTAAATGCGGATAGTGTAGGGGATACTTTAATGGACAGTGGGAGGAAATTCCAGAGCTTTGGGCCGAGTACTGGCCCTGTCGTGATTTTGTAACACTTAATAACATCTAGGTTTATGATCTAAGCATTCTCAGGGGAGTAGAAATGGAGAAGATCCGAAAATGTAAGTAGGGGCAAGATCATGCAGTGATTTAAAAACAAATATTAAAAACAACACTAATAAACCAAAACTGATAAACTAGCACTAGACATAAATGGGTGGTTTCCCAGACAGAGAGGATTATCTTAAGCCAAATCTTATATTCATAATTAAAAGTTTACAGATAAGAAACTAAATTTTATGATTTTGTTGTCCGAGATAAAGCTTCATATGAGCAGTATTAAAGATTATTTTAATAAGAAGACTCCCTAAACTTGGGTGAGCTGTACAATATCTATTTTTATTGATTTGATAATATACCTATTTTTCCACTGGTTTCCTTTGTTCCTTATCTTTTATTCTAAATGCTTTTCTATTGTACTTTTTTCCTGAATAAAAAAAGACATCCTTATATTATTGAGGGACTTTCAATGCTTCTATCTTTAAAATGAGAATTTTGTGTTTTGGACAACGCTGGTTTGTAGATATCCTAATGTATTCATACTAAAAGACTAAAAAACTTTATTTTGTTTTTGTTTAAGCCATTAAAATACACACACATACGCAATGGTTTTTAGCACCAGACTTTCCAACACCATAGACAAACACTTGTAATGACGAATGATGACTTTTATTTTGAAATGATTCAGAATGATGAGGACAGTAGTATCTGACTTCACACTGTAAAACATGTCGTCCTGTCATGCACAGTAACACATGAATTCAATGACACTTCAGTGATTAATTAAATAAGATATATGGCTTGTTTCTTCAGGAGAATTGTCGCACAGCAGGTACATTTATCAGTTTATATATGCGTTTATTTTAATAATGTATTCAGAGTAAACGCCTCACACATCTCTCTCTCTCTCTCTCTCTCTCTCTCTCTCTCTCTCTCTCTCTCTCTCTCTCTCTCTCTCTCTCTCTCTCTCTCTCTAGCTTGTAAAGATTTGTGGTCAGTCTGAAAATGTGTTTATACCTCTCATCTCTGCTGTCCCCGTGTCAAAGAAACAGTAAGAACAGTGAAATACATTCATTATATCCATTATATAAATCAAACAAAGATGTTTATATAATGATAGGTAGTTTCAGTGTTGTTTTAATGGTGTGTGTATATTTGTGTCAGGTGTTTAGGGGATTTACGGGTATCAGTGAATTCTCTGGTGCAGAATGGAGTTGATCTTCCTCATGATGATCTGCAGACTAATACAGAAACTTTAGCTAAACAGGTGAGAGCTGAGTGATCTGAATTAAGACAGGATTATCACCTTACAGATGAAGATAAATGATGTTAAAGATAAATTATGAAAAGTTTGTGATCTTGATGATTCCCTTCAGATAAAACAGAACGCTGTGGTTGAAGACATCATCACTGGTCGAGGAATCATTTACTTCAAATTAAATAAACTGATTCTGGCACAGGTACAAACTCTTTCTTACCCATCAGTCTTCATCAGTTCTTTATAATGTCTTACGTTCATCTATACATCTGTTCTTCAAACGCATTCATCCCTTGCTAAAGTCTATCACAGTATCTCAGACAGATACAGGGTGAATATGTTATAATAAAGTTCAAACTCTAGTTATTGTGTTAACTTACATAAAAAACAATAACAAAGTATAATAATTTTACTGCATTTGATCATCATAGCTAATGCGGATTACTGTGAATTTTATTCTTTCAAATAAACAATAGTGTTTAAGAAATTAACAATTTATATGAAAAAATTCTGTACGTCTTTGTTCTGGGCTTGAATGTTACAGAAACTCCTGAAGCAGCTTCATTCAGATCCTGAGAGGTTTGGACTGAAAAGTGAACTTCTGACACATCTTCAGAGCGGCACAACGCTGGTGGAGTTCAGGTGAGCTGTTAGAATCACTTTTTTTTGTAACAAACCCCTGTTTTGGACCACACACCTTTAAAAGATGGAGTGATAAACTGTTCGTTTTTTTTAAGTTCTTTTCATTGATAATTCATTTACTACTTTTAATTACCTCATAATTAAGGATAAATTGTAATTAAATTTTAGTGAATAATTCAGAGTAATGCAGAATTAAAAAAAATAAACAGGACAATTTTTGTGCCTGGTAAATGTTTCACATAACCATTCAAATAATAAGTCAGGAATCATTGACAAATTATTTGAAAATAATGCACACCCAAGGTGGTAATGCGGCACGACATGAAGCGGAGTTACATCATGGATGTGCATTATTTTCAAAGAGATTAAAGGACTGGAGTCAGTTATTCCTCTTATACAAAAAAGATTACTTTGGTGGTTATTTTGAGACATCTGACAGAACAGGTGTGCGTTTTACAGAAAAATCATTAACACTGGTAAAACATTTCTCAACCAATCAGAAAAAAGCATTCAACAGACCTGTGGTATAACCAAATATAATTGACATAACACAGGTATATTCAGGTACTTTCAACATCATTATTTTGTAAGAACTAAATTTCCAGAGTTTTCCACAAATTCCAGAGAAATCCCTTATTATTATTAATTATCACCCTTTTGTAACTTATACCAATGACGGAAACAAGTACAGTTATGATAGCAAAATATGTGGGAGAGCATTGCTAGAATATAAATATATTGTATTGCAATATGTAGCGTTTAAGTATTAGCATTAAATCAAAACTATACAACATATTTTGGAAATGATATGGTTTAATAACAGTACTGACATAAAGTTACAATTGAAATGTTTACACAATAAAATGGTAAATAATACATGTACAGTAACTTTTTTCCAATGTATTTGAGATATTACCTGATAGAGAACAGAGAAAGAAAGAAAGAAAGTTTAAAAGAAAGAGAAGTCACCATTAAGAACTGAAAGCTTGGCCTAATGGCCTGAACCCCAGAGCTCAGGTAAAGAAGAAAGGCAGAAAGCAGAGCTCATGGAGACCAGCCCAAAGAACAAGAAGAGCAAACTTAAGTTTTTTATCCCCTTTCCTTGACCATGTGACTAAACCCAACATGATACATTCAAACTGACCAATCAGAAGACCACCTTTAACCCCCACTGTACTGGATAAATATCTGTGCCAGTAGTCTTTGATGATCACTATCAGTAAGCACATGAATGCAGATGGTACAGGAAGGAGAGGGTTGTGACATTCCTACATTTTCACACCATAAACAAATGACTCCTGCATAAGATGCAGTTTTTTTCTGGCTGATCATGTCCATATATTCTTTAGTTGCCCTAAACTGGTCCCATACTGGGCTTCTTTTTTTATTTCGGGGGCTTTAAATATTTCTCTCTCTACATGTCCTATCTTTGGTGTGTTTGTGTTCTCTTCTCTTTTCTCAAAACAACAAACAGGTGTTACTTCATTTACCTTCCTGGTTGCCAAAATATGTATTTTACTACATTGGAAGTGCCCAACCTCACCTCCAACTACAATTTGGTTAAGAAAGCTTGTGTCATCCTTTCTCTAGAAAAACTAGCCGGGGCTCAAAGGATAAATTCTATAAAACTTGGAATCACAATATAAAGTTCTTTGGCCTCACTAGACTATGATTGAGTTTATTATTACTATTTAATTATTGTTATTATTATTTTTATTTGTATTATATATTTTTCATTATTTATTTAGTTTTGTTAATCCCCTAAGTTGTTTGTGGGTGGGGAGTAAGTTATACAATATAAACAAGGGGACAACATGAAAAAGTGCAGACAATGTTTTGTTTAATGCATTATTTTTTATCTATCTGTCCAATAAATTATTTTATTTTAGTTTTTTAAATTTTTTTAAATTTATTTATTTAGCTGACGCTTTTATCCAAGCGACTTGCTATATATGTCAGAGGTCGCATGCCTCTGGAGCAACTAGTGGTTAAGTGTCTTGCTGAGGGACACAATGGTGTCACAGTGGATTCGAACCCAGGTCTATCACACCAAAGGCCACTGCGCCATCATGTTATAAATGAAAAAGTAACATTTAGTGATCTTTAAAAAAAGAATGATTCACAATATACACTGACATTTTAATTAATATTTAAAAAGAAATAAAGTTGGGTTTTAAAATGTTTGAAAATGAATAAATTGGAAATGAAAATTGAAATAATTTGTTGTGAAGATGTGAAGGTATTTGTGTGTTGAATTAATTTTTATATTTTTGGTTGTAGTTCCCCAAATGTTGCTAAGAAGTTTCATGCTGGACATCTTCGCTCCACAATTATTGGTGAGATTTTGATGATGTTGAATGTGATGTTGAGCTGTCTCTCCAGTAGATGGAGTACTTTACACATAAACTATACTCTATGGCAGTGGTTCTCAAACTGGGGTCCGGGGCCCGCAGGGGGGCCGCGAGATATGACATTTGATAAAATACATTCATTTATCATGAATTCTGTGTAATTAAACCTAAAAAAATAAGGCTACTAACCAACAGCACTACTCTGTATAACTTAATATGTTTTGTTTAAATAAAAATGTTACATTTTAGAACAGTTTTTTGTCATAAATTTTCTTTGGGGGGGTCGCGAAGGAATGCACCGTATACAAGGGGGGCCGCATGCGGAAAAAGTTTGAGAACCACTGCTCTATGGGGTGGTTTCCCGGACAGGGATAGACTAGTCCTAGGCAAAAATAAATGTAAGAGCTGTCCAAACTGAAAACAACTTGCATGGACATATCTTAAAATACATCAGTGCCCCTTGTTTTGCCTCAAAATGAACACAAGTAATGTTTTTAAGTAAGGCATGTTTGTTAAAAGTAGTTATATTTTCTATTTAAACTAAGGCCTAGTCCTGGCTTAAGCTAATCCCTGTTCGGGAACCACCCCATATGTACAATACTATTTTGTGTAGGCAACTTCATTTCCAATCTAAAGAAGGCTTTGGGAAAGGACGTGATTCGTGTGAATTATTTGGGCGACTGGGGGATGCAGTTTGGTAAGTTTTACTCTTAACAATACATTACTAACAAATCAAGAAATGTGACTTTGACTTCTCATTTATCTTACAGACTGAAGCTCAATGGAGATCTAGAACACATCTGTTGTCTAATGTTTGTGTTTCTTAGTCCATCACGCTAATATATATATTTCTGTTTCAAATGTCTTTTTCTTTGTAATTTTACACCTTAAGCCTGAGTCTACTCTTCAGTATTGTAAATGAAACTGAAATAGTCATCTTAGACTCAGAGAGATAATAATCCTCTTGTTTGGTTCATCTGGTTCTTCCACATCTCTTTCTGTTTTTCTTTGAGCCTTTCATCTGTAGATTTGTTCACCTTTGTATAAAGTTTTCAGTTCTCAAAGCGTATTATAACACACAATGATTGTCTGACTCAAAAGCAAATAATGTTAAGGTTCATTTAACCAACCCAATAGCATTGGTTTGTGTCTTAAAATAATGGCAAGTGATTTCTAGAATCAAACGATGAATTTTTATCAGATTTAGTGAGGGAGGTGTTGACTGATGGATTATAAAGTAGTGATGATGTCATTGTGATATCCTTTCAAAGCAGCTAAATCTGCAGATTAGTCCAACCTCTTGGTGAGAAACTTTTAGTAAAATCAAAAGTTTGAAATGGTTTCTGAACATTATTCTGTTGTTCTCTGTAAAGGGAAAGTCTGTTATAAATGAAGTTTCTTTCAGTGGTTGGTTAATAACTTGTATTTGAATGATGTTCAGGTCTTTTAGGAGCAGGATTCGAACAGTTTGGATCTCAGGAGAAGTTAAAGTCCCAGGCTCTGGAGCATCTGTTTCAGGTCAGTGTTTGTGTCAGACACGTGTTAAAGGTGTGTTAAAGGACTCCTGGCTGAGTTGTTTTTGTTCTGGGATCCGTGCAGGTGTACGTTCAGGTGAATCGTGAGGCCGAGCGTGATGAGAGCCTCCGTCAGGCTGCTGCTGAGTTCTTCAGACGACTTGAACAAAAGGAACCTCAGGCTCTGTCGCTATGGAAACAGTTCATGGAGATCACTGTGAAAGAATATAAACGCATCTATGAGGTAAATCACAAATGCTGTTGTTTTTTTAATAATGTATCTTTAAGACTTATTATATGTAAATATCCACTGTTATGATTGGCTGATGTGAATGTATAATATTGCTTTGAAAGTGTCTGACAGTGTTTGATCTCTCTCAGCGTTTAGGAGTTCATTTTGATCATTACACTGGAGAGTCTTTTTATCACAGTCAAACCCAGAATGTTCTGGAAGATCTGAAGACCAAACGTCTGCTCAAGACAACAGAGTATGTCCACTTCTAAATCTGATCTGACGACCAATGAAATGCTTTCAAACATTATTGAAAAAATGACAATTTCATGTGATTGGTTAATGACATATGGATGAGCTTCAGTACCTGACTGTGACAGGTTGACAACGTACGGGGAACATTTCAGTCTCTGATTGTGACAGGTTGATGATGTAGTGCTTTGGTCTCACTCTGACCATGATGGGTTGACGACTCCCAAAGATAAAATCTAGCTATTCAGAATATGAATTGAATAGACAATATTTACAAAAAATATTTGTGAAATTTGAATAGATATTTGGTTACTCTACTCGACCCTCCGATCATAAACTCGGCTGCACCAAAGGTTTGGCTAAAGCAATTTAACAGCATTTAAAATTTAACCATTTTTTGCTATACTGCAACAAATGACTTTCTTAATATTTTTGTCTTGTTTTCAGAACAAATATTTAAAAAAATTCTTAAATCAAGATGAATTTTCTTGGTGAGCAAAATGACCTTAGAAAATAAATCTAGTTTTTAGACAAAAAAGATTAAATTTAAGTAAATTTGTGCCTAAAATAAGCAAAAAAATCTTTCCAAAATAAGGAAACTTTTTTCTTAAACACTTAATTTATTTTTAAATTAATTTCAAAAAATAATTTCTTACCCCATTGGCAGATTGTTTAAAGCAAAGCCACTTAAATTTGATATTTTTGTTTGTTAAAAAACTAGACTTATTTTCTTGGGTCAATTTTGCTCGCCAAGAAAGTAGTACATCTTGGTTTTAAAAAATTTAAATATTTGTACAGAAAACAAGACAGAAATACTAAGTAAGAAAGTCATTTTTTGCAGTGCATTGTTAGCCGATTTAATAATTTATATACATTGTGACAATATGAATAGATTTATTTTTAGTCAATAATACAGAATAAATCCAAACAGGACAATTTATTTGCCAGGTAAATGTTTCATGCCAATCACATAACCAATTCAAGGATTATTTAAGGAGTAATTGACGACGGACCGTTGAATTATTTGAAAAAATGCACACCCAAGGTGAAAATGCTGCACCACAGGTGTGGATTATTTTGAATAATTCAAACCGGAGTCAATTATTCCTCTTATACCACGGTTACCACAGACATTACTCTGGTGGTTATTTTAAGAAATTTTTCATTCCTACGGTACCAAACAGGGAAGCCACCAATCACTTCCGTGTTTTCCCTATTTAAAGACTGTTACATGAGGAGTTATACCAGTAAGTATGGTGCCACAAAATAAAACTTTTTTTGGTACCATAGGAATGAATGGGGCTAGGCTAAATGCTAACACATTCACAACACGCTGTACATCGTTATGTATTAATTCGTCTAGGTTGAGGTAATAACATAGTTTAATATGGCAAAAGGGTAGACAATTCCTTTAAAACCATACAGAAGGTACCTCATCAACCAATCAGTGCTGTTGTACCTGACTGTGATTGGTTAATTTGCAGAAAGGGCACATCTGTGTTCGATCTCTCTGATGCTGGTGATATGTCATCGTATGCTACATTAGCACGTAGTGATGGGACGTCACTTTACCTCACCAGGTGTGTATTTATCCCACTCTTAGTATTGTGTTGTTGAGGTTAAAGAGGTGTTTTCTTGCTGGTCTTTGTTTATAAAAGTTGTGATGTCATTTCAGAGACATCGCAGCAGCGCTGGACAGAAAGTGGAGGTTTGACTTTGATGAGATGATCTATGTGGTGAGATTAGTAATAGATCAGAGTTACCGTTGATGTCTGTCACAGTATTTACTCATGATTATTTCCTCTTTAAGACAGATAAGAGTCAGACTGTACACTTCCAACATCTCTTTCATATCCTGACAGCTATGGGTCACCAGTGGGCAAACAGGTACACGTGTCATTATCTTTGTTGCTTCTCAAACACACACTCGGTTTACATTTCCTTAAAGAATTAAACACACCTTTTTAAAACCCCAGTGGTGTGTGTGTGTTTGTTTTAGATGTGCTCACGTGACATTCGGTCGGGTTCAGGGCATGAGCACACGGCGGGGTGAGGTGATTTTTCTGGAGGATGTGCTGGAGGAGGCTCGTAACAGAATGCTCGACAACATGAGACAGTCCAGCAGTAATATCACAAGCACAATCAATATACATTTATACCCGAAATCATTCAAACTCTTGAGATTATCTGAATCTTTTATCTAGATGTCATTCTGTTGGTTAATTAAAACTGTTTGTGGATGTTGTATAGCTTCAAAAGCTCTTGAAGATCCTGAAGAAACAGCCGAGAGGATCGGCATCAGTGCTGTAATAATACAGGTAGAGATGAAGGACCAGTTTGTCATTCTGTCTGTGTTTGTGTGAAGCCTGATCGACTGGTTGTTATTTACCTGTCTCATATTCATCTTTGTTCAGTCTCATCTTTTACAATGTGGTGCTTTAATAATTGGACCTTTTGTTTGTAAGGACTTTAAAGGCCCTCTGATGTCAGATTATAAGTTTGAATGGGATAAAGTCCTTCAGGCTCAAGGAGATACAGGAGTTTTTCTACAGTATACACACGCTCGACTCTGCAGGTATCAACATAATGCATCAAATCCTCTCATTGAACGACACTCAGAAATGCTTGATTCGGATTGGTCAATCTGCAGTGAAACACATTTGCAAAAGGATGCTAAACTGTAGAAATGACTTCTGTCCCAGATTTACTCCTTAACTGTTGTGGTTTCATGTTTGGATTCAATGCACATTTATTTAAATCATAAGTTGGATTCTTGATCATGAGAGATCATGTGTGTCTGTGAGAGAATGAATGAATACATCTGAATCAATCCCATCTGTAAAACACTTCATCTGCTAAGGGTTCATTAGTCAAACCGTTGTATGTTTGTGGATGTGTGTGAATCTGAATCTGTGTGTTTGTGTTTATCAAACAGTTTGTTGAGCAGATATTCACATGAGAATGAATGCAGTGACTTCTCACCTCTTCTGGACAACAGAAGTGTTTGGATTCTTCAACACCTGCTCAGGTGAATGAGGCGCGCACACACACGCACACACGTATACACTTCACATACTTCTGTGACAGATCCCAACAGAGTAACAATACAGACTGAGAGTAAATGAATATTGGTGGTATATAGTCCAGCCAGTAAAACTCGTCTGACAGCACACATCACACACATGCTTACACACGACACACACATTTCAAGGTATACATTTAGCCAACGTGTATTCCCTGTTCGAACCTTTGACTAATATTTATATTTGTTTCATGACCTAAAACATTAAAGGGATAGTTCACCCAAAAATGAAAATTCTGTCATCATTTACTCACTCTCATGTTGTTACAAACCCATATAAATGTATTTGTTCTGATGAACACAAAGGAAGATATTTTGAAAAATGTTTGTAACCAAACCATTCGTGGACCCCATTCACTTCTATAGTATTCTTTTTTCCTTCTATGTACAGGGTTCCCACGGGTCCTTGAAATCCTTGAAAGTTTGTGAATTTGGGGGAGAAAATTCAAAGCCCTGGGAAGTTTTTGAAAATATCCATACATAGATACAGGTCATTGAAAGTGCTTGAATCTATTTTATGCAAGAAGTTTTCTAGAAAAAAAATCCATATTATTCCCTGTATAGTGTAATTTATAGTGTATTTAAAAAATGGTAGACTTTTTAAGCACACGTGCTAAACTGTTTGATTTAAATGCTTATATCTTCTGTATGCGAATGTTGATTCATACCAAAATGCTTTTTTGCATAGTTGTGTTTGACACATGAAAACGTCTCCGGTTACGTATGTAACTGTTGTTCCCTGAGAAGGGAACGAGACGCTGCGTCTCCCTTGCCATACTTCCTGCGTCCCTGTAACACCGTCTTTGGCAATATTTCAGATAGCGATATTTTTCCTGGCTCTGTCGTCTTTGTCGTTAAGCCTCACCATTGGTTGAATTTGATATACACATTTAGATGCACTTACCCCTGGAGGCGTCTCCAAAGTGTCACCGCAGTGACTCAGCGCGAGTTCCCTCAAAAGAGAACTGTAACAATGTATCTTAAAAGGTAACACTATGTAACCTTGCTCTCACTTGAAATGTGTCCCCACATTTACTCCTTGAATTTGAGGGTATTGGACCTGGAAAGTCCTTGAAAGCTCCTTGAATTTGAAGTTAACTAAGGTGTGGGAACTCTGTATGTAAGTAAATGGGGTCCACAAATGGTTTGGTTACAAACATTTCTTAAAATATCTTCCTTCGTGTTTATCAGAACAAAGAAATTTATTCGGGTTTGTAACAACATGAAAGTGAGTCAATGATGACCGATTTTTCATTTTTGGGTGAACTATCCCTTTAAAGAGCACCTGTATTCCAATTCATGTTTTTACATTTCCTTTGGTGTGTAAGTGTGTATTAGTACATGTTAATGATATGCAAAAGGTACAAACCACAAAGTAAACGATGATGCGAGTTATCGTCTCCAACGTAAATCTCTTTTCTTGGACTACAACAAACACACGGATTGTAGGCAACAGTTTACTTCCCGACATTATTATAATTCCTCCTGCTTTGTCTCACACCCTGTAAGTTAACTCCTGTTAGCATTGCATTGTGGCCGAATCTTTCAAACATGCTAAGGAGCGTCACATTTCCGGCTGACGTCAGAGGTATTTAGGCCAATCACAACGTACAGATTAGCTGGCCAATCAGGGACACAGAGCTTTTCAAATCTGTGCGTTTCAGGAAGAGAGTGAAATCTGGAGCTACAAAAATGTGCGGTATGTGGAAAAGAATGTGTTTTTTACCATAAACCACGCAAACACGTTATATTATACCAAATACACAAAATAACATTGTTTTTTAGCAATGAAATAGGTGCTCTTTAAAGTGTGACAAATATGAAAAAAAGTTTATAGTGGTATACTTTCAGTCTCTAGATTCAGCCTTTGATAAAATGTCATCTTTAAAGGGATACTGTAGTTCACCCAAAAATGAAAATTCTGTCATCATTTACTCATCCTTATGTTGTTGTAAATCTGTAAAAATGTCTTTTTTCTGATGAACACAAAAGAAGATATTTTGATAAATGATGGTAAGAACAGATGATGGTACCCATTGAATTCCATTGTATTTGTTTTCCAACTATGGAAGTCAGTGGTTACAATCAGCTTACCATCATTTATCAAAATATCTTCTTTAGTGTTCATCAGAAAAAAGAAATTCATACAGGTTTAGAACAACATGACAGTGAGAACATTAATTTTAATCCTGTAATCAGTAATAAAGTCTGATTGTATTTTTTTTTTAGATATGATGAAATTCTTCTTCAGTCAGAGACGGACCTGCAGCCGAGACATCTTGTGAACTTTCTCATGACTCTCTGGTGTGTGTTTGTTTCATGAAGATGCCTGTTTGTCTTAACAAAGATCAGTCCATGTCTATAGACTAGTCGAGAGAAACGCTTGGGTTGAGTTGTGACCTTTAACCAGTAATTCACCAGTACTTGTGTTTGTTCTGTTTTGCAGTCATCTGGTGGCCTCCGCCCATCGTGAGCTGCCTGTGAAAGGAAGCTCAGCGCAGGTGGCTCAGGTAAACTAACACTTACATCTAAACCTTTGTTTATAGCACTTCACCATCACTAACTCTCTCTCTCTCTCTCTCTCTTTCTCTCATGTCTGTCTGTGTGTTATTGTTTCTCAGGCTAGACTCTGTCTGTTCAGTGGCTGTCGCTCAGTTCTGGCGAGTGGAATGAGGATTCTGGGTATCAAACCTGTGGACAAAATGTGAATTTCATTTTCTTATTGGATGAGTCTCAATATAAAGTTGATTAACTTATCATTAATGTGTGTGATGATTTATTGGTCATATATATGTAGAAACGCCAAATTCAATTAAAAATCCCTTTTTTACGTTTTTACGCTCGATTGAGGTGGTTGTTTATTTATGTAAGGAATAATTGACGAAGGGCCATTGAATTATTTGAAAATAATACATACCCAAGGTGGATATGCGGCACAAAGCAGTTACACTGCAGGAGTGCATTATTTTTAATTGTACAACCCCAAATCAGAAAAAGTTGGGGTACTGTAGAAATTGTGCGATAAAAAAGGAATGGAATAAGTTACAAATCTCATAAACTTATATTTTATTCACATTAGAATATAGATAACATATCAAATGTTGAAAGTGATACATTTTGAAATGTCATGCCAAATATTGGCTCATTTTGGATTTCATGAGAGCTATACTTTCCAACAAAAGTTGGGACAGGTAGCAATAAGAGGCCAGAAAAGTTAAATGTACATATAAGGAACAGCTGAAGGAGGACCAATGTTTACCAATTCTTGTCTAAAACAGGCTTCTAGTTGCTCAACCTCTTTATGATGCACCAAATGTTTTCTGTGGGTGACAGATCTGGACTGCAGGCTGGCCATTTCAGTACTCAGATCCTTCTTCTACGCAGTTTTGACATTGTAATTGATGCAGTATGTGGTCTGGCATTGTCTTGTTGGTAAAATGCAAGGTTTTCTCTGAAAGAGACGACGTCTGAATGGGAGCATAGGTTACTCTAAAACTTGGATAAACCTTTCAGCATTGATGGTGCCTTTCCAGATGTGTAAGCTGCCCATGCCACATGCACTCATGCAACCCCAAACCATCAGAGATGCAGGTTTCTGAAATGAGGGCTAATAACAACTTGGGTTGTCATTGTCCTCTTTAGTCCGGATGAAATGGCGCCCCAGTTTTCTAAAAAGAACTTTAAATTTTGATTCGTCTGACCACAGAACAGTTTTCCACTTTGCCAAAGTCCATTTTAAAAGAGCCTTGGCCCAGAGAAAACGCCTGCGCTTCTGGATCATGTTTAGATATGGCTTCTTTTTTGACCTATAGAGTTTTAGCCGGCAACGGCGAATGGCACGGTAGATTGTGTTCACTGACAATGTTTTCTGGAAGTATTCTTGAGCCCATGTTATGATTTCCATTTCAGTAGCATTCCTGTATGTGATGCAGTGCCATCTAAGGGCCTGAAGATCACGGGCATCAAGTATGGTTTTCCAGCCTTGACCCTTACGCACAGAGATTGTTCCAGATTCTCTGAATCTTTGGATGATATTATGGACTGTAGATGATGATAACTTCAAACTCTTTGCAATTTTTCTCTGAGGAACTCAGAAAACTATTTTTCGTCGCAGCATTGGGGGAATTGGTGATTCTCTGGCCATCTTGACTTCTGACAGACACTGCCACTCTGACAGGCTTTTTTATACCCAATCATGTTGCCAAATAAGTTGCAAATTGGTCCTTCAACTGTTCCTTATGTGTATATTTAAATTTTCCGGCCTCTTATTGCTACCTGTCCCAACTTTTTTTGGAATGTGTAGCTCTCATGAAATCCAAAATGAGCCAATATTTGGCATGACATTTGAAAATATCTCACTTTCTACATTTGATTTGTTATCTCTATTCTACTGTGAATAAAATACAAGTTTATGAGATTTGTAAATTATTACTTTTTTATACAATTTCTACGGTGTCCCAACTTTAAATGATTTGGGGTTGTACCACGGGGCTGTTGAATGCTTTATTCTGATTGGTTGAGAAATGTTGCACAGGTGTTAATTTTTTTCTGTAAAACACACCTAACCTCAAATCAAATGTCTTAAAATAACCACCAGAGCAATGTTTGTGGTAACCATGGTAAAAGAATAATTGACTCCAGTCCTCTGAATTATTCCAAAATAATTTGCACCCCACGCTTTGCGTCATGCTGCATTATTATACCTTGGGTATGCGTTATTTTCGAATAATTCAACAGCCCTTCTTCAATTACTCTTTACATAATTTAAAGGACCAGAGTCAATTACTTCTCTTATACCACGGTTACCACAAACATTGCTCTGGTGGTTATTTTAAGATATTTGACAGGTCTGGTGTGCATTTTACAGAAAAATTATTTATCAACCAATCAGAATAAAGCATTCAACAGACCCGTGGTATAAATTGATTAATTTTACAGATGCCTTTTGAGCATTAAACATTTACTGTAGGCTTATTTTCTGTGTAGTTTTGTTCATGGTTTATGTAAATATGAGGTCATGAATGATGTCACACAGTCTGTGTGTAGTTTGAGCAGCTTCTATTAATTACATGCGTGTCCTGTAACATCATCATCAAAAGTTATGGGAATCATTTCCTCCCTATTAAAACTTCTGTTTATTTTGTAGTCGTGTATTCAGTTACATGTTGTTTGCATTCATTATTTTCCTCACAACCACGTTCCCACATGAAGTCCAAATGAATGCCTTATGCATGTTTAATATCATCAGTGGATTGAGACTCATGTGTTCATCCCTCAGTTACAAATCACCAAATTAAATAAAACCTTTGATTCATTCAGAGATTGTCCTAAACAAAGATGTATACCCTAACCCGAGAGATTTACATTGTATTGATCATTTATATCGCAGTGATATCCAGACGCATGTGGGTCACCTTATAGAAATATTTTTTTAAATATTCGTAATAAACCAGGCTTTCATAAACACACGTGTACAATTGTGGCATAAACATCAGTCTGGACATTCAAACACTTAAATGAAATTATAATTCGAACAGATAAAAAACACTTCCCAGTTCATTTCCACAGCACCCACCCTTCATTCAAAAGATAATCTCAAGTCTTTTCCTTCTTTCTGATATGATGTTGAGTTTTCTAGCGATCTGATGGTCTTCAGTGATCATCTGCTGTAAACAGATCTATCAGAAAGTCTTCAGTGATGTTCACAGTTTCTCATTAAAGTCTCATCAGACAGATGTGAGTTTCTGTGTTTCCTCTTTGTTTGCGCTTGCTGTTTTACTAGTGTCTTGTTTTGGCAGTCCATACATGTAAATCGAGATACACACCACTGTGGTTCCTGTCATAAACGTCATCGCTGCGGAGAACAAACATCAAGCAAAACAAACGCAATATTTAGTTACAACTACAGTTATACAATAATCACAAAACTCTACTGCATTACATTGAAATATAATACTCTGTCTCAGAATAATGCATTTCTTACATTTCAAATATTTGACTGCTTCTACAACATGTGTGTGTATATATATATTATATATGTGTGTGTGTGTGTGTGTGTGTGTGTGTGTGTGTGCGTGTGCGTGTGTGTGCGCGCGCACACACACACATTACTGTGCAAAAGTCTTAGGCCACCACCATGATTTGTCGTTTTTGCAATTGTATAGTGATCATATATAATTATTTCTCAGTCTCTCTAATAGAATACAACCAGAAAATACAGGAAATGTGTATATAGTATTAAAAACAGTATAAAAGTATAAGTTAAAGTATTTAGGGTAAACTCCCCTTCCACTTGAGCAATAGCAGGCAGCTGCAGGATCTCTTAAACCTAAATGAAATTTAATTCTAATTTCTAATTCTAATCGAATGACATCAGGACTTCAGTCTCCTCAAAAAAGCTCAAGATGTGTTTCGTGCCAAGAGAGGTCACACTAAATACTGACTGATGCCTGAAGACGACATGTAGTTCTGAAATTTTTATTTTTTTCATATTTCCTGTATTTTCTGTTTGTATCTCAATAAAAACAGTAAAAAATAAATATGAATGGAGATTAAAACTTTGCTAAAACAATAAAGCTGGTGATGGTGGTGGCCTAAGACTTTTGCAAAGTACTGTATATATAGGGATAATTTCTGTCATTATTTTCTCATCCTCTTGTTGTTCCTGTATGAATTTCTTTTTTTCTGATAAACACAAAAGAAGATATTTTGATAAATGATGGTAAGCACACAGCTGATTGTAACTATTGACTTCCATAGTAGGAAAAGCAAATATGATGAAATTCAATTGGTACAGTCAACCAGTGTTGAGAAAAGTTACTTTTAAAAGTAATGCATTGCAATATTAAGTTACTCCCCCCAAAAGTAACTCAAGTTACTTTTCACGGAAATTAATACTTACATTACTTAAGTTACTTTTGCGTTACTTTTTCTTATTGGCTGAGGCTTGATCTAGTGTTAATTTTGTCAGACGAGACAATACTTTTTCCATGACTAAGACAAGACAATGACGAGACTGCACAGATGTCCAAAAACACTGACTAAAACTAAATTAACATGCATTATTGTTGACGACAAGACGAGACAAAATATTTTGCATAAAATAAAAACTAAGATAAAATCTCTTTTCATTTTAGTCTACAATCGTTACGCCTTCAAAATACAACAAAAATCATTTAACAAGTGTATTTTGTCAGGTGATTATGACATTTAACTAATATTTGAGATGTGTGAAACACTATTTGACTGAAATGGTTATCCGAAATAATTTATTTTAACTCTTTCCCCGCCATTGACGAGATATCTCGTCAATTAAGAGAATACGCTTCCCCGCCAATGACGAGATTTTCCGTCTTTCCGCAATACCGCTATTATCCACCAGGTGGCGCCCTTCCGCAACTTTTTAAAACCGGAAGTATTGCCCTATGGCAAGCTGCTGCATGTCCGTGTCTGTTTTAAAGATCGCTCTGAATATGATCTCTATAAAAAGCTCGTCATAAAAATGGAATTATCTCTGCTTTTTGCTCAAAATATGGCGTTTTTGCAAAAACCTACCCATATTCAAAAGCTGATTGCAAAAGAACCACTAAAGGTAGGATGAAACGTTTTTTTTTGTTTGAAAGCAGAGGGTCTGTTCTTTCATTTGGTATATTGTATGTTTATTTATTTAAAGAAGAACATTTTCTGGAAGGCATTAAACTTTGGTGAAAATCATGAAAAACGCTGGCGCTGGCTGGCAACTTTTTTTTAAAATGCTGGCGGTGAAAGAGTTAAAAAAGTGTTTTAACTAAAACTTAACTAAGATATATTGAGTTTTCTTTTGACTAAAACTAGACTAAAATGACGAGACTTTAGTTGACTAAAACTTGACTAACACAAAAAGATATGTGAATGACTGAATATGACTAAAACTAACAAGGACATTTGGCACAAGACTAAGACTAAATTAAAATAGGTGACAAAATTAACACTAGCTTGATCTCTTTCAGGCCTTGCAGGTGTTTTTTTTATGACTGAGACGTTCTGCCTTCAGAAATTGCATACTTTCACCACAAAAATGTCCATCTCGGTTTCTTACTCAAGCATTGAGTGCGTGTTTCGAAGTGACTATGTTTAGTTTATTTCAGTACATTATTATTTTTTAAATCAAATTAATTAAACTAAAAAGTAACTCATATTACTTTTTTAATAAAATTAACTCAAATATTATTTTTTTATTATTAACGGAAGTATTAACGGAAATTAATACTTACATTACTTAAGTCACTTTTGCACTATTTAAAAAAAAAACACCTGCAAGGCCTGAAAGAGATCAAGCTAGTGTTTATACGTATGTGTACATTTTTAAAGTAATGCGTACTTTACTCGTTACTTCAGAAAAGTCATATTATTACGTAATGCATGTTACTTGTAATGCGTTACCCGCAACACTGCCGTCAACCGTGTGCTTACCATCATTTATCAAAATATTTTCTTTTGTGTTCTTCAAAAAATAAGAAATTAAGGTTCACTGCTATTGAGAATAACTCCTCTCATACTGAGTTTAGTGACAGAAGATGAAGAACTCACTGATCTGCAGACCGAAGAGAATCACAGACGCTATGGTGGACAGAATGATAGCAGCTGCTGCCGAAAAACCCTTCATGATGTTATCTGTGTATTTCACCACCACAGATGTGTACATTCCTCCAACACTCGCCAAAACTAGAAATCACAAAACAAAACAAACCTGTTTGACCACCAACATCACACATTCACAAAATCACACTTGATTGCACCCAAATGTATGGTTCAGTTCATTACTGTGTATTATAAGAAGCTTTGTAGACAAACATTAATTGTGTCTTGTGTTATTTTACAGACGTGATTGTTGAATTCATGTCCTGTAAAAGTAGAAACACTGATATCATAACTCACAGATCACCACGCAGACCCAGGGCGTGTATCCGTAAAAGAATCCTTTCTCCATTACTTTAGCCCCGTCTGTCACGATGACACCAATGAACGTCACAGCTATACCCGACAGGTACATCTGAATGTTTCGGACCCACAGAGACGTATCTGAACTCTTCAGCACCTTCTCAAAGTACACACCTGATCCAAACAGAGTCTCACATCAGAATCAACACCACCATTACCTGTGCACATATCGATGCGAGATCATACCTGCAAACCCCGAACAGACCACTGCCACAGCAATCGCCACAAAGCCCAGGAATGGATTCTGCTCCACCTGTTTCACAACAACATAAAGATTCACAGACGCAGAAACGTTCTCTAAATATAAATGCATATTAATGCATTAATGTTGTAAACCTCAAGTGAATGTAAACTGGATCGGATGGTTGTACCTGAACTTTAGTGGAGTCAGGTGGAGTCCACTGGACCAGCGTGACGCCGCCGCAGAGCAAAAAGACAGAAAACCACTGCATACGACTCAAAGAGCGATTCAACATGAGGACGGTACACAGAGCCGTACACGGGATCTTCAGCTGATACGTCACCTGACACAAAACAACTTCACTTTATTTATGTGGCACATTTAAAACAGCCAGGACTTAATGAAGTCACTTGAAAGACAAAGGTTTTTTTTTTCAAAATTTACATATACAGTACAAACAACAAGGCACCAAAGTACAATACACCTGTACATTACACTGTTAGGAACAGGCACATACTTCAAGTAAAAGGGGGAAAAATAAAGCAAATAAAACAAAACAATAACAAACAAATAAAATTGAAGATGTAGGGCCATTTTCTTTAATTATGGAGAAAAGTTTATTGGCCAGTTTCCCAGATAGGATTTAGACTAATCCAGGACTAGACTTGAGTTATATTAGGACATTTAAGTCGTTTTTACAAACAAACCTTACAAAAGACAATACTGCTGTGCATCACGAGACAAAACAATGACACTAATATACACTCACCTAAAGGATTATTAGGAACACCATACTAATACAGTGTTTGACCCCCTTTCGCTCCAGAACTGTCTTAATTCTACGTAGCATTGATTCAGCCTCAAGGTTGTGTGTGTTGTGGCTTCACAAATGCTTTGCTGCATACCTCGGTTGTAACAAGTGGTTATTTCAGTCAAAGTTGTTCTCCTATTAGCTTGAATCAGTCGGCCCTGACCTCTGACCTCTAGCATAAACAAGGCATTTTCGCCCACAGGACTTCAGCACACTGGATGTTTTTCCCTTTTCACACCATTCTTTGTAAACCCTAGAAATGGTTGTGCGTGAAAATCCCAGTAACTGAGCAGATTGTGAAATACTCAGACCGGCCCGTCTGGCACCAACAACCATGCTACGCTCAAAATTGCTTAAATCACCTTTCTTTCCCATTCTGACATTCAGTTTGGAGTTCAGGACATTGTTATGACCAGGACCACACCCCTAAATGCATTGAAGCAACTGCCATGTGATTGGATGATTAGAAAATTGAATTAATGAGAAATTGAACAGGTGTTCCTAATAATCCTTTAGGTGAGTGTATGTTAAGATATGTCAATACAAGGTGTTTTTAAATATGCATTTTAGTCTGGGACTAGAATAAACCCTGTCTGGAAAACCACCCCAAAGACTAGAAACAATACGTAATTTTTTAAAGATAAGCCAAAGAAAATACAGGCTTAAAAATTGTCTTATCTCTAAAAGTTGTGGCCTAATCACAAAAAAAAAAACCACTATCTCCTCTATGCTTGTGAGGGGTGAGATGATGGCTTTAATGCTTTTTTAAATGCAATCTGTCAGGAGCATTTGGACCAATTGAAGATGAGTTTTGAAGATCCCTCAATATAATGAATTGCAGTAATGTAGACGAGAGGTCTTAGAACATGAACCACCATCTCTAAAGTTTGGACAGTTAGAATAGATGGGAAGATAGAAAAAAACTGCATCCAACCACAGTGGAAATTCGTTCATCAAGTTTTAAAGACTCGTCTAAGAGAACACCCAAATTGTGTACGCGCCAGTGGCGCCCGGTGACTTCTTTTTTCAAGGGCGCTCGATGCAAAGTTCGTAACAACATGTATGTAGTCTGTCATGCGTGTGGTTCCTTTTTTTCAAAATATGTGTTCTGCGCGTTTTAGTTTCATTTTGTTTTTTATTGTTTGTTTAAAAGCAGAGAGTATGTTATTTAATTTGATATATTTGTATTTTTATATATCACAAAAAATCACAAAAAAATTCTGGCGGGGAATGAGTTAAACCGAGCAAAGATCTGCACTTTTAAATAATGGTAGTTGACAAAACCACATTCACAAACTTTTCCAGCACATGACAGTTCATCATGAGAGTGTGTTCACTTTTATCCGGGTTTATTTGTGGGTTAATACCTGGTACACAGCAGCATCCAGGTTACTTAAGGCTACGAAGCCCATGTTGTTTTGGATGGCGTAAACCAAAGACGGGACGCTGAGCTTCAGCAGCTCCCTTGGACTTCTGAAGATGTGTTGGACCAGAGAAGCTTTACACTTCATGACATCACCCGTCTCCCTGTGTGAGACAGAATAACCATGACACTGAACACAGATGACAAACACATCAGACAGCAGAGATCTGATCTGAAGACAGACGAGTCTCACCTCACCAGCATCACCAGACTGAGCAAGAGTTTGATGACCTCAGTGATGCAGACTGCAGTGGTGGAGAAGTAAAGGACTGATGATACGGTCCTGGTGTATCTGAGAGATACTGTGTATGTGGCAGCTACCAAAGTCATGACGATTAGACAGTAGAGCTTGAACCACGTGCTCACTTCTGGAGAACACACACATCCATAAAAATACTCTCATCTACTCTCTCAACAGGTGTTGTCTCTGAGAAATGTTAAAACTTTTTAAGCTGAAATTAACTTTGATAATATCGTCTTAAATATGAGTTCCCACCAATTCATATAAGTCATATGAATTTATTTTATTACTGTTGGCGTGTCAGCACTTACACGCGCACACCTGCTGTCAATCAATGCCAAACACTTTGCATACTGTGCTCTCACACTTATTTCATTGACTGTCATAAAACATCTTTTGAAGCACATGATACGTGTTGTTATTAGTAAATGTTTTGTACTATTACTAGTCTAATGTCAGATCGTTAAAAAGAATATTACATTATTTCGTTATTAGACAGTAAAGATTATGTTACTTACCGTTCGCCATTAGTGTATGTTGGTTAAATAATAATCGAGTAATTAATAAAAAAGTAATAATCGATCAGTTATCTTGCTATGGTTACGACTGTGTGCATTTCTGTTTTACAAATGGAATGAAGATCCTGGAGTAACCAGGCACAGTACACACAAACACACTTCCGGGTTTACACACGTCACCCCATATCTCAAGTTTTAAAATAAAAGTCTCTTTATTATTCCTGCCAGTATTTTACAACTTATTAAAAAAAAACTATAAAAAATATGTAAGGCTTTTGACAGGTTAGGTGTGTAGTTATCGAAAAATAATGAAACATAATTAAATACACTTTAATTTTAACAGAATACGTTTGACCTTTAAATACAAATGCATTTTATTCCTTAGAAATCCACAACCTTGTGAGAATACAGGGCAACATTTGTAAATAAGTGTATTTAAACCCATTTGTATGGCAAGCCATTTTGACTTTTATTCGGTAAGTTCTTGATATCAACAATTAAATTTTCACTAGTAAAAATTTAGTTAGTTAATTCTTGATATCAGAAAAATGGATTTCTACTAGTAATAATTGCTATTTTTGATCAATAATTGAATTTCCACTAGTAAAATGTCACCATAGGCCACCATTCAAATTAAATTTTTCTATATCAAATATTATATTTCTGATATCTGAAATTACAATTTCTGATATCAGAAATACAATTCTTACTAGTAAAAACCTTTATTTTTTATATCAATAATTATATTGTTTCTAGTAAAAATGTGAATTCTTGATATAAAGAATTCAATTGTTACTAGTTAAAATGTTAATTCTTGATATCAATTATTTGATTGTCACTAGTGACAATGTTAATTTCTGTTATCATGAATGGAATTGTTACTAGTAAGAAAGCCATTTAAGATATCTGAAATTATATTGATATCAGAAATAAAATTTCAGATAACAGAAATTAACATTGTCACTGGTGACAATCAAATTATTGATATCAAGAATTAACATTTTAACTAGTAACAACTGAATTCTTCATATCAAAAACTCGATTTTTGATATCAAGAACTGAATTCTCGGTATCAAGAACTGAATTCTTGATATCAATAATTAACATTGTTACTAGTGAAAATTTAATTCTTGATATGAACAATTGAATTTGAATGGCAGCTTATGGTGACATTTCACTAGTGAAAATACAATTACAGATATCAAGAATGATCATTGTTACTAGTGGAAATGTAATTCTTGATATCAAGAACTTAATTGTTGATAAAGAATTTAAAGGGACACTAAGTAGGATTTACCCCATCTAGTGGTGAAATTGTATTTTGCATTCAAACGAATAGTGCTCTCTAGCGCCTCGCTTTTCCAAATGCGTGTTGCAACTACGGTAGCCGTTATGTTATCACTGATCTCCTTGTCCGTTGCAGCTGGTTCACGTGTTCTGAATGAAAACGCGTTGTGGAAATGCATTGTTAGGCTAGTGCTTTTTGTCCCTTTCTGTTATTATAGTTTATCAATACGGCGGAACGACATAAAAGCTTGGACTTACCCGTTCAATGTAAGTAAAGAGGAGAAATTCTAAGCTTACAAAGAAAAGTCAGATCGTTGGCAACGAGGACATATTTATGAATAAAGACATTGATTTTGATTAATAAAACACTTTAAACCCTACTTACTGTCCCTTTAATTGTTGATATCAAGAATTGCCATTGTTACTAGTAGAAAAGTAATTTCTGATATCAAGAATTAAAATTTTAACTAGTGAAAATTGAATTGTTGATATCAAGAACTCTACGAATAAAAGTTCAAACAGCCTGCCATACATTTTTTTGTTCAGCTTTTATCAAACCTTTTAATACTTTTATAATACCTTGATCTGTGTTTATTTTGTGTGAACACTGAGGTGTCCTCTGAGGTGTTCTGCTCTAGAGAAACACTTCTTACACTGTTTACACTGGTAAGGTTTCTCACCGGTGTGTAAACGCATGTGTCTAGTCAATTGTCCGCTGCGGGTGAAACTCTTTTCACATTTACCACAATGAAAGCGTTTTTGTCCCGCATGTATGAGCGCGTGACCCTTCAGTTCACTTGTGCTTTTAAAACTCTTTCCACACTGAACACATTTATGAGGTTTTTCTCCGGTGTGAACTCTCCTGTGGACTTCAAGTCTCCCTGGTCGTAAGAAGCTCTTTCCACATTGATGGCACTCGTGTGGCTTTTCTCCGGTGTGTTTGTGTGAATGTTCCTGCAGGTTGTCTGCGGTTCTGAAGGACTTTGAACATTGGGAACACTGGAAGGGTTTATGTCCGCTGTGGATGCTCGTGTGTCTTGTTAACTGGGATTTCAGGGTGAAACTCTTTCCACATTCTGAGCAGTAATGAGATTTGGTCCTTCTGATCTTCTGTTTCTGAATCATCACAAGGGCTTCTAAAAGCACAATATGAAAAATATTCAATGCACAAAACTACTTTATTAGTTTAAAATGTAAACTAAATGTACAATTAAATTGGGATTTCACTGTCTACGACCCTTCATGTCTAATCTCACTGCCTTCTAACAATTGATGAATTAATGCCAAAATACCAGAAAGTTTAACTTTAAAAAAGCCTGTAAAAGCTGCTATTCTAGCTATGCGTCTTTTTATTTGTTTTTTCCATGTAGCGTTGTTGTCGTCTTGCCATCCATAACCCAGAAAAATACCAGAAAAGAGACCTGTGATCCATTTTCTGGCTCAACATCACCCAACAGCTTAGAAATGAAAATGTTCTTGATCTTTCATCATATAAGAGATCACTTCATCATGACACAAACATACAGCAAGTTTCAAAATAGCACAGTTTTAATTTGTTCAGAATAAAGATGTTGTCGTATACAAAATATCACTTTATGCCAAGCAACAAACAACCTATACAATGTCTGAAATTTACCCTTATCTTTACTTTTCACTTCAAACGGCTCCAGGGAATTGTCATCCTTATATTTTCCCTTTGATTGTGTCATGATCAGTCATCAGTCTGTTTTACTGGAAAGACAACATTCAGATTCAGACATTTATTTCTCTACACAACTCTATAGAGCAGAATTCATTCAGTACTGAACGAGACTTTACATTTAATTTTAATTTTTTAATTAATAAAGCACATTTAAAACAGCCCCAGCTGGCTGACCAAAGTGCTGCACAGTATAAAAACAATCATGGAACACAACAATATCAGAAAAGGAAAAATCTAAGAAGGAATAATAATAATAACAAAGGCTAGAGAAAATAGATGAGTTTTCAATTGAAATTTACATTTCTCTAACATAAGACAGGTTTATGATTGTAACATTAGAGCGCCATCATCAGGACTAATCACTTAAGGACACTACACGTCTGCAAAAAGACTTCTTGTTTACAGTATGTGTTATGCTAATATGTAATATTTAAGGGGTTATTGCGACCACAAACAATCTAGTACCAACCATCGCTGTCTAACAAAGCAGATAACTTTAGCCGACACAGACATCTGACATACTGTAAGTTCATATAGGACAGATTTCTGTATCATACTGCTCACAACTATACAGAGAAAACAGATCAACTCTGCCTTCAGGTAAATATCACAGGCCATTTGATGCATGTATAAATAAACATTTTAGAATTTTATTTAAACTGTCTGTCATGTTAACTTAACATCATCACTTACAGTGTCATGTGATGCGTCTCGTGAGAATTAAAGTTTGTAAATCAGACACTTTACCGACGCCCGATCTCGGAACGTTAGTCCAACTGACCACAAACGTCAGAGCCAGGGATCGCGTTTGCGTTTAGAGCTGTAAAACGTTTCTGTAAAGATAATTCAGCTCTAATAAAGGAAAGCGTAAAAATATGATTAAAAAAAAATGTTAATGTAGTCAGTAATATATAACAAGCTGAAAAATATAAAAACTTCTTTAAGCCGTTTTACTTCTTCTTCTTGTTAGTTTTATGGCGGACTGTATGCATGACTTATCAGGTGACTAGCGCCACCTACTGTATCGGAGTATGTAGCATAAAAATGAGTCTACTTTATATTTAATAATAGAAAAACTGCCTAAATCCTAACCTACATCTTATAATACATCCCAGTATAACTTCCGTTTTAACCATCACACTTTCATTAAAGAGATTTAAGGTATTAAAGGGATAGTTCACCCAAAAATGAAAATTCTGTCATCATTTACTCACTCTCATGTTTTTACAAACCTGTATACATTTCTTTGTTGAGATGAAAACACAGAAAGATAATTTGAAGAATGTTTGTAAACCATTCATGAGCTCTAATGAATCAAGATCCAAGGCACTTCTTCCAGTTCCAAAATATAAAAAGCCTTTATTCAAAACATGGCTTACTTAGAAAACATTAAAAATGATGACTAAAACACTGCACACTGATGCATTTCGGCCATCAAGCCTTCCTCAGAGTGTGTCCGGTACAAAATTAGTCACAGGTGTACATATAATCAATTGCTCAGTAGGAATGGGAGATACCAAAAAGACCATTACAGGGGGACCAATAATATCACAGACCATTACAAAGTCTAATCAATAATCACACATCATAAAATTTTACAAATATATGGTTAGATCCAATTCTTCATTCAAACCAGGAAAAATAGTAGCTTTTAGCTGAAAAATCCAAAAGGCTTCCCTTTGTAATCGATCACCCTTTCTGATAGATCCAGTCACAATTTCCAAACCAATAATTCTTAAGGTAGAAGGATAAGAGTCATGTGTAGATGCATATGTACTGCCATGGGGTAATCTTTGTTTTTTGTACGAATTGCATTTTTGTGATCCCATAGTCTATCTTGCAGTCTACGAAAATAGTTGCAAGGACATTGAAGCCTATAAATTATACTTTTACAATTGATAAAAGATGTGATGAAGTAAATTTTCTTTGTGCACATATCTGCAAATGACTTTGTTTGAACATTCTCACAATGATTGCAGTGTCCACACTTAAACATCCCTTGTATTCCTCTGTCCAACCACGTTGTCCGTTTAATAGAGGGTAGGTAACTTCTCACAACTTTGTCTTTAATTGTAGGAGCTTTTTTGTAGCTCACTATTGGAGGTTCCAGGAAAATGTCACATAGACTTTGATCACTTTGGATAATTCCCCAGTTCCTCTTTATTATACACATTCATGAGCTCTATTCACTTCCACAGTAAAAAAGTCACGCGCATTTCGTCAGTAAAGCCGGTTTCTTGATTAGTAATAAAGCTCCATAAACTGCTTTCAGATGGAGTGGCATTTACTACATATAATAAAAATAAAACAATAAACAGGGTGATGAGGAATGATCACACCTAACATTGATGATTAGCTACACTGTAAAAAAATTCCGTAGAAATTTCAATGTTATTGCAGCTGGGTTGCCGGTAATTTACCGTAGATTTACATTTATGTTATTTACTGGCAAGAGTTTGTTTAAAGTTAAATAAATTTTAAATATTAACAAGTCTTTATCTTCACAGAATAAAACTATACACTGTAAAAAAATTCCGTAGAAATTGCAGCTGGGTTGCCGGTAATTTACCGTAGATTTAAATTTATGTTTTTTACTGGCAACATTTTGTTCAAAGTTAAATGAACATTAAACATTTACAAGTCTTTGTCTTTATAGAGTAAAACAAAAAAAAACAGCATCAAGCAAAACATTCTGGGAAACAAAATCTGAAGCAAAAAACAGAAAAAGGTTGATGATGATTTCTGGTTCCCAGAATGCTTTGCATGAGGCTGTTATTGTATAGTTTTATTCTGTAAAGATAAAGACTTGTTAATATTTAAAATTTATTTAACTTTGAACAAACTCTTGCCAGTAAATAACATAAATTTAAATCTACGGTAAATTACCGGCAACCCAGCTGGAAAACCATTGAAATTTCTACGGAATTTTTTTACATTGTACAATAACAGCCTCATGCAAAGCATTCTGGGAATCAGAAATCATCATCAACCTTTTTCTGTTTTTTGCTTCAGATTTTGTTTCCAAGAATGTTTTGCTTGATGCTGTTTTTTGAGTTTTACTTTGTAAAGACAAAGACTTGTAAATGTTTAATGTTCATTTAACTTTGAACAAACTCTTGCCAGTAAAAAACATAAATGTAAATCTACGGTTAATTACCGTCAGCTGCAATTTCTATGGAATTTTTTTACAGTGTATGTTTACATGTAATCAAATAATCTGTTTGTAATTGTATCAATGGCTCAATCAGATTGAAAAGCCTTCATTTAAACACCTTAATCAATATGACTGAGGTCGATCGGATACAAATTTTAATTGTATTGAGTGATCCAATCATCAGGAGAAAATGTAATGCATTTAATGCATTGTAAATGCATGTATTATGCATGTATTATGCATGTAAACGCATGAATCTATTTTCTCAATCGGATACAAAAATACCTTGTGCACATGCGCAGAAGAATTATGCTTAAGTTCATGTCTTATGTTTACCTTTTAGTTACATCCCACATGATTCTCGTCACAGAAACATACGATAGCAAGGCAATGGCAATGCATTATTAAGGTAATGGGGTCACGCGCTGTACATTCTGCAGCGTTCATTTGTACTTTCATAACATTTGGCTACATAAAGCAATAAAATAGTGTTGTGCCTTTAAAAATTTAGTTTTTATTGTATATATCTGAAAACTTAAGAATTACTTTTTACAACTCAACTTTGACTTTAATACAGAAATATAGCGTGAACTCGACAAGAGATGCTGTCTGCAGCAAAACGTTGCCAACACCCCCTTCTTTGTTTTGAGTTTAGAAATAGGCTACTGTTTAAACCAGTGGTTCTCAACTCCAGTCCTCTGGACCCACTGCTCTGCACATTTGGGATGTCTCTCATATCTGACACACTCAGTTCAGTTCATGGAATCTATGCTAACGAGCTGATCAGGTGTGTTAAATAAGGAAGACATGCACAATGTGCAGAGCAGTGGGTCCTGAGGACTGGAATTGAGAACCACTAAACTGTCTCCGTGGGTTGTTTTTTCTGCGAGTTATATGAAATGATTTCGTTCGTAAGTTATTGGTGTTTAGGCTGTAAATAGTCATTAGGATGCTTTTGGGCTAGTTTTGAATGTCCATTGGGCTGATTTTGATACGCAAATCTGGCAACCCTGGCTGTGCTCTTGTGCAGGCTTTTGGTTTGGATTATATAGAATGTACATGTAAACCAACATTTTAATCAGATTGCAATATTTAAGATACATGCAAACAGTACTGTTGTAACCTGCAATCAAATTAAATGTCAGAATGACAAAATGTTGTGCATGTAAACATAATAATGCAATGGGGGCAGAGGTGGAAGTAACGAATTACAACTACTCACGTTACTGTAATTAAGTAGTTTTTTCGTGTACTTGTACTTTTATGAGTACATTTTTAAGTCTGTAATTTCCCTTGTACTTAAGTACAAATTAAGGTAAGTAATGTACTTCGCTACTTTGAAAATCACATTCGTTACTTAGTACTTGTAGAATTTGAATCAAATTAATATTCAAATCTTTGACAGCATTTGGATATCCAATAGAAATAATTGATCGTGGGCGGGCCAATAAAAACCCTTGTATTTGAACCGGAAAAAGAGCCCGGTCTCTGGAGAGCTATTCAATCGATCCTCGCGCGTCCTTCACTGTGACGTTGTATTTAGTGTTTTAATGTCAAAGAACTGTGGCGTTATGGACGCTGAATTAATTAAAAATTCAGAAGAAATACCGGATGATGAGTGCCCATGGCTGCACCTGGGAGTTGTTCAAACAGAGGAAGGAAAGGAGACAGCGTGTAAATGTAATACAAACTTTGTTTGCCATCTGCAGTGATTTCGGCTTACAATACTTCAGCCTCTAATCTCAAAAAGCACATTATGGTAAGAAGACTTATAACCATATTTATTTGATCGTTTTCGTTTTTAATGTTGGGTAGACCTCACGATAATTTGCCTGAAAACATCACTTGAAACATGTAGGTATGTGACAAAATGACGTAATACGCACGAGCGCTTTGTTCCCACGGCTGTGTTCCCAGCAGGTATTCAGCGCCAGACGCGTTGTTGACTTAGGAAATCTGTCATATCTTTGCTTTGTGAATACCTCTAAAGCCCATATACTAGTGACATAAATTACTTCCTCACGTTGATTCTCACGTTCGAATTTCCAAGATTGCTGTCGTAAGAAGAAAGTTATAAGCGAAGCAAAATTTCTCTCGTGTTTGGCATTGAAATCCTCTATGAAGGCGAGTATTTTTTTGTTTCAAACCAAATACTTTTGATAGAATATACATTAAACTTGAATTAGGTGAAGTTTGGGATTGATTGTAACATTCGCATGTGCTTTTTTAAGATCCGCAAGTGACGTTGTTGTCAAAAGCAGAATCGCCCATTCAATCATATTGGCTTCCAAAACTTCTCCGTTTTCATCAATCCGTGCATTATTTTTTAAAGTAATCATACAGAAAGAAGGATTAGAATCTCTAGATTACATTATTGGCATAATTTTGTCAAACATATAAATAAATACATGCATGCAACATGCATGCATTTATTGAATTATTATTAATGATAAATAACATAATCATCAATTAATGTATTAATAATATCTGACCATTTAAATTGCTCGCCAGCATTATTATTCAATTAAGAAATATTAAAGAAACAATGAAATGTTTCTTTAATATATAAAAATACAGCTTTTATTTGAGAGGGCTTTGATTTCATATGGAAAGATATGCGTGGATTGATGCTCTCGGTTTCAATAATTAGTGGTTAATAAAAAATAATAACATTTATTTATATATATATATATATATATATATATATATATATATATATATATATATATATATATCTCTTTTAAAAAGATGTCATCTTAATCATGGGCTTTTAATTACATACAATGTGGTGTTTGAATTATGCAAATAGACCAAGAAATGAGAAAGTTATGATATTTTAAAGTGTTTGGTCAAGCGGAAGTTTTTCATAGTTTTATAGTTTTAATTGGGTACAAAAATGCCCCCTAATTTTCGAGTTAAAACATTCCATAACTTTCTTAATAATTATCCGATTTTAATAATTTAAAAACCATTTTAAAGTTATTTTTATTATCTATCATATGGTTATAATTATATATGTATTTATATTTTTTGTCACATACCTAAAACATGAGCTTCAGTTTCCTAGGTGACGAGCACGTAGACCGTAAAAAAAGATTTAACATTGTAAAATGGTGCTCAAAGTTAAATTTCATGTCATTGTCAACATTGTATTATTCATATTGAATCAGTGTTTTAAGCTTATAATAATAAACAGTCTAATAAGGACTCTTTTATCAAATTCGTCTGTTGCCGCGTCCCACTGGCGTAGCAGTGTAACTGCACTGACAGCCTGTCTAAATTACACATATGTCAGTGCTAAATGCTGATAACTTTTGAAATATTAGTAGTGTACTTTTGGAAAGCTTTCTTGTCCAATAATATTTTTAACTCTTTTCCCCGCCATTGACGAGTTATCTTGTCAATTAAGAAAAAAAAACATTTGCATAAAACGTGTTTCTGAAGAATTTATGTTAATGTGCAATACCGCGATTGTCCACTAGATAGCGGACTTAACCAATTTATGGATAAACTGAAGCCAAAACGTTATTTACTAATTTTATGTTTGATATTCGTTCTGAATCTGATCTCTAACTAAATTCCTTCACAAAAATGCAATTGTTTCAGCTTTTTGCTAAAAAAAATGTGTATTTGTAAAGAAAAACACCAATATTTAAGAGTTTATAAGCAGGGAAAAAATATGATGGAACGGTTTTTCACTTTTTTTATTGTTTGTTTGAAAGTAGAGGGTCTGTTCTTTCATTTGAAAAATTTCCTGGAAGGCATTTTGTAAAACTTTTATGAAAATCATAAAAAATGCTGGCGGGCAACTTTTCGAAAAATGGCTGGCGGGGAATGAGTTAATGTAAAAAAAAGCTTATTTATGTTGTATCATAATTCATTAATAATAATAACATTAGACCATTTTTATAACTTGATAAAAATTATATGAAGAAACAATATGAAATAATATAGCTGCTGTTATAATCATTTAACATTCTTTAAACAGACAAAATTCCTGTACTATGTGTTTATTCGTACACTGTAAAAAATTCCGTAGAAATTACAATGTTATTGCAGCTGGGTTGCCGGTAATTTACCGTAGATTCAAATTTATGTTATTTACTGGCAAGAGTTTATTCAAAGTTAAATAATTTTTAAATATTAACAAGTCTTTATCTTTACAGAATAAAAGTATACAATAACAGCCTCATGCAAAGCATTCTGGGAACCAGAAATCATCATCAACCTTTTTCTGTTTTTTGCTTCAGATTTTGTTTCCCAGAATGTTTTGCTTGATGCTGTTTTTTTAGTTTTACTCTGTAAAGACAAAGACTTGCTAATGTTTAATGTTCATTTAATTTTGAACAAAATGTTGCCAGTAAATAACATACATTTAAATCTACGGTAAATTACCGGCAACCCAGCTGCAATTTCTACGGATTTATTTTACAGTGTATAAAACACAAATTGCCTGTTTTTAATCCATTCATATCTCTGATTTCATTCAATGGATTTAATGTTTATTCAATAAATATCACCGGCTAAAAAGTAATTTGTACTTGAGTAGTTTTTAAGAGGGGTACTTTGTACTTTTACTTAAGTACATTTTTAACACCAGTACTTTTACTTGTAATTGAGTATTTTTTTAGCAACTACTTGTACTTGTACTTGAGTACAAATTTTCAGTACTCTTTCCACCTCTGAATGGGGGTACAGACAGATATGGGGTAGAGTTGATGAGACTGATGGCTTGCAGGTGCGGATGATGTACAGGTGAGGGAGTGAGGAGGATGATGGGTAATGTAGTTTGGAGGGAGTGGAATTGGAAAAACGGTAAGGAGAACAGACGAGGATTGTAACAACCGTTAGATGTATTGTATTGTCATTGCATATGTTTATACAACCAAGTTCTGCTGGAGCAATCCACTTTGCAGCATTAAAAATAATAATAATCTTTAATGTTTTTTCTGTTTTAATGTATTTGTAGGTTTTTTAATTTAACATTAAAATACCCTTAGTAAAAGTATAACTCTCTAAGATATTAAATACACATACATATAAAAATATATATATAAACAGTAAAACACAGTATAACTGAATATATATAGAGAGAATGAATAGATGAATATATGTTTACACATTGCAAAGAGTTGTGCTTGTTTCTTTTGGTTAAGTAAGAGTAAATAATAAATCACATTTCCCAACAAAACTCATCGCTCTTGCAGTAAACATTTAAGAACACGTGTTGTGTAAATGTGCTCTATGTGTTAGCCTAATATATTGGTACCCCGTGCCATTCATTATGATGATCATAATAAACCATGTATTTTACCAATATATTTTTATTTAAAATGCTGAAGACAACTAGAGTAAGAAGAATAGTAAGAATAATTTGATAATTTCAAGTCTGGGTTTTGTTTACTTTATTCATTAACAGTTCTAGTTAAATCAACTTTAATCATGTTTGTGACGTGTCCTGTCCCTCCTCTCAGTCCAGTCAGATAGATCTGAGGTTTTGGTACATTACTCTCTCCCTCTTTCTTCGTCTGACTGCTGGCGTGTTTAAGTAGGAACGTCTGTGTGCTGTTTTGCCGTCTCATGTGACTCAGATCAGTCTGTATTGAGCGTGTCACTTTATTTCGTAGATTTGCCTAAGACACAATAACATGGTTTGATTAAATGACTTCACATGTGCCTGTGTGTGTAGATATGATAAATATCATCTATAGTCTGGATTTAATAGATTTTCTCCCCTTTTCATGTTCTGTACTTGATGATTTTATCTATAACTCTTGTAAATGTACTTGTTTATGACTTTTTTAAAACTATATACTGTATAGGACAGGTATGCAACACACCCTCAAAAGGATAGTTCACTGAAAAATAAAAAATTATATTATTTACTTAACCTCGTGTTGGTATAAATGTCTTTGTTCTGCTGAATACAAAGGAAGATATTTTGACAAATGTTTGTAACCTAGCATATGTGGGGCACTATTGACTTCCATAGTAGGAAAAAAGAAATCAGCAGTGAATCAGCATTCAGGTCTGTTTGGGGCATCTTCATTTGTGTGCAGCAGAACAAAAAACTTAGGGGGCATGCACACCAAAGCTTTTATGCCGGTGGCCGGCGTATGTTTTCAACTATTTCCAATTGAAACATGTAATATTAATCCTCCTGCTAAATGCTAATTTCTTGGCCGAATGCACTTCACCAGGATTCATACAAGTTTCTGACACCTTTTTTTGAACATGAAAGTTTCATACATAACAAACTTGCTTTATTTTGTTATGGGCAATTTCAGTGTGGGTACAGTGGAAGTCCTTATATCGGCATTTTATCCGGAATAGTGAGTGAAATTTAAGCTTGTGCAGCTTCCCAATGAACCCAGCATTATGGAAACAATGGATATAGTTTGTTTATGCGCGGTAGCAGTGGAGCTGTTCGTGTGTGTTTGTTTAACGCTGGATGTCGTTGAAATGGGGCGATCCCAACCAGGTCACGAGTCGCAGGCGGTAAGTAAAACTGAATCAAATGCCTGTGTTTTGTTTGTAATTGGCACGTAAGAGCATATAATGTAAATGACATGAACATGTAGCGAATTAAGTTATCCAGAGATAGTGGGATCATGTTTTGTGTATGTTGCTTGCTTGTGATTCGCTCCTCCCGCGGTACGCCTCCAGGAGCTTGTGTTTTTTTTCCAGAAACATCGGTACAGCTGATCTGTCTTTTATAAATCTGAAAAAACTAAAGACTCTTCAGAGGTGGGTGAGGCGGTGCCCCATAAAAATATGAATCCAACTAAAAATATAGAACTCTATATAAACCTAATTAAATGTGTCTAATATCTTTTTATATGTTTCTATATGTTTCTAGAGTTTCTAGACTATGTTAAGTCATAAAGTGAGATGAATATGTTTGGAAATTGAGTGCACGGCTCAGTTGGCACTGTATGTAATAATCCAGCTGAGAAGGGCAGTGGCTGCCTCTGACCTTCTGAGCTCCACAGCGCCCCACATTAATTAACTCCCCATGTAAATTTTTCTAGAAATTGTCCTGTGTTCCAAAGTACTCATTCTAAACAGTGTTCAGTGCTATTAAGTATTGTATTTGACTCTATGACAAGAACTGAGTGTCAGCCTGATGTTTATCCTACACCTGGACTTGACTTTGGTACTTTGTAAACAAAACAGACCTCACAAAAGAAGTATTTTAAAGACACTCTGTTGTTGTTTTTGATTTATCTACATGCTTGTGCCATTGAACTGTTGTATAAACCTAATATCGCTCTGGTAGTCATGTTATATGTCTCTATTTCAGCCTGCAGCCTTGTGCCTTTGAAATAATCACCGCTGTGCTGATATATAAAGCACTATCAGACTCCTACTCCAGTGATATTGCTTTAATGTAACTCCAAACTCACCAGTTTGATGGCTTTTCTCCTTAGTTCCCATTCATTCCACTCATAGGATTTCATGATGTTTGTTTCCAGTGGATGGATCTCAGTTTGTGTGCTGCTGTCACTTTTAAGGATGGGTTTTACCAGCAGCTTCTGTCCTGACTGCATCTGAGAGGTCAACACAACTCATTAACTTGATTCTGGAAAGGAATGCTGGATTCTGATTGGCCGGTCTTAATATTACACAAAAATTAAATATAAATATGTCTTTTAATAACATATATGACATTATATTTACAAGTGATTAAACAAAATATCAAGACATTTTTAATCTCAGATAATACTGCATAGTCGTTACTGTGTAAATTGGATTAATACTTATTAAAGTTACAAAAGATATTTAGTCAAGACAAGGAAAATATTTCTTTGTCTGTGGTTTGATTAACATTAAAAAAAGGGCCGTTCACATTATAATGATTACTATAAAAAATAAAATTTTTAAATCGTTAAAACTCTTTCTCGCGAGCGAATTAGCATAAAGTTATCCTCCGGTGTTGTGGAACCTAATAAAGTTATCGTTATAGTTAACGTTGCAGTTTGAACAGGCCTTAAGGTCTGTGGTTTACCTCAGAGTATGGTGTTACACAGGCAAACTCTTGATGGAGTTGAAGTAGCTGTATCAGTTCAGCTGACGTCTTTGCGATCTCTGCCACAGCTGTTATATATTCATCTGCTCTAGAGGCAAACTCATATGCGGCACTCCTGGAGCTAAAGGCGTAAAACTTCTCCCTGTACTTCAGAACCCCAATGTGTGGATTACCTTAGAAGAAGAGATAATCATCACAATATTATATATGAAGTAAGGCATTTAACTGTAGAGATGTTTCAAACAAGCCTGATTTTCTGAGGAACTTCCTAAAGGTAAAATGACAACTGTACTGCTTCATTCTCAGATTATGGAGAATAGTTATTATCTGTACCTGGCACTAACAGGCCCTTCTTCTTTACAAGGGTCCAGCCACAAACACCTTTATACTGCAGAGGAAGATCTTCAAAGTTCACTGCAGTGTCCGGAAAAATCCACTCACACCTGCTCATCTCTGACACCACCACACGCTCTGAAATGAGGATAGTCTTAATACAGGCTTTACTAATCAAAACCCAAATACTAAAGTATGAATTACAAATAAACTAAATTAGATTGAAGAGAAACTGATAGATTATCTTCTCTTGTATTACTATAAAAAAGTGAAAATAATAAAATAAAAATCTAAAATAAAACAACTTGAATAATGTAATATATATAATAAACACCACTTGCAGCTTCTTTTTGAAATTTGGGGTTTTGGTTTCAGTAGTGGACAGCAGTATGTCTGTGAATACCTGCTGTCACAGAGCATCTCTCCATATCTGATGACACCTGCTGTCCCTCCAGCAGTCGCTCCAGCTGAGCTGGGCTCAGCAGAGATTGTGCTGATAGAAAGGGCCTCAGACCTGACACCACATTCGTCAGCATGCGCAGTAACATCATCTCTCCCACAAGCCCCGCCCAGAGTTGAGCCAAAGCTATGAAATGAGGCTAAAAACAAGTGACACAATTTACAAATTGCCATTATTATGTTTATATATTTTTGAGAATATAGTAAAAGTGTGTTTTAGATCAGTGGTTCTCAACTCCAGTCCTCGGGACCCACTGCTCTGCATATTGTGCATGTCTCCTTTATTTAACACACCTGATTCAGATCATCAGCTCATTAGGATAGATTCCATGAACTGAACTGAATGTGTCAGATATGAGAGACATCCAAAATGTGCAGAGCAGTGGGTCCCGAGGACTGGAGCTGAGAACCACTGTTTTAGATCATTATCTGGTTATGATTTTTCTAAGCTTGTCATTGACCATTTCAGTAGTTACATTTCTTCATCATTGCATTTGTTGTGGAGTGAGATCGGGAGGGGTGTCTTGTGTTGTGAGATCGGGAGGGGTGTGTTGTGGAGTGACATCGGGAGGGGTGTGTTGTGGAGTGAGATCGGGAGGGGTGTGTTGTGGAGTGTAATCGGGAGGGGTGGGTTGTGGAGTGAGATCGGGAGGGGTGTGTTGAGGAGTGAGAGATGAGTGTTGTGGAGTGAGATCGAGAGGGGTGTGTTGTGGAGTGAGATCGGGAGGGGTGGGTTGTGGAGTGAGATCGGGAGGGGTTTGTTGTGGAGTGAAGTCGAAAGGGGTGTGTTGAGGAGTGAGAGAGGAGTGTTGTGGAGTGAGATCGGGAGGGGTGTGTTGTGGAGTGAAATCGGGAGGGGTGTGTTGTGGAGTGGATTGAGAGGGGTGTGTTGTGGAGTGAAATCAGGAGGGGGGTGTTGTGGAGTGAGATCAAGAGGGGTGTGTTGTGGAGTGAGATCGAGAGGGGTGTGTTGTGGAGTGAGATCGAGAGGGGTGTGTTGAGGAGTGAGAGAGGTGTGTTGTGGAGTGAGATAGGGAGGGGTGTGTTGAGAAGTGAGATCGGTAGGGGTGTGTTGTGGAGTGAGATCGAGAGAGGTGTGTTGTGGATTGAGATCGAGAGAGGTGTTTTGTGGAGTGAGATCAGTAGGGGTGTCTTGTGTTGTGAGATCGGGAGGGGTGTGTTGTGGAGTGTAATCGGGAGGGGTGGGTTGTGGAGTGAGATCGGGAGGGGTGTGTTGTGGAGTGAGATCGAGAGGGCTGTGTTGTGGAGTGAGATCGAGAGGGGTTTGTTGTGGAGTGAGATCGAGAGAGGTGTGTTGTGGAGTAAGATCGAGAGAGGTGTTTTGTGGAGTGAGATCAGTAGGGGTGTCTTGTGTTGTGAGATCGGGAGGGGTGTGTTGTGGAGTGACATCGGGAGGGGTGTGTTGTGGAGTGAGATCGGGAGGGGTGTGTTGTGGAGTAAAATCGAGAGGGGTGTGTTGTGGAGTGAGAGAGGTGTGTTGTGGAGTGAGATCGGGAGGGGTGTGTTGTGGAGTGAGATCGAGAGGGGTGTGTTGTGGAGTGAGATCGAGAGGGGTGTGTTGTGGAGTGAGAGAGGTGTGTTGTGGAGTGAGATCGGGAGGGGTGTGTTGTGGAGTAAAATCGAGAGGGGTGTGTTGTGGAGTGAGAGAGGTGTGTTGTGGAGTGAGATCGAGAGGGGTGTGTTGTGGAGTGAGATCGAGAGGGGTGTGTTGTGGAGTGAGAGAGGTGTGTTGTGGAGTGAGATCGGGAGGGGTGTGTTGTGGAGTGTAATCGGGAGGGGTGTGTTGTGGAGTGAGATCGAGAGGGGTGTGTTGTGAAGTGAGATCGGGAGGGGTGTGTTGTGGAGTAAAATCGAGAGGGGTGTGTTGAGGAGTGAGAGAGGTGTGTTGTGGAGTGAGATCGGGAGGGGTGTGTTGTGGAGTAAAATCGAGAGGGGTGTGTTGAGGAGTGAGAGAGGTGTGTTGTGGAGTGAGATCGGGAGGGGTGTGTTGTGGAGTGTAATCGGGAGGGGTGTGTTGTGGAGTGAGATCGAGAGGGGTGTGTTGTGTAGTGAAATCGAGAGGGGTGTGTTGAGGAGTTAGAGAGGTGTGTTGTGGAGTGAGATCGGGAGGGGTGTGTTGTGGAGTAAAATCGAGAGGGGTGTGTTGAGGAGTGAGAGAGGTGTGTTGTGGAGTGAGATCGGGAGGGGTGTGTTGTGGAGTAAAATCGAGAGGGGTGTGTTGAGGAGTGAGAGAGGTGTGTTGTGGAGTGAGATCGGGAGGGGTGTGTTGTGGAGTAAAATCGAGAGGGGTGTGTTGAGGAGTGAGAGAGGTGTGTTGTGGAGTGAGATGGAGAGGGCTGTGTTGTGGAGTGTAATCGGGAGGGGTGTGTTGTGGAGTGAGATCGAGAGGGGTGTGTTGTGTAGTGAAATCGAGAGGGGTGTGTTGAGGAGTTAGAGAGGTGTGTTGTGGAGTGAGATCGGGAGGGGTGTGTTGTGCAGTGTAATCGGGAGGGGTGGGTTGTGGAGTGAGATCAGGAGGGGTGTGTTGTGGAGTGAGATCGAGAGGGGTGTGTGGTGGAGTGAGATCGAGAGGGGTGTGTGGTGGAGTGAGATCGAGAGGGGTGTGTTGAGGAGTAAGAGAGGTGTGTTGTGGAGTGAAATCAGGAGGGGTATGTAGTGGAGTGAGAGAGGTGTATTGTGGAGTGAGATCGGAAGGGGTGTGTTGTGGAGTGAGATCAGATCACATACAAACACTTGTAATGTGGGCACTGCAGCCATAGATTGCACCACGTCCTGGACAAGCTTCATTCTGGAGGTCAAATCAGACTGGAGACGTGTCACTTCTCTCGCACACAGAATCAGGTCAGCCTGATGAAAACATCATCACAAAATTACTACTACAGCTTTTCTGAAACATTTCCTGAATCTGATCCTGCTGGAAAACCTGGATCATAACATTGCAGTATCTAAACCAGCTTAGACCAGTTGATGTCTGGAAATCGTATAAGCTATCACCATCACAGCCAGTGTTACTTTGATGCACAGATGTAAAACTAGAAAATGCATTTCGGGACGAACTGCAAAAGTGTGCTTGCTCTGGTGCCGCCGATTTAGTTTGTGCATCCTCACATTGGAGTCCTAAGTTCATGTACAAAGTTTGGTTTCAATACGTAAAAGCGTTCCTGAGATATAAACTACTTCCTGTTTGGCGGCGTAAAATTTTAGGAAATTGTTTTTTCTTTTGATGTTGTGCATCCTCACATTGGAGACCCAAGTTCATGTACAAAGTTTGGTTTCAATACGTTAAACCGTTCCTGAGATATAAACTACTTCCTGTTTTGGCGGCGTCGACGCACATTTAGTTTGGGCTGTGACGGGCAAACGCTTCCGAAAATCAAAAATCCTTCTAGTAACTTTTGTGAGGCTTGGTCCAAGGATCATGTACGTCAAATTTCGTGAAGTTTGGAGAAAATGTGTGACCTGTGAAACTTTTTTAAGGTTTTCTGTTCTATCCAATATGGCGGAAGAACGACATGGATCTGTGACGTCATCTTCTCAAGCAACTTACACCGGTACTGCCCGAACATTTTAAAGTTTGAACGGTGTCTCTGTGTCAAACGGTCTAGTCGCTAGGGCTGGCCAAAAAAATCTACCCGGGAAAAATAATAATAAAACTTAAGAAGAACAATAAGTGTGCTTTTGCAAGCACACTTAATTAGGCATTGAATGATCTCCCACTACAGATGGTGAGCAAAAATATACAGTAAATAACCTGATCTGTAATATGGAGATAATGTGATTACCCTTCACTTGTTGTTTAAAGATAAGAATTTGGCCAAATATGTGAGTATTTCTTGCTTGTTATTCCAATAATCTGACCTTCACTAAATGCAAGTGAGTTTGATTTTCCAGTTACGTCGTCTAATATGTCACTCATTTCTCATCAGAGGTTTATCTACTGCAAGAGGACCTAAAGGTCGCTTTTCTTCACAAGTCCATGTGTTGATTCACATAACCCACCAGTATGAGTTTGAGGAACCCTTCATGTTGCCGTGTGTTATAAAGAGCCTGTTTGAGGAGATGTGGCTGGACAGGGCTGTCTGTGTCCTGGTCAATGATCTTCTCAACCAGGGCTGTGTACCTCCACGCCAACTGCTGAGATCCAGCCAGCTCATCCTCAATGTCTTTGACCGTGACTGGCAAAGTCTCATTCAGGATGACCGGCGCTGCAGACGGATACATGTTCCCATTAATGCATGTACATGCTACTTATCAAAAAAGTTAGAGTTGTGCAAATCACTCCGCCTTGTTATTTGTACGCGGTGTGAGTATACAAATCACAACACATAAATAGGAAAATGTTCACGTTATTTTGTCACTTATTAGGAATAGTTTGCTAGCTGGAGCCATTCACTTCCAGTCTTTGTGCTAAGCTAAGCTAGCGGGGGCTGCGTCAGACAGAGTTACAGCACGCACGGAGATGAGAAAGATATGTATGGACTTATCTAACTCTGGGGGATACGGTGAATAAGCTAAATTCCCAAAATGTGGGCGTGTTTCTTTAAGCACTACTAATACTCTAATGAAATGTCGTTGACGTACATTCTGTTATCTAGAGAATATGGAAATAAGAAAAACCTCAAAATAAAGTGATAGCAAATATAAATAGAGTAAAGAGAAATTAGATTTGAGCCGGTGTACCGCTGGGAATGGCCTCTCCTCCTCTGCCGTTGTTCTTGTTGAAGAGTCGTATGCCGCTCACGATCAGTGTGAGTTCCTTTAGCTGCTGTTCTTTGTCTTGTTTCAGTAAAGACATGAAGGTGCTGAGCTCTGACTGTGGAAACACACTCTGTAGAGCGGCTGAAACCATACAGACCCATCAAAACCTAGATGTACCACTGTGACCATCTAATATCTTCACAAAGTCAACATTGAGCCCTGGGAACATACAATAGAAATGACCCCTGGTGTCCCCTATCAGACTTTTAAACTAGTTTTACTAGTAAGAGTTGCTTACCTGGTCAACCAGCTTTGTTAGTCATTTTGGCTGATAAACAGCATAGCTACCGTCTGTATGTTAGTGGACCAGCACTAACTCAGAACTATCATAAACCATGTAAACATTTGCTGGTCTAATTCATTTTTTTTGTTTTCTATTTACAGTAAAGGACATCATTTATTTTATTTTAACACTGTATTTGTATAATGTAAGGATGTTATGTAAATGCATTTATTAAAGGTCCAGTGTGTAGATTGTTAGTGGCATCTAGGGGTGAGATTGCAAATTACAACCAACAGCTCAGTCCACAGCTCACCCCATAGATATACACAATAAAGGCTAGATGTCTCATTCACGCTGCTGGCCAATGGAGGTCGACGTCTGCACCTGGCGGCCATCTTGTCACAGTCAGCTCGCTCTCTCGTAACATTGATTTAATGGTGCATGTACTTTTTAAATAACCATAACTTGCTCAATTTTCTACCGATTTTCAAACTGTTTGGTTTGTTATAAACATAAGAGATGTACTTATGACATATGTACAAGCATCCAGAATTATAGCTATGGTAGGTGCCACAGTCGTCTGTAAAGTAGTTTGTCCTTTAGGGTTACCGTAAAAACATGACGGCACAAAATGGTGACTTCCATGTAATCCATGACTCGCATAATTATAAAAAAAAGAAATATCGCATTGCATATCGAGCATTGCATTATTTAGCATGCTATCGCATATTTCCTTCAATATCGCCCTATGGCTCACCCATCTCTGGGTCATTGACGTGACGTTAATTATTTTGTGTCCGTATGGTTCAATTAAATGTAAAAGGGTTAAAATAAAAAACATTGCATACATCTCTTTTTGAGGGCCAAGTCTAAAATTTCTGGTTTTATATCATTTTGAAAGAATATTTGCGGGATAATTGCAGAAATGTCAATGTGGTGTAACCGGTCTGTGTCAATTGGTGTAACTAGTATTTTTTTTAAATGAAAACATAAATATATTTATTACAAAATGTGGAATAAAAAATAATCATCTAGTTTTGTGTAATATTATTTTTTTAAATACATTTTTACAAATATTACAAAATGAATTAATATTTACATTTAAAAATACTAATAAAATGATATTTCTTAAAAACTTGTTTTGATGACTACGCTTACATGCCATCAAGGTGGATAAAATATTTAATATTTCTCATTCTTTAGCGCAATTGGCGGTTACACCATTTTGACAGTTTCAGGTCTTAACTTTCATAAAAATGGTGCGTATGTAATTTTTTATTGCACAAAATCTACATAAATGCACTTTTTGCATTGAAATAAACCTCATGCATGCTTTTAAAACAAGTTTTTCAAAAAGATTTATGAATTTCTTAACTTGCCAAACCGTTTTTGTCACTGACCCCTCTACAGATTAGCACAAAACTTCACAGCATGTACTATTTGAAAGGTCCTATTTAAAGGGATAGTTCACCCAAAAATGAAAATTCTCACGTTATTTACTCACTCACTCTTATGAACATGAAGGAATATATTTTGAGGAATGTTTGTAAACAAAATCGTTCATTAGCCCCATTCACTTCCATAGTATTCTTTTTCATCTTATGAAAGTGAATGGGGCTCATGATCGATTTAGCACCCACTTACTATATATCAGCTGATATTTGACTATTTTGAAATGAAGACATCAGTTGATCTACTTTATAAGTTTGAGTATTGAGATCTCTTACCCGTGGTCTCTCTCACTGTGTCACTCTCTGTGTCTGTATGTGAGCCCAGGTTTGAGCTCTGTATTATGTAACGGACTATCTTCCCATACAGACCCTGCAGTTCATCTCTGCTCTTCGCTCTTGTGTCTGTGATGTCTCTGCTCAGCCACTGCAGATGCGATTGCAAGGCCTTCGCCTGGACATCTGCAAACTCACCTGTCAACATAAATTCACATTCAATAACGCACTGTAAAAATGTTTTGTGAGTAATATGAGAATTCATGTGGTAAGTAACATCTAAATTCATTTGTTTTGTTCAAATTAAAACATGATGGAATCTATGGAGGACCACAAGAGTCATGCAAAATGTAATAAAGAACTTCAATTTTTAATAACTACCTGGACAATAAAAATAGCAATTAATAGATTTGTTTAAAAATTCATTAATTAATCTATAAATAAATAGACAAAGTTACAAAAAAAATCATTATGTAACATTTTATTAGGCAATAAAAAATGAGATTATAAAAATAACATAGAAATGAAATATTAATCCATTAATAAATAATTCAAATTAATATAACAATTTATAAAAACAACATAAAATACTCAATAAGTTCATCATTTTAAATTGCATTTATAAATTCTTAATTAAATAATGGAATTTCAAATTGTATTTCAAAAAGCGATTTAAAAAGAGAAATAAATAACTGGATTTATAAATTGAATTACAAATACAGGTTTAAATTAGGCATTTAAAAGGGCATTTCCGTTTGACTTTTCTGTTTTCATTTCCCCGTTGGTTCTCCTTATTCTTTTCGCTATTGGATTTGCTTTTCGTTTTAGCCTCTCTATTTAGCTTTTCCGTGACTCTTTGGGTCCTCATCTGAGATCTATAAATCTGCGCATGATGTACAATCAGAGCCAATCAGCGAGCTTGTTACATCCACCTGGCCATAGCTAATTTGCATTTCTCATTTGACCATTTGCAAGGACCCAAAGAGTCACGGAAAAGCTAAATAGAGAGGCTAAAACGAAAAGCAAATCCAATAGCGAAAAGAATAAGGAGAATCATTGGGAAAATGAAAACAGAAAAGTTAAACGGAAATGCCCTTTTAAATGCCTAATTTAAACCTGTATTTGTAATTCAATTTATAAATCCAGTTATTTATTTCTCTTTTTAAATCGCTTTTTGAAATACATTTTGAAATTCCATTATTTAATTATATATAGAATTTATAAATGCAATTTAAAATGATGAACTTATTGAGTATTTTATGTTGTTTTACTATTTATTAATGGATTAATATTTCATTTCTACGTTATTTTTATAATCTCACTTTTTATTGCCTAATAAAATCTTACATAATGATTTTTTTATAACTTTGTCTATTTATTTATAGATTAATTAATGAATTTTTAAACAAATCTATTAATTGCTATTTTTATTGTCCAGGTAGTTATTAAATATTGAAGTTCTTTATTACATTTTGCATGACTCTTGTGGTCCTCCATAGGAATCAACCTGAACACATTAGATGACACTACACAAATTATTTTAAATTTTAAAATCCAGTTTACACCAAGTTGTCACTTTTAATTAGTATTTTGGGAAACTCGACTGTTACAGCGTGTTACATGCATACATGTGTAAAGAGACAGTGTGTCAGTCAGTAGTCAGTCAACAACACATAATAAACTTGTTGTGATTTATTTGACATTAAACCTCAGGTATACATGTGTTCAAACACATTCACATCATCTCTCTTTTGTCTTTAATGTGTTTTATCTGTCACCAGGGCAGGACTTAACAGGGTGGAGGCCCCTGGGCTTGAATAAATTTTGGGCCCTACATTATCAGAACAAAAGGTACAAAAGCTGTCACTGGGACGGTACCCTTTAAATGGGTCCTAATATTTACCATTTAGGTACAGATATAGGTAAATTTTTACCCATTATATGCACTCTTTAGGTACAAAGGTGTACTATTTGAAAGGGTACCACCCCAGTGACAGTTTGTGTAAATTATCTTCTGAGAGTGCACATACAGTAAACAACCTAAAATAAAAAATATATCATAGAACTACATTTTAGGGAAGTTTCCCGACAGGGTTTAGATTAATCTAGCACTAGGCCCATTGCTAGGTTATATTAGGGCATTCAAGTAGTTTTTACAAACAAACCTTACAAAAACATCACTGGTGTGCGTCTTGAGACAAAACAATGGCAATGATATATGTTAAGATATATCAGTGCAAAATGTGTTTAAATTAAGACAGATCAAACATGCATTTTAGTCTTGGACTAGGATAAAACCTGACTAGGAAACTGCCCCTATATCTCTAAAGCAGAACATAAGCCCATTCTAAAATTAAATCATGTATTTTAGGGATGTCACAAATCCAAATTAATCATGCACATTAAAAAATACCCCATAACAACATTTAAAATCATTATGTTAGACTTAGCTTAAGAAGAGAATGATATGTTTTGATTAACATTCACCTTATTACACACCATATAATGTTATAAACATAATCAACAAGCGTATATTGTGCATATAGCCTAAGTGGTGCAGTGAAAAGAAAATATTTTAGGATGTAATTTAATAATTATGACAAGACCATCATGTAATATTAGACACCAAAAACCAAAGTGGAGAAGATGATCATTAATTCATTTTGCGTCTGATATAAACGTAATACATTAATACTTTGAACGTAGATATAAAAATGAACACTTTTAAGAAGTTTAAACTGTGATTCTGTTAGCAAACATGCTGAAAGAGAAACTACAGGAAAGTTAGTCTAGCTAGCTAGTGGATTATATCAAAAAGCATCAGGACATCAACATGGCCATGATTAAGTGAATCCTCACCTCCAGATGAAGTAATAAACTGGACTGATGATTTAAATGTCGACATAATCATATGTGCGTTGTTAACTCTCCGGATTTTGTTATGTTTCGTAGCCCTGCTCCACTCGTTCACTTTTCCACAGAAACTGTTTGGTTACAGGGTCGTGTGAGCTGCAGACTTCGAGCAGATTGTATTTCATTTGGCGCTACGCAGACCGCTTGGTGATGATGTCGAAGTACCGCGAGAGCGATTAGAAAGCAGACTTCTCCGTGTGAGCTCTCGCGGTACTCTGATGTAATTTTTTGGCTGTTGTTGAACCACGTGAATACACCCGTCTGCTTTACAATCACTTTTGCGCCGTGATAATTTGATTTCATATAATGATCGGATCGCGCAGTGCCGCATGAAGTTAAATGTACCAAATATCAAATAGCGGACTGTATATGAGGTTCAACCCGCCAAAGTAGCAAGTTGAGCATGCGAATGGTGAGTGATTCAGATGTCAATTTATGAATGAAAGTGTCAAGGGTTTGTCACACACTGTTAAGTATTTTCACGCTTTTTTAAATGGGTATACGGAAATCCTTGACCATTACTAGTGGATATACTGCGTATACCTGCTGCGTATCACGTTAGATTACAAACAAACAAGAAAAAACAGAGTTACAAGACCATAGCCTACTCTAGTAATCTTTCATACGGAGCGCTTCATTTTCGCGTTGCTCTTTCTCGTTATCTGTAAAGCTTATTTATGACTCTCATTTCGCGTATTCGCTATTATACTAGCATCTATGGGTTTCAAAAGCAGTAAACGCAGGGCGTGATATTCAGCACCAAGATGACTGACATATATATATTAACGAATTAAATGCAGCACCAAACAATTCCGCACCAACCAATAGGCTGTAAAAATAATAAATGAAAACGACTGAACAAATCAAACGAACGCAAGCCAGCACGGAGGCCCCTATTGGCCGGGGCCCCTGGGCTCAAGCCCAATCAAGCCCAATGGTAAGTCCGGCCATGTCTGTCACTTACGTCTAGATGTGTAGTTCATATCAAAGTAAACTTGCATCTTAATGGTGTGTAGAGCTGGACTCTCTTCATCCATCAGTCTATCAACACAAAGCTAAGAAAAACACACAAAATATTCTCAATGTCTCTAGTAGACATACTGTAACAAAACATTTAACTAATATATCATAAAAACACTGATATACACCAGCTCATATTTATAAACTATAGTTCTTTAAAACGATTAAAATATGTCAGTATGATTCATTGCATGTTTACCTCGATGAGTTTTTGTACGTCTTGTTTTGTAAGAGTCCTGTCCTCGTTAAAATGATTCCTGGGGTCTAAAACAACAGCTTTAACCTGAACAGTACAAGTAAATATTTGTATAATGATCTATATATTGTATAATAATAAAGGTTTTTCTTCTATCACTCACCATGAATGCAATAAGAGTTTCACTCAGGGTTTGTCCTCTGCTCAGACATGTTTGCGCGATCTCACGGATAATGTTTTTAATAACACTTTCAGCCTGAGTACGGGACATGTTTTATACGATGGTCTACAGTAGATGTATTTTAAGAAAACACTGTGAGGATTATATAAATGTATACAGTACGTCTATGTGTGTGTGTGTGTATCGCGCGCAGGTGGTTGTCATGGAGATCCACTTTATGTTTTGACCCGCGCCGGAAGAGGGCGCTGCTGAAACACAGCATAAAGGGCACTGCAGATAAATCGTCAACAATTTTCATCTGCATTATTAAAGTTTTTATTTAATATTTCGTGCCTTTACTAAGCAATTTATTTGATGACTGATGTGTCAAAGATCATTTAAAAGTAGAATATGACTGAACATGCACATGTTGTTGTATGTTCAGATGAATTACATTATTTAGCTTTTTTCCAAAATGACCCATACGGCAAAAATATATATTTTCAAACTTAATAAAAATTTTTTTTAAAATATAAAAAATGGCCAAAAATGTATGTACTTAAATATATTTTGAAATATGATTACAAAAATGTATTTTCACCAATATTTTTTGAATATTTAGAAATATATATATTTTTAAAGCATTTATATTCACGTTGTGATGTTAAAAGAAAACATTTTCAACTGCAAAATATATATTTGTAAATTTTATACTTACATTTTATACAAACTTTTATATTTTGGCTAGGAAAATATATTTTTTGACATATGGGTTGTCAAAAATATGGGTTGACATATGGGATGTTTTTGTTGCCCCTGAAATATATTTTGAAAAATTCCAAAATATATTTTATAGGCTTTACTTTCTACAAATGAATTTAGCATATATTTAAAACATATTAATGGACAAAGAAAAGTATTTTGTTTCCATATGGGGGGACTGTGGGGCACTACAGTACATTCTATTTCATATACATTATCTACACCATCTCAACACTTAATCTACAACATATAATCTGTATTACATCAACAAACAGTGGTAGAGATGGCAAACATTCATTGAGGCGAACAACAGAAATCATTCTGAGATACAGAAAACATGCATAGAGATGCATACGTTTCAGAGTAACTGAATAAAGCAAGAACAATGACATTAATGAGACAACAATGAGAAAATCATGCAGAGGATTTTAGTCATTTTAATTGATAAACTGATGAAAGCAGGTTTCATTCTTTACTGATTTAATACTGTATGATGTATTCATGACAATAAATAGCATTGTAAAAGAGCATTAAGTGATAGACTGTACTGTATAATGACATTAGAGAGTGGATTATTACGCAGCTCTCTGGAATAAACAGAAACATCAATAACTAACCATTCATCATCTAATACAACAGCTTTATTTGTAGTGATAAATATTGAAATTAAATCTTACACATTTAGGTTTGTAATAGTTTAGTCAAAGTTAATTTGCCCTTTAAAAAAGTAAACTTTATATAATATTTATATACTGTATACTATACATACATATAAATAATTCATACTATATACATTTGTCATTTCATTTTAAATACACATTTCTTCTTTTTTAGTTCTTTGGCGATTAGCATACAGCATTTCATTTTTATAACCTCAATCTGAACAGTCCTGAAACAGCAATAAATTCACAACAGAATGATCAGAAAATACAAAATATTTTAAGTCAATTTTTTCAGAATAAATGATAAATAAGGGCCATTAACTGTATGGTAACAGTAGGCTGTTTTCATTTGCCAAACAACACAATAACCTAGTATAACATTGTGTTAAATCTAAATAAATTCAGTTTAGTTTCGTATCATGCTTTTTGGCATGTGACAATGCTTTTCCAAACACAGCCAGTGTTTGCAATCCTTTTGGTCATCAATGTAAATGTTTGAAAAACCAAAGGCAGGGTACAGTAAGTCAAACAAGAGTTTACTATACTTCACATTTCATACAAAAATCCTTCATTTTAACGTAGGCTTGCTGTTCTCTGTCAATGTGAAAACAAAGCAAGTGTGTATTTTTATTATCTGTTTTACAGTATATAGTCTCTGACACATACTGTCCAGTAGTCTGGTGTAGAGTTTAGTTTTGGGTACTATGGATTATAAGGCCCCAGTTTCTCTCCATCTTGGTCATGTCATCTTCCTGCTCTGAGCTTTCCTCTGAACACTGTCTCAGGATGACATTAGGTAGAAGTATAACTTCATCTCTCTCATCTTTCTCAGTGTCTATCTTATCTTCATCCTCTACATCTAACAGGCTCACCAGAGGGATTTTCAGTTCATGGGTGTCAGGATTCCAGTCCAAAAATATCTGGTCTTCTTCATTGTCCTCATCTTCTGTCGGTATCGGTTCAATTGTGTTGCCTTGTGACCTGTAAGTGTCGAACTCGGGCCCACGCAGACCTGTCACTTCATGTGTGGCCCGGACTACGATGCCGTAATCTCCAGCCTCATCGCTCTGGGGTTCCTCCGGCCACGGCTGCACATCTCTGTCTTCGGTCTCTGAGGATACATACGGTCGGTCTGAAGCGGCGGGCACTGACAGGTTCTGCTGCGCATAACACAACTGAGGCATGTGCTGAGACGGGGCCTTTGCTTCAAGCATTAATGGCAGCTGATCTACAGATGAGATGAGTTTGGATTCCTTTAGGTCCGTAGTTAACCACATGCTAATAAAGATTGGTTCTGGTTGGAAAGTTTGCCGTTTCTCACATGTATGAACCACATTCTAGAATGACAAAAACATTATAAGCATTATAGTGTGTGTGTGTGTGTGTGTGTGTGTGTGTGTGTGTGAGAGAGAGAGAGAGAGAGAGAGAGAGAGAGAGAGAGAGAGAGAGAGAGAGAGAGAGAGAGAGAGCGAGAGACAGAGAGAGAGAGAGAGAGAGAGATGTACATGCGTACGTGCACTCATCTTACCATGTTCTCAGGCCTGATCTGTTTGTGATCAGTAATGTAACAGTGGATGAGACCCCCGAGAACAGCGAGCACACACAGACAGAGGGCAGAGGGTAAAACACCACCCAACATAGCAGCCAACAGCTGATCTTTAAACACATCTAGAAGAGAAAGTAAATCATCAAAGTAAAGTCCATCATAAAGCCATTAGGGTAAACATTAACACATAGGCAAGGTCTGAAGTTTATAGACTGACACTTGCATGAGGAAGTCCAGCTCAGATCACGCTGGGAAAACACCTCAGCTACAGTGAAACAGCACATGGTATCACATACTGATAAGAAGGCGTTTAAAACCATACCAAAGGTTTCTTAAACTCGTCCTGTGAGTTTATAGAAGAAAGTATGAGACCAGTCCTGTCAATCAAATACTGCTCAAACCTGTTCACCTTTAGTCAGTCACAAATTGAAAGACTAAATGAATTTGGGTAACAGTGATACCTTTAGGAGTTTCTGCACATGTGCGCTCGCTGGGTTTGCTGGACAAAGGGAAAGACTGAGACTGAACCTGGACCACAATACAGACGTGTGTGGAGAACTCCAGAGGACCAAGTGTCAATGTAGATGTTTGACGAGGGAAAAATTGCTGGCAGAAGAAAATAAGTTTTTGTTATTGGAACTGAATGTGTGATGAAATATATCTCAGAGTTATATCTATAGAGTTACATCTACTGTACAGGATTATATCTACTGTATAAACAAATATCCATAGCATCTATAGTTAAATCTGTAGAATTACATCTGTAGTTATTCCTGCAGTTATATCTACAGAGTTATATATATATATATAGTTACATTGGTAGAATTATATCTATAGTTACAACTGTAGAGTTATATCTATAGTGCTATTATATGAAGAGTTTGGTTCCAAAACACAATAAATCCATTTTGACTAATTTCAGTAAAAATGTGTTTTCTGTACCAATGAAGTGACGATGAAGACCACTATTTTCTGTTACAAACTTTCACATAGCATCTTTAGGTTATAATAACATTAAAAATTCAAATCCATGATTTGATTTTCAAAGATTTATTATAAAAACTGTTTATTTTTTTCAAAATGCGATAAATCTATTGTATCAATAAATGTGCATTCATCTTTGCCATGTTATATTCATTTAGTTGACTTGTGGTATACACTGATTAAACTGCTGTTATCCTCGCTGAACTTTTTTTGAAAGCGATCAGCTATAAAGGGCTCTATCTTACACCCGGCGCAATGCAGCGCAATGCAGCAAGTGTCTTTCGCTAGTTTCCACCCTAATTTTCACGTTTAGCGCCGCGTTGTTTAAATAGCAAATGCATTTGCGCCCCCTTTTGCGCCCATGGGCGTTCTGGTCTGAAAACGAGGTGTGTTCAGGCGCATTGTTGGCGCGTTGCTATTTTGAGGCAACTAAAATAGACTACGCCATTGACCAACAAAAGTCTAAAGTCATCATAAAGGCAGCAGCACAAAAATGCTTTTAAATATGAAAGATTAAAGGATTGAATGTAAAAGATTATTATTGAGTCTCTTGGACATAAATGAGGACTAATTATGAGACGTTAGAAGGCACAAAGAGCTGCTTCACCTGTAGCCTGGTAAGTAAATAAATGCTTTGCTTTAAACAAATGCATCTGTTTTTAAATGTTTTTTTTTTAATGCTACCTCACGGATTTATTGTATATGATTACTCTGTACCTGTGGATATGGTGGGATGAGAAACATTTTTAAGTAATGCTTAAAAAAACTCTTTGCTAAAAAACCGCTGTCCAAAGTGCTGAAACGCGATGAGAGCCGTTTGTAAATTCTTTATCTCCTGTTTGTTACAAATAAAGTATTTTTAGAGTACAAACCTTATCTTACATAATTGTAAATAATTTTTTGATGATATTGGATAGCCATACATTTAAAGCAATTACAAGCCTGCTTTTTACTTCCATGACTAAAAGAAAACGGGTTTTAAAGGTTTTAATAAAAAAATAACAATTTCAATACAAGTGAAAAACAACACAATTATTTAACATTAATCTTAAACTGGGGATCTTCTTCCTCCGCTTAGTTTTTCAGTTTACAAAGTCCGTCATCTAAATAGGGATTAGACATAGCACCAGCGCAACTGGCTTTTAAAGGGGATGAGAGCTAAGTCTCTCATTGGTTTACTGCACGTTACGCCCAAAATACTCCCATTACAATAGGACCTACCCTTTTCGACCATGCGCTCGGCGCAAAAACCATTTTTCCCGTCGTTAAATTAGCAAAAGTGGATTCGGACACGCCCATTTAGACGTTGCGCTGTGCGCTTTAGACAATGCACTTAGATCGTTAAAATAGGGCCCAAAATGTTTTGGTCCTCCTGCTCGATTTTCGTTAACTTTGAGTAAAATAATGGAACGTTTTTCATAAGATCCGCTGGGGTGAATGTGTTAGCATGATAAAAGCTTGATGCTGTCATGTGAAAAGCAACAGCCGGTATTTTTCCTACGCCCGAGTGCCTCTCACGTAAATTATTAGATTTTGATGGCTTACGTTTCTTTCCCGTCACAGAAAACCACCACAGGTTTATCAATGCCTTCAAAGTATTATTTTGTTTTTGTTTGTTTGTTGATCACGAAGTACAAAGTAGATGAGGAAAACTGTGATTCTGTGTGAATTCCATGTCCCCATTGTTGTTTACAATGTGTGGAATGGTGCGTTGTGATTTGTTGAGCGGATTTATTGCATTCTGCAGAGAAGGAGGACTGGCGTTTATTGCGTTTTGGGAAAAAGATGACAGAATAACACGGCGGATATTGGATTTTGGGTAAAATTAAGAATTAACTTTTTAATACTGAACTGATTTAATACTGACAATACTGATTTTGGCAATAACAATTTTTTTTTAAATGGCATTTATTGCGTTTTGGAACCAAACTCTTCATATGTACCTAATCTTTAAAGTATTTTTTTTAAAACAAAATGCATGTTCATCTTGTTTAAACTTTGCACATGTCTGAATGCGTCTTGGCTTAAAGTCATAATGTTTTGTGTATGTTAACTTTTTTCTTATAATAAGCTAGTAACATTTATCAAATCGATACTCTGTGTTATTTATTTTCTCATGTGACAAATAGCCTTGTGGAATGTGTGGAATAATAACATACAGCCAGCCGAGTTGTTATCACGAATAAATTCCTTCAGGGTGGGACTAGAGCCCTCCACTTTCCATCGGGATCATGATCACCCTGTCAGAAAAAATTCTGCAATAGCAATCGGATGGCTGTACTTTAACCCTAACTTACATCAAAGGAACCGACTTTCTGTGAAATACGATGAGAAAGAAGCACTAACCATGTAATCGCTCTTGGTGTAGTAAACAGACACATTATAGATCAAGTGTTGGAAGATTTTCCAGAGTGATCTTCCTCTTTTTGTCTTTGTTTTGTACCTGAAGGGACCCTTCATACTGACGTTTATGTAGTTCTGCACCACATTCACTTCCACCAGCGGAGGTCCAAGAATTGCTGTGTGACAGAGATTATAAATCATTAATCTGTGACTGTGTCATGAGAAACAATAAGAACATAGATTATACAAAACAAGATGTACATGAAATCAGAAAACTTTTGTTTACTTCAGCACAATATAAATATGACATTCACAGATAGTATGTTTATAATCCACCCAAGCCTGGAATGTTTTCCTCATTCAGAGCAATACAATTTTGAAGGTTGGGCAATACAGTAAAAACATATTTAGGTAAATGTATATGTGTCAAATATATATAAGTAGAATTCATGTGAACAATTTATCCGTGCATTTAATTCTAAATCATATTGTAAAGTTAAACGTTTCATTTCTGTGCATGAGACAAAACAGGTTTCTATAACACATAACTTTTAAAATGTGGTAACCTTTATTGCCTCTGAAATTACGTTTCTACCTGTATCACCAAAGATCTAATACATGAGAAAAATCAGATGAACCAGTAATATCATAAATGCACTTTACAATCCAATCAATGTGTTTAAGTAATATGACATACCATTTATTAGACTGTTGGTTATGTACTGTACTTATTGTTCCCTCTTATGACAAAATGTTGAATGCTCCCTTTCTCATTTGGGTAAAAGAATCTGCTGCTATATAAATACATGTAAACTTACTTTAAATTAGGGATGCACCGATACTGGTATCGGGTATCGGCCTCTATACCACATTTTCTAAAGTACTCGTACTCGTTAAAAGTCCCCCGATACCTGGAATCGATATCACAGTCTGAGAAATGTCAATGTTTGAGTGGCGTGTAAGGGGTTAATGCCTCTTGTGTTATCCAAAGAGGCAGAGTTTACAACAAACTGGAAAACTAGTCCTTTGGTTTTTTTGTTAAATTATATGACTAAAGCTGTTACCTGTAAATTTAAATCGTGTTTTTTTATTTAAGTACTCGGTATCGGCAAGTACTGAAATGGAAGTACTCGTATTCCAAAAAAGTAGTATTGGTGCATCCCTACTTTAAATAAATGAATAATCAAACAAACTAATAAAAACCCTCCATTTACTAATTTCTGCATTTATTCAGTCATCTGTCATTGTCAAACTTACTGTCCATCATGGGGCTGAATCTGGTGCTCTCAGTCCAGAGGGATTGTGTCTGTGGACTGATAGCCTTTACTCTGGCGTAGTATTCGTCATCAAGGTTAAACGTCTCCTGAGACACATCACATTCTGTCTGTTGGATGAAAGAACACTGCTCCACCGGCCTCCATCTCACCTGCTCACTGTTATTCTCTTCTGCATCACCGTAACTGTGGTAAAACAGCACATCACCCACAGTCACACAGAATATATAGAAAAATCTGTCTAAAAATGAATTTTTACACCTTTTAAACAAAACTTGTTTTATTGATCTCTGCAGCACATCTGATTCAGCAAAGAATCTTTTTCTTATCATGAACCATTTTGAACAAATATGTGTCAACCTGAGAAACAGGTGGAGTTTACTTATCCGCTTAAACATCTAAAACATCTGCCAGTGTTGTTTACAAAACATTTTAACTGAATTAAAATAAAGTCTATTTAATTTTTAAAGGGGACATTTCACAAGACTTTTTTTAAGATGTAAAATAAAGCTTTTGTGTCCCCATAGTACATATGTGAAGTTTTAGATTATAAAAAATATCCCACAGATAATTTATTATAGCATGATAAAATTTGAACTTTGTAGGTGTGAGCAAAAATGTGCTGTATCCTTTAAAGGGACATTCATTTTCCAGCTCCCCTAGAGTTAAACAATTGAGTTTTACAGTTTTGGAATCCATTCAGCCGATCTGCGGGTCTTTGGGCCATTTTGCCTTTATTGGATAGAAAGTAATTAAGGAGATGACAGGCAAGTATAAGAGAGGGGTATGGGATTGGCAAAGGACCTCGAGCCGGGATTCAAACTCGGGTCACCAGAAGTACGCACTTTAGTATGCACCATGTGTCGGAGCACCATCCACTACACCATCCGCTCCAGTTTTAGCATAGCCAATTTTAGCATAGCTTAGCACAACCCATTTCATCTGATTAGACCATTAGCATTGCACTCAAACATAACCAAAGTTTCAATATTTTTTCCTATTTAAAACTTGACTCTTCTGTAGTTACGTCGTGTAAATCGAAAATAGTTCCCAGCTATTGAAAGTTCCCAAAGGGAACTATTTTCAAGCACTGCGTAATATTGTGCCTGCTGCAGCCATGGTACGGCAGCAAAGTCCTTGTTTATTATGCCAGAATGAGAGTATAGTTCCTATATCTGCCTAGAAAATCATTTTCCGTCGGTCTTGGTACACGATGTAACTACAGAGGAGTCAAGTTTTAAATAGGAAAAATATTGAAACTCTTTGGTTATTTTTAAGTGCAATGCTAATGGTCTAATGATCAAATTTAATTTATTATGCTAAGCTTTGCTAAAAGTGGCACCGCCAGACCCGGAGATCGGCTGAATAAGGCTATGTCCACATGAAGCCGGTGCATTTCCTATCCGATCATTTTTTTTCCTTGCTCTAAAAAAATAATCCGTAAACACGAAACCACTGAAACCGACTGAAAGCGGTGTAGTATATATGCCGGACCAGTATGGGGCGCTGTAATTCTGCCACAGATATACACTATACACGGAGAAGAAGACCTTGAGCATGCGCATAACCAACGTATGGTGTTGTCCATTATCGCTTGTTGGTCACCACAATTGCATAAAAGCAATAGATTTTGCTGTAATAAAGCTAGTAGGCTTTAGTAGCTTCTGTAGCACGAACACAATTACGTAGTCCGCCGTTATTGTTGTTGCTGTTACGTGTGACGCTTCCGACACGTGATGTGATGATGTTTTCGCTTCACAAAATATACGGATTGGCTGTACAGACGAAACCGCAAGGGTGTCGGTTTCAGATTTATCCACTTTAGGACCCGGTTTAAAAAAATAGCGGATTCAGTCTCCCAAAACGCTGGATCCGTGTGGATGAAACGGCAATACGATAACAAATTTATACGTATACAGTGATACGCGTCTCCGTGTGGACAGCCCCTAAAATCCAAAACGCTAAAACTCAATTGTTTCACTCTAGGGGAGCTGGAAAATGAGTATAATTTAAAAAAGTGGAGTGTCCCTTTAAAATGCAAATGAGTTGATCTCTGCACTAAATGGCAGTGCCGTGGTTTGATAGTTCAGAATAAGGGGCGGTATTATTATAATAAGGTCCTCTTCTGACATCACAAGGGGAGCCAAATTTCAATGACCTATTTTTTCACATGCTTGCAGTGAATGGTTTACCAAAACTAAGTTACTGGGTTGATCTTTTTCACATTTTCTAAGTTGATAGAAGCACTGGGGATCCAATTAACATGGACAAAGTTTGACTGATCATACATGAGACAGTATAAATGTAAAGTCATCTACTCACATAGCATATTCCACGGTGTAGCTGGTTCCATTGGGAAATCCTTCTCCTGGTGTCCATCTGACCACGTTCCTTAAGTCCATTGAGTAGAAGTGGACATTTTGGGGCTCATTAAGTCGTTCACCTGATGCTACAATTATAAGAAAGAATCATTTTCTGTCATTTGAGGAATCAGGACTCAGCGACACATCATCCAGACTTTGCACCCCAAATTGCGCACTTGTGCACTATTTTACGGAGCGTTTAGACAGAAAAAGTAAAAAAAAAGAAGTGCACTTTAAGTTCCCGGATGATGCACTTATTCAACCGATAATTTGGAGTGTACAAAGCTGGACACCATGGTTGCAGTTTTGCTTATGTGAAAGAAGAAATGCCGTGAAAGGATAGCTCAACTGCAAAGATGATTACTCTTCAGTGCCTTAGGTTAGGTTGGACTAAACAGATAACACTGACATTAAAAGAACAGTGTACATGTTTATTTTAAAAGACTTTTATTGTACTATGCATTTGACGTCATTTTCCCTTGTCTGGGAAACTGTTAAGTTTTACTTTTAGGACGATACTACCTTTTCTAAAATGCATACACTAGACGGCTGAGTACATAGTGCATAGTTTAAGTGCATAGTGCATATCATTTTAGACACAGGTTCAATTTACACTCCACTAAATAAAGTACCTACACTGTTTGACTGTTCAAGTATTCACTATATAACTAATAAATTAAAGCGTTTACATTGTTTTTAAAACGTTATGTTTTGAGGGCAATGATTATGTTGCATGTTGTGATATTTTCCTCTCACCTAAGGTTATTTCTGTATGTGACCAAATGCGGAACATGAAGTTTTAGGTACAGTGTAAGTACTGTGTTAGATGATTGAGATCATCTGTGGTTCACCCTGGCAAAAGTCACACAAGAACCTACGGAGTTTAGACTTCTTTTCAAGCCACAATCAGTACATTGTGAACAACATTATTGAAGTTAGCACTAAGATAATGTACTCAATATGCAACAATGCAAAATATAAAGTAACGGTTACCTAATTATGCACATTTAAAAATACAGTGGAAATAATTCACATAAAATAAATGCTAAATAAAAATAAATGCTAAAATTAATAAACGATCTTTGTATGATCTTTAGGTTTATCTACATCACTTGATGTTTTAATGTCAACGTTACAGTGAGTTTTAAAGTGTTAACAGAAAGTGAAGAGAAGCTCATTCATAATTGTAATATATCAAATTTTATCAAACTATAATAAAATGCAGTGCACGAGACTGATATGCTTTATAAAGTTAACATATGCAGTAAATAAATGTACAGCAGTTACATAATAACATAAACATCATATGAGCTCTGTGTCTATACAGAGACCAAATCATGTAAACGGATTAATACAGTCAATATTTCATGAACAAATACTGACCAAATCTCTACTCGATTAACAAGCATTTTATGAGATTGAGAAACAAACAAATGTATCAGATAAGTTCTGGGCAATAAAGAAGATATGAGACTCATAACACCCTAGTAAAAGGTAACAAAGTTTCATGTCATGTTTCTACTCATCATGGAGAATAAATTTCATTGAATAACTTGCAATATAAACTTTGTTGTTTATAAAAGTAGCATGTTTTTAAACTTTGCCCATTTGTGTTACTTAATTAGTAATCAAAACTGGACTTGTAGGAGAGAAATAGTTTCAAGAATTCAAAGAACTGAAATTAGGATTTTTTTTACCTGACGCGCTTCCAAACAGCAGACACACCGCGATCACTACAACTCCATCCATACTGGCACAATTGTCACCATTCTCTCTCTAAATAACTCTACATTTCACTCAATGAATTTACATTTCACTCAATAACTCTACATTTCATATAATAAGGAAAAGCAGAACGCGCGCGCCTTTCGCGGTAAACTGTCACTCTGTAACTTATCTCATGTTTGGTGTCGCTCAGCTGCAATGGGCGTGGCTCAATACAAACCAACTCTCATAGGACGTTACAAGGAAACGTCATCACAACCTAATTTATATTTATGAGCTTAGTTTTCACAATGATTTTTGTGTTGATTGGAGTTTTAAAGTTATTTATTTTCGTTCTAATATTTTTTTGCCACTTTAAATAAAAAGTTTGGACGCATGCGTATTTGTTAAGGATAGTAATTGTGTTAAAGTGTAGTTTGGTATGACAGTAGACGGGTTAAACCGGTGTGACTTCATTACCCGAATGACAATCAGTACACGTGCTAACGTTACGAGCGTCAGTCTTCTGTCTGTCCATGCGGAAACAAATCTTTAAATTATTTCACTAGAAGGGAGATACTTCATAACACTCCATAACGCACTACCCTTATTAAACTTAACCATGGTTTTACTAATAGTAATCAATACACAAAAAACATGGTTACTACACTTTTACCACAAAAAACATGGTTAATTTTCGTAAGTGTAGTGAGGCAATTATTTACAGTGATAACTTTACTATCTAATGGTAACTATCTTGTGGTAGTCACTGTTTTCAGGAAATATTAACTGAGAGGACTCAGGCTTTAAGTGTGCATGTGAATTAATCTCTGATATTTAGAGGGATAATTTTTCTCAGATAAAAAATAAAGATGTTGGGAAGTATAGACACCCTATGCCTCTATGGTGTGGTTACATGGTTTTCATGTCGTTACATGGTTTTCATGTCGTTACATGGTTTTCATGTAACCCTGAACACTTGGGAGATGTGTAAAGATTTAATATTTATGTATATATAGATCTTAGATATTAGATCAATTTTAGGAATGTCTTTATTTTAATGTAGTGAGATGAACTGGGGTATGTTATTAACTTTATTTCATTGTGTACAATTTATTTTTATTACAGTTTTTTCAAATTGCTTACATGACTCTACACACAATACCACCAAACACGCACACAAAATGCAAATCGTCACACATCTCTTGCAAACACTTCCAACCCAAATGACACTTCGTTCAAAACTATTTCAACTTTTCTATAAATGGTATTTCTGTGTAACTCTACACATAAGCATAAAATAATTAGCCACATACACACTAAACTACACACAGATGTGAAAAATGTAACTACTCTCTTGTGTCTTTTGCTTGTTTAGTGTGCAGTGGGGGCACATGACGGGGCATGCCAGGGATGGATACTCAAGATGCTACTTTAATCAGAGAGAACAATGCTTTGTGTTGATGAGGTTTCATATCCAGACCCAAACAGAAGACAGCATCCAAACTACTTTTTTCCCATTACAGAAACAAGCATATTTGTTACATTATATACAAATATATAACATACTTGTATCTTCAAAGGTGCAAGGTGTAAATTTTAGCAGCATGTAGTGGTGAGGTCACGAATTGCAACCAATGGCTTAGTCCACTGCTTACCCCACGCTTTTGAAACACATAGAGAAGCTACGGTAGCCGCCACCAGACAAAAATGTCATCGTCGGAGACAACTTAGTAAAAAAATTTGTCCGTTGAGAGCTTCTGTAGAAAAATGGCGGCACAAAATGGTGACTTTCCCTGTAAGGGGACCCTCGGTGTATGTAGATAAAAAGGTCTCGTTCTAAGGTAATAAACACATGCCAGTTCATTATGAAAGGTCTTTATACACCCCTGATAATATAGTTTTGTATATCATTTTGCCTTTCTGTCAAGAGATCCTTCTAAAAATTACACACTGCACCTTTAAGTAACACTTTTAGTGTGTAAGCAAGTTGATAATGAACTTTATACAAAGAGTGATGAAAATATATTTTGAAATTTACAGAAATGTTTTTTCACCGATATATTTTGGGAGATTTTTGTATATTTTAAAATATATTTAAAAATAAATATATTTAAAGCATTTATATTCATGTTTACGGAAGAGGATTAGGGCCACTGGTGAAAAAAATATTTGAATTCTGACTTTATTCTCAGAATTCTGACTTTAATCTCAGAATTCTGACTTTAAACTCAGAATTCTGACTTTAATCTCAGAATTCTGACTTTAATCTCAGAATTCTGACTTTAAAGCAACACTATGTAGTTTCCATGTAAAAATGACTTACAGCTCCCCCATGTGGTTGAAAAGCGCAACAGTGCCTGTTATCAGACACTCTTCTGCAGGCAGGGGGAGGGGCGGAGCTGTGTTTCCTACCCTCCACCGCCACTTTCAGAGTGTGCTTGTAGCAGCTAGGAGGTTGCTCAGGTTGCAGCAACAGTACAATTTGTCCAGTTAAAAGTTGTTCTATCACTGAAATAATTTTAGAGACATTATTTAAAGGTAAAAAACTACATAGTGTTGCTTTAAACTCAGAATTCTGACTTTAAACTCAGAATTCTGACTTTAATCTCAGAATTCTGACTTTAAACTCAGAATTCTGACTTTAAACTCAGAATTCTGACTTTAATCTCAGAATTCTGACTTTAATCTCAGAATTCTGACTTTAATCTCAGAATTCTGACTTTAAACTCAGAATTCTGACTTTAAACTCAGAATTCTGACTTTAAACTCAGAATTCTGACTTTAATCTCAGAATTCTGAGATTAAAGTCAGAATTCTGAGATTAAAGTCAGAATTCTGAGTTTAAAGTCAGAATTCTGAGATTAAAGTCAGAATTCTGAGAATAAAGTCAGAATTCAAATATTTTTTTCACCAGTGGCCCTAATCATTAAATATATTTAAATTGCAAAAATATACTTATAATTTTCATACATACTTATAAATTTTATAAACGTTTTGGCCAGGAATTTTTTTTGCCGTTTGGGTTGTTAAAAGAAATGTATTTGTTGCCCCTGAAATACATTTTGAAATATATGTTAATATATGAAGATTAAAACTTACAGTTTTTCTCCATTGGTTTGGCTCATTTCTTGAAACAGAAATTACATTCTCAAAACTCTAAGATAATTTGGCAAAACAGTCTTACAGTTCAGCTCAACACTATAGCTTACTTGCAAAAGCTCATATATTTCCCAAAACTGTTCACTCATGCTTCAAAACTCAATTCCTTTCCCATATAAAGCGTCAGTGCCACAAAAATGGCAAATATCCTTCTCAACTGCTTTGGCTCATTTCTTGAAACAGACGGACATTCTCAACACTCTTAGTGCTTTTGTCAAAATAAAGTGGATGGTTCGGCACAACACCATGGTTCACCTGCAAAAGCTCATACCTCTACCAAAATAGTTCACTCATGTGTCAAAACTAAATATCCTTCTCATTTTACAGTTTTTCTCCATTGGTTTGGCTCATTTCTTGAAACAGAAATTACATTTTCAAAACAACATGGACAAACCTCCAAACCACTTGGCAAGTGTTCACAACAGAATTGAATTTCTCATTCATTTCATAAAATTGCAAATATCTAAGTACATGTCTCAATAGCTCAGTACATCTTTGCAACTGATTAAGTACAGGTAGCCTACATTTAGCACAATTTCCAAGTGAATAGATCTTGTTGATCTAAACTGATTGGTTGATTCTCAGTCTAATGGTTGTTCACTCCAAAATGTGTCAGCGTCATTTCATTGTATAAGTCATCACATGCACAATAGTCTGTTCAACTGGCAAAATTAGTCAAGAACATAATACCATGAATAACATATATGAATGCTTTGAACATTTGATAAATTTATTACAGCAATTGACAGTCAGGTAAAACTAAAACTTGACTAACAAAGTAGGAGTTTACGCTTTTGTAGAGAATAATGGCATTGGAAGCAAACGAGGCCTCTCACATCCTTGTGTTTGTGGATGAAGCTGGCTTCAACCTGGCCAAGGGCCGAAGACGTGGCCATAAAATTATTGCCCACCGGGCCACAGTGGATGTCCGAGGCCAGTGAGGGGGCAATATTACTATGTTTGATGCCATATCTGAGAATGGTGTGGCCACTCACATCCCCAGTCTTGGCCCATACTATACACAGATGCTCCTCATGTTCTAGGACCGCCTTCATTTTGATTTGATCCCTCAAAATGAGAAAGGTCTCGTCGGGCCTCACCTACCACAATATGTCATTGTATGGGACAATGTGAATTTCTACAGTGGCCTGCTAATCAGGGACTGGTTCACTACTCATCCAAGGATGGTCATGGTGTTCCTACCACCTTACTCTCCTTTTCTCAATCCTATTGAGTTTTCTCCTCTAGGAGGTGGAGATATATGAGCATAGGGCTCAAAATCAAAGGTCCCTGCTCCATGACGAACGCTGCGTGTTAGGATATTACAGAAGATCAGTGTAGGGGATGGTTGCGACAGGCACGCCGTTTTGTTCCCTCTTTGCATCGCAAGGGAGAATAATACACTGTGATGTGGATGAGAATCTGTGGCCAGACAGAAAGCAGCGTGTGGATGGTCAGGAGGGTGAGGATGGTGGCCAGGAGAGGAAGGGTGAGGACAGCGACCAGTGAAGAAATGTTAGTTCTGAAACTCCCGCATTATTTACAGCAGGCTGCATATAATTTTCATTGTTTTTTGTGTTTATATTCGAGTATATTATGCTTTATATATTTTATTTTGGTCTGGTGTATGGAAGTTACTTTGTGTGTGAATAAAAGTCGTTACAATTTCCTTGGCAGGGTGAGTGTAATGTGTGGTGTCAAACCTTGGAGGCTACTCTTCCCTAAAATCCTTTTTTTTTTCAGTTTTATACACAATTGTATTCTGTTAGCTAGACAAAAACAGTACAGTAACCATTGTCAATAAAGGGATAAGACTGAAAGGTGAACATGAGGGATATTCCAATGGTCCCCTGCCATAGTGACAAAACATCTAAACATTTCGACTTGCAGTGCTTACACAATGCCAAAGGGACGATGCATTTTGGGGGCACTGACTGTTAAAATGAGAAGGATATTTAGTTTTGACACATGAGTGAACTATTTTGGGAGAGGTATGAGCTTTTGCAGGTGAACCATGGTGTTGTGCCGAACCATCCACTTTATTTTGACAAAAGCACCAAGAGTGTTGAGAACGTCCGTCTGTTTCAAGAAATGAGCCAAAGCAGTTGAGAAGGATATTTGCCATTTTTGTGGCACTGACGCTTTATATGGGAAAGGAATTTAGTTTTGAAGCATGAGTGAACAGTTTTGGGAAATATATGAGCTTTTGCAAGCAAGCTATAGTGTTGAGCTGAACTGTAAGACTGTTTTGCCAAATTATCTTAGAGTTTTGAGAATGTAATTTCTGTTTCAAGAAATGAGCCAAACCAATGGAGAAAAACTGTAACAGTCAGTGCCCCCAAAATGCTTCGTCCCTTTGGCATTGTGTAAGCACTGCAAGTCGAAATGTTTAGATGTTTTGTCACTATGGCAGGGGACCATTGAAATATCTCTTATGTCCACCTTTCAGTCTTATCCCTTTATTGACAATGGTTACTGTACTGTTTTTGTCTAGCTAACACAATACAATTGTGTATAAAACTGAAAAAAAAAAATATGATTTTAGGGTAAGAGTAGCCTCCAAGGTTTGACACCACACATTGCACTCACACTGCCAAGGAAATTGTAACGACTTTTATTCACACACAAAGTAACTTCCATACACCAGACCAAAATAAAATATATAAAGCATAATATACTCTAATATAAACACAAAAAACAATGAAAATTATATGCAGCCTGCTGTAAATAATGCGGGAGTTTCAGAACTAACATTTCTTCACTGGTCGCTGTCCTCACCTTCCCTATCCTGGCCACCATCCTCACCCTCCTGACCATCCACACGCTGCTGTCTGTCTGGCCACAGATTCTCATCCACATCACAGTGTATTATTCTCCCTTGCGATGCAACGAGGGAACAAAACGGCGTGCCTGTCGCAACCATCCCCTACACTGATCTCCTGTAATATCCTAACACGCAGCGTTCATCATGGAGCAGGGACCTTTGATTTTGAGCCCTATGCTCATATATCTCCACCTCCTAGAGGAGAAAACTCAATAGGATTGAGGAAAGGAGAGTAAGGTGGTAGGAACACCATGACCATCCTTGGATGAGTAGTGAACCAGTCCCTGATTAGCAGGCCACTGTAGAAATTCACATTGTCCCATACAATGACATATTGTGGTAGGTGAGGCCCGACGAGACCTTTCTCAATTTGAGGGATCAAATCAAAATGAAGGCGGTCCAAGAAGATGAGGAGCATCTGTGTATAGTATGGGCCAAGACTGGGGATGTGAGTGGCCACACCATTCTCAGATATGGCATCAAACATAGTAATATTGCCCCCTCACTGGCCTCGGACATCCACCGTGGCCCGGTGGGCAATCATTTTATGGCCACGTCTTCGGCCCTTGGCCAGGTTGAAGGCAGCTTCATCCACAAACACAAGGATGTGAGAGGCCTCGTTTGCTTCCAATGCCATTATTCTCTACAAAAGCGTAAACTCCTACTTTGTTAGTCAAGTTTTAGTTTTACCTGACTGTCAATTGCTGTAATAAATTTATCAAATGTTCAAAGCATTCATATATGTTATTCATGGTATTATGTTCTTGACTAATTTTGCCAATTGAACAGACTATTGTGCATGTGATGACTTATACAATGAAATGACGCTGACACATTTTGGAGTGAACAACCATTAGACTGAGAATCAACCAATCAGTTTAGATGAACAAGATCTATTCACGTGGAAATTGTGCTAAATGAAGGCTACCTGTACTTAATCAGTTGCAAAGATGTACTGAGCTATTGAGACATGTACTTAGATATTTGCAATTTGATGAAATGAATGAGAAATTCAATTCTGTTGTGAACACTTGCCAAGTGGTTTGGAGGTTTGTCCATGTTGTTTTGAGAATGTAATTTCTGTTTCAAAAAATGAGCCAAACCATTGGAGAAAAACTGTAATATATTTTCAAATTCAAAAATGTATTTAGGATATATTTAAAACGTTGGCGCGTCTTTTCTCGCATGCATCCAGCTTATACGAGAGGAAAGAAAGCACGGACAGAAAACGAGGATGCGCACCCTGATAAAGATAACTTTCTAATATAACTGTTTTTAAATATATATATTTTAAAATATATAGTGCATTATTTTTTTATTACTGAAAAAATATCTGGGCGGGAACTTTCGCTGTGATTCTGTGTTTCCCACCGGACTGTTTCAGCGGCGCACCGGCTCAGTTTGCGTCTCTTTACTACTTCTGTTGTGTTCATGAGAGCATCAATACTGCACTAATTCATCATAAAATAACACACTTTACTCATGGATGTTTAAGTTCACGATTAATTCTCCTGCGATCATGGCGGTGCCAATGGAAAGTCAACTGCAGAGTATTTTTGAGGATGTAGTGGTGAGATATTTTGTGTGATCATTTCATCAATTTATTCAATAGAGAACCTGATGTTTCATTTAATGTGTTACAAAGAAACTTTTATGCATACATATATGTGACACTGTCTGTGAAATTCAGGCTAAAGTCTCATAATTTAATTCTGTTTTCAGTCTTTGAATTGACCCTATTAAGTCATTATTAAAGATATCAAGATTATATACACAAAATGTTGATTTTACGTAGAAAACATCAAATTAAAAAATGTCTTTAGCTGGGTGTTAGAACAAAAGTTTAGAAAGATTGATTTGAGGGTGTCAGTGAAGAACAGAAACTAGCACCAGAGACAGAGAATGACACAAATACAAGATGTATCAGTCAAATAAATACTGGAATACTTAAAAGACCTGTTTCAGATGAGCCAAGGTCATGCACCGGACTATAGGGAATTAAAAGCTCAGATAGATATTGAGGTATGTAACCGGGCATTAGCTGGTCAGCATATGACAGACAGCAGGTCACAGTGACCCCACTGGAAATATACTGAGGAGACAATTAAACACCAACAGTATGATTTCACTCAATACAATATAAAACAATTGACATGATTCAACTTAATTGTTCTTTGCTATGATGAACATCATTAAAGGTGGGGTGCATGATCTCTGAAATCCAATGTTGATATTTGAAATCACCTAAACAGACACGCCCCTACCCCAATAGAATATGGACCTTCTTTTGATAGACCCGCTCCACACATATGCAACCCAGGCATCGATGTCGGATAGTAGACACGCCCCTTACTGCTGATTGGCTACAAGTGTGTTTTGTAGTTCCTTTAACAATGTGTTTTTAAAAAACCACACACCCCACCTTTAATATAAGTGTGGGTGAAATCTTAACACTTGGTTTTCACAGGCCAGGGTCATATACACACATGCATACTTATGTGTGTGAAAAATAAATACATTTGTTTTGTTATGTTTACATCAGAAAACTGAGGTGATTGACGAGGCGTTTTCTGGGTGAGTAAATGAGAGCTTTTAAATGTCTGCCAGAATTATGAACCTGATAACCGTGTGATTTATTTGTGGGTTGTGTGTTATATTGTGTATCGGTGTCGTTCACAGGATGTTTATGGACAGTCCTGAGGATGAGAGAACTAAACTAGTGAGCTGTTTAGGAGCGTTCAGACAGTACTGGAGTAGTCTGCCTCAGGTCAGTATATTTAACTAATTTTCATTTAAACAGTGTCATGAAAAATATATTTGATTATACCGACAGGGCTGTTGAATGCATTATTTTGATTGGTTAAGAAATGTTCTACTGGTGTTTTTCTGTACTATAGGGATTAATGTGTTATATATGGAGTGTTGTGAGGTCTCTATATATGTACTATATCCAGGATTAATGTGAAGTGTGTGTTTGATATCACTACAGGAGTCACATGACCAGTGTGTGCAGTGGATTGTGCGCTTCATTCATAGTCAACACAGTCCCAAACGCATCTCCTTTCTCTATGACTGTCTGGCAATGGCGGTGGAGACCAACCTGTTGCCGCCCAGGTAAACACTGCTCGGGTCTGTTCTGACATTACTGTTAAAATCCAAACGCGACCTCTGAGTACCGGCCTGCTTCTGTGAAAAATGAGTAGACCCTAATTATAGACATGGATATTATCACATATGTTAGTTCAGTATACAAGTATAATACAAGTAGAGATTCAAATATTTAATTAATTTATTCATTCATTCCAATCTGAAACATCACGATTCAAAACCATTTGTTAAGTAATGACAATGGAATTCCTATCCTGAATAATTTGGTCCATGGAATGACTAATAAGGATGTAATTGGTTAGGTTGTATGTTTGCTGAAGTGTATGACTTTGTTTTTTCAGAATGGTTTGTCAGGCGCTTATCAGTTCAGACAGTTTGGAGTGGGAGAGAACTCAACTTTGGGCCTTGACCTTCAAGCTCATCCGCAAAATCATCGGTGGAGTCGACTACAAGGTATCATATATTAGTTATTAGTCTGTGAACATCTGTGAACTCTTCTAGTTAAGGTAATAACATAGTTTATTATGACAAAATGATGGAGTATCCCTTTAACAGAGATGTCAGTGAACTCAATAATAACATGCTCGGGAATGTGCTTCTTAAAATCTCAGATTACAGAATACTTGCATGGATCAGAGGCATTTTTAAAATAATTGAATTGACATGTTAATCTGTTTATCATCTTTACCGTTATCAGCCAATGATATGTTTGTATGTCTGTTCATTTATTTAAATGCTATTTTCTGTTTTTGTTTATCAGGGTGTGAGGGATTTACTAAAGGCCGTGATGGATAAGATTCAGACTGTCCCAAACTTTGTGAGCTCAGCTGTGGTTCAGCAGATGCTGGCAGCACGTGAGGTAAAGAGACAGACAGACAGACAGACAGGAAAACAGACAGACACAGACAGACAGACAAATATAGACAAAGACAGAGAGACACAAAGACAGAGAGACACAAAGACAGAGAGACACAAAGACAGAGAGACACAAAGACAGAGAGACACAAAGACAGAGAGACACAAAGACAGAGAGACACAAAGACAGAGAGACACAAAGACAGAGAGACAGACAGACAGACGTACACAGACACAAAGACAGACAGACACACGTACACAGACAGACAGACAGAAATACACAAAGACAGAGAGACAGACAGACACATGCGCATACACGGACACACAGACAGAGAGAAATACACAAAGACAGACAGACAGACAGACACAAAGACAGAGAGACACACACACGGACAGACGAACTTACACACACACACACACACACACACGGACAGACAGACAGACAGACAGACACACACACACACGGATGGACGAACACACACTGAAACACACACGAACGGACACACACACACACACACACACACACACACACACACACACACACACAAACGGATGGACAGGCGGACAGACAGACACGCACAGACAGACAGACAGACAGACAGACAGACAAAAACAGACAGACAGACAGACAGACAGACAAAAACAGACAGACAGACACACAGACAGACATACACAAACAGACAGACAGATACATGCGCATACACGGACACACAGACAGAGAGAAATACACAAAGACAGACAGACAAACACAAAGACATAGAGACATACACACACATACAGAAAGACACAGAAAGACAGACAGACACACACACAGACAGACGAACTTACACACACACACACACGGACAGACAGACAGACAGACACACACACACGCACACACACACACACGGATGGACGAACACACACTGAAACACACACGAACGGACACACACACGCACGCACGCACACACACGCACACACACACACACACACACACACACACACACACACACACACACACACACACACACACACACACACACACACACACACACACACACACACACACACACACAAACGGATGGACAGGCGGACAGACAGACACGCACAGACAGACAAACAAACACAAATACAGACAGACAGACAGACAGACAGACAAAAACAGACAGACAGACAGACAGACAGACAGACAGACAGACAAAACAGACAGACAGACAGACATACACAAACAGACAGACAGACAGACATACACAAACAGACAGACAGACAGACAGACAGACAGACAGTCAGTTTCTGGTGTTTGGTTGTTGTGATATTTTGTTGATGTTGTTTTGTTCTCTATAAAGGTTGTGGAATACATTCTGGACCGTAACGCCTGCCTGCTTCCGGCATATTTTGCAGTAACAGAGATCAGGAAGCTGTATCCAGAGGGGGCGCTCTCACACTGGGTAAAGAGATGTGTGCTTAATCAGTGTAACTCCTTCAGATGTGTTTTTCCTCTCCTTTTGTTTATATTTTGGTGATTTGCTAGGTTATTCTCTCTGTAAAATACCTTTTTTTTTTTTTTGTTCTCAGCTCTTGGGCAGCCTGATTTGTGACTTCGTTGATAGTTTCAGACCTACGGCCCGAATAAACTCCATTTGCGGTAAGATAAATTCATCTTACAGTCGTGGAATGCAGCCTCTCGTATCCCATAAGGCTCCAGGGTAGCATGTGACATGTTTGCAGAAGGATGTGTTTGTATGTTTCAGGTCGCTGCAGTCTTCTGCCGGTGGTTAATAATTCTGGAGCGATTTGTAACTCGTGGAAACTGGACCCAACCACCCTACGTTTCCCACTGAGAGGAATGCTGCCATATGATAAGGTGCAACTGATAAAAGCTTTGCTTCTGTACTCGTAGCTCATAAAACAAAAGACCATAAAGATGTTGTTAATGTACACATGGCATTTATCTGTAGAGAATAACGTTGGTTTCACACCACACAAATTAGGGGCGCATGTTTTTTTTGTCGCCCATGTTGACAGGTTAAATCATGTACACCACACGGGTCAGCAGCGCGTACTTGTGTAGCAGGTAGTTTCGGCGTTTACGCTCAATTTATTAGCCCACCACTAAATAAATCCTCATCTTTATTAATAAGCTTCAGAGAAACAGATCAATCTATAAATCTAAGTCTTATGCTTATAAGTTATTGTTGGATTGGATCATGCTGTCAGTCATGGAGTAAAGCCTTTTCTTTTATCGCAAACTTCAGAGAAACAGATGTGATAATGTGCCATGGGCTTTTTATGTCTATAATTGTTTAAATACAATACAATAATAATTGTCAAAATAGCCTTAACATTTGCTTTTTTTATTAATTTATCAGTGTACAGTGGAATTTCATTTATTTTCCTTTTTTTAATTTTTTGGTGTAAAAATAGTTTTTTGTTTTTAGCATACACAGTTTGCCAATGCACCCTATACTAAAGGAAAATCTTATTTATTAATTTTGAAACGACTTTCCTTTTGTGCTAAAGTAATTGAATTCACAAAATATAATTGGCTAAATATCATATCACATGCTAAAGGATGAAATCAGATTCTTCAGTGATTCTTTGTCTCTTGTGTGTAGGATCTGTTTGAGCCACAGACGGGTCTGCTGAGATATGTCCTGGAACAGCCGTACTCGAGGGATATGGTCTGCAACATGCTGGGCCTTAACAAACAGGTAACCGCATCTCTCCCTCCCTCCTCTGCCCTTATTATCCATCTCTTGAGGTGAAGTGAACACATAGACGTGGACAGATCAGGTCCTAGTAGTTTCAGTAGTCCCACACCTTCCACAGCAAACCAATGACCAAAGCTGCTTTGTTGTTTCTGCGAGGCTAATCGCCACAATACTCCCTGCCAAACTAGCTCCTTAATAAAACTAGATCTCTCTCTCTCTCTCTCTTTCTCTCTCTGTCTCTCTCACTCTCTCATTTTTTGGTCTCTGCTGTCTGGTAGGGAGTATTGCCCACCTATCTCCTTCTCGTCTCTGGGGGTGTGGTTTAGCTTGAATGACGGGGCCTCCTAGTCACTGTATTTGTGTTTTCTTTTCTTTCTTTCCTCCTTTATTTTCGTTCTGTCCTGTCTTGCCTGCCCATCCTCCTCCACTGCTCTAGACCCTGAACATTGCTCAGGTATGTTCACAATCTTACTGTTGTATTGTGACTAACCACAAGACATCATAGCCAAACCAAACGATTTTATCTAATTACAATTGAAAAAAGGAAGAAAACTCAAGTTCAAGAAGAAAAAAACAAACATAGGGCTTGGAATTACTGACTGCCATGATGATGATTTATAAACTCTCTGAATCAGTCTTTTGCACTCTTTCACATTCTTCTCTTTTCCCTCCACAAACTTTTTTAAGTTCAATTATTTGCAATGATGGAAATCAATTAGAGAACCGATCAAATTTTCATTTTTCTACTGTGACTTCTTAGCTAAACGTTTTGTTTGAGATCACAATCTCAATTCTTTCAAAATGTGTGTTTAAAGGTCATTTTCAGGAAAACAATGTTTTAAAGATGACTGTTGAGTTCTCCTGTTTTTGATATTGAGGGATTCATCATTGAAGCAGGCCCATCAGTGGTAGCCGGTGATTTCTTTTTCGAGGGCGCTCGATGTGAAGTTCGTCACAACCTGTATGTAGCCCGTCATGTGTGTGGTTTGTAATTTCAAAATATGTGTTCTGTGCCTTGAGAGATCCTATGTGCATCACGTGCCATTTCAAAATAAGTGCCTGCCGCAGACGCATCTAAAGGGTTTATAATAAAAGAGACGCTCGCGTTTGCCAAATACTTGCATAATCTCATGTGTCTTGCGTGTATTTTGTGAATGTGAGCATCTCTTTTATCATGAACGGTTTTGACACGTGTGCAGCAGGCACCTATTTTGACAAAACACATTATGCATACAGGATCTCTCGAGGCGCAGAACACATATTTTGAAAAAAGGAACCACACACATGACTCCAAACACTTATTTTGAATTAGGGCCCCTCGGTTGAGCAGTCACGACCCGCCACTGGGACCTATTATACAAAATTCACGTTTACCCAGTGTTTGAACCAGGGGGCAACCTTTAAGATCTCTGTCATAAACACAGAAGTGATTTAAACTGCAATTCATTGACTGGCCACTAGATGCTGGTTTCAAAAGGGAGTCAATTCCCATAGACTCTGATGTTAAACACACCCGAGCAAGGCCCCGCCTCTAACACAATCGCAAGATTCACAAGCGTTCATTCAGGTTGTAGTTGTATTTGAAAGTTGAGAGAGACTGCAGCTTTTCCGTTAGTGGGCGTGGTTTCAGCGTTGACCGCAGACACGCCCTCAACATTTGAGAACAGAGAATCCAGCCTGTTTTTTGCAAGATTTTAACTTATTTTGTTAACTTGCCGTTTTTTCACCATTCAAATTTGTTTGGGTGGTCAATAACAAATTTTTTTGTGGTGTTACAAATGCATTTAATATCTGACTTACAGTGAATTGTTTAAACAAATTATTGCTTATTTTATGTCACAAACACCCAAGCTGTCCCACAACTAGCATAATTAAATTGCACATATTTCATTGCAAAATAACAATGTTATTTTGTGTATTTGGTTCAATACAATGTGTTCGCGTGGTAAATGAAAAAAAAAACGTGATTCGGACAATAGGTGCTCTTTAAAATGCACAGTACAAACATGCAGAGTAATATCAGTATTGTGACACTTGTCTTGTGTCCTGTGTCTTCTCTTTACCCCTGGTGTCCTTTCCTCTCTGATACATCAGTAATGTGGTTATTACTCTATACTTTAACACATGCCTGGAGATTTTGAGGACTATGATTTTAGACTGCCACGAGCAAAACCAGATTGCCTTGTCAGTGGGTCGCAAACACTTCATCTTTGTTAGATGTATCTTCAGGTCTCTCTCATGTTTGAATATTTTCACATCCGTAGACCTGGAAGAGATCGCTCACCTGTTCAATGGTCGATTAAATGACAACAGGAAAATTATTAAAGGGGGCATTTTACAAGACTTTTTAACATGTCAAATAAATCTTTTGTGTCCCCAGAGTACATATGTGAAGTTCTAGCTCAAAAACACCCAACAGATTGCCACTTTGTAGGTTTTTGGGTGTGTCTTTTTAAATGTAAATGAGTTGATCTCTGCACTAAATGGCAGTGCTGTGGTTGGATAGTGCAGATAAAGGGGCGGTATTATTATAATAAGATCCCCTTCTGACATCACAAGGGGAGCCAAATTTCAATGACCTTTTTTCACATGCTTGCAGAGAATGGTTTACCAAAACTAAGTTACTGGATTGATCTTTTTCAGATTTTCTAGGTTTACAAAAGCACTGGGGACCCAATCATAACACTTAAACATGTCAGTTTTTATGATATGTCCCCTTTAGATATATGTGAGAAAAAGTGGCATCTGCGCCTAATGTCTATATTATATGCCCGGTGCGTAACTCCAAGGGAAATGAATATAATGGTAAAAAAGAGACCACACTCAGGGACTGAATCAAATACAAAAACTGTATTAAAATACCGAATCGTGTTCACAGGCCATAACAAACACAAAGACAAACGTTTCGGGCTTAGCCCATCATCAGTGTCACAACTTCGAAGTTTTTGTATTTGATTCAGTCCCTGAGTGCGGTCTCTTTTTTACCCTTTAGATATATGAAATGTACCGCTCACACATGATATGACGCTTTCCTGAGAATGACCCTAAATCTCACATGATTAGATTTTAACAACAGTTTCTAAAATGTATGTCCCTTGAACGATGAAAATTATACTAAATCTATCTATATATTAATTTTCATCTTTGCACTAATATGTGGGTAAATTCCCAAATAAAGAAACCGACACAAATACAGAAACCGTTAATGTAGAAGACAAAGAATAATCCATTGTCTTTTGTACTTGTAGTGTAAATCGCACGCACAGAAACTCACACGAGTGTTCCACTTTAAAGCGTACCTGAGAATGAAGACAATCTGTTAATTTCAAGCCCTGATCGGCGCATGCTGTGTGTGTTTATGCCGCTGTTGTTCTGTTTGTTTGTGGGTTTGTTGGCTCTCTGGGTGTTGTGTGGAGATAATTCACTCCCACATTCCATAATTAACATTCACTTACACTGTCAGAATGATCCTCAGTAAACATGGCTGAATCTATGTTAAATGTTTCTCAGACACCTGACAGTACAGCAGATAATAACTCAGCAAAGATATTTGCATCTTTGAGCTAATGATATTAAAACATTTAAGACCCCATGACATTATTTAGAGTTTCCTGGATTCTAGTCCATGCCTGTTAGCTTTGTGATCATCTATAAGTACATTTACATTTATATATGAAGAGTTCAAATGCAAAAACTCTCTTAGGGGGCGTGCACACCAAAGCTTTTTAACGCATCTGAAAACGCCTGGCAGAGTGCTTTGGTTGCTGTGATACTTCTGCTTTGTTTATCAGTTGTTGTATGATGCGCCAGTTGGTTGTTGTGATATTTGCCCCGCCCCTCCTCCACTGTGATTGGACAGCTGTGTGAGAACTAACATTGACGAGCTGAGCTTTTCGCCCATAGTTGAATATTTTTCAACTCTTGGGGCTCAGTGTGGCTTTCAGCTTGGAAAAATGCAGCACTTCTATTGGAAACAATTAAAAACATATGACGCCACCGGCGTAAAAGCTTTGGTGTGCATGCCCCCTTATAAGTAATGGTAATGGTAAAAATAAGTAATTTTAAATACAATACAATATATTGCTGCTACAAATGTTCATGTTTGACAGTTTTTGCATCTGAACTCTTCATGTGTTCTGAAAGTTGACAGAAATATTGAAAGTAAAGTGTTAAAATGTCTTGAAAGAAAGTACACTAATCTCAAGAGACGGTTTAATGTTTTTTAATGACGTACATATTGAGAAAAAGAATGAATCTCCTCTCCGCTGTGATTATCAATATCGTCGGATGATATTGCTAATTTTTTAATTATTATTATTAAGTAATAATATTACAATATTATGCAAACAGTTACATTAAGTTCTTGGTGAATAAAGGTTATTTGCATTGTCCCTTCAAACCATAGTTTAATCTGCCAGGTGTAGATAATACTGAAGACTATTATACAAACAAACCCCCTTTAACTCCTGTTTCATTCGAACAGGAGACAAAATGTTTGTCAAGCCATTTCATGGGGTCATTAAAAATAGTTGAAATAAATAGTTAATGAAATCTAACACGGTCAGTGTTGCTGATGCACACCCAGCAGGGTCACAAACAGTAGTGCATTGATCAATCCCTGCATGTTATCTTACAGGGGAAGCTGCTGTATCAGATGGGGGTCTGTGATCTCTTTTATTCTGCACCTGTTGTGCATCAGTATCGACCAGCAGGAGGCATGCTGTCCTCTGCAATATAAATAAAGACTGATCTGAGGTTTTTTATCTGTGTGTTTGAAGCACAGATTATTAGGTGATATTTTGCAGCTTTCCCTGCGATCAGGGCTTCTGTGAGCATCTTCACATCATGCGTGTCTGTATGTTTTGTTGTGATGAGAACGACACTCGGGCGTCCCATTTGTGTTTCATCATCTCGTGTGACCTGGCTGGCTGTGATGATAATGTTCAATCAATAAGAAAACATTATTATATCCACTGTCGGTCTCTGGATTGGCTATTACTGAAGATGTTTATTGTAGACAGGAATCAGGATGGTTGTTGTCGATTTATTTTCATGTGCCTGATGTTTCATAATTAATTCCTAAGACTGTACAGTTTGGTCAAAATATTATAATTGTGATTTATTTTTACATGTGTGATTTTGAATTATAAACATTTAACATATGTTGTTATGATGGTGAGATATTAGCTCCATCTGCTAGATCTGTGCTTTATTCACACATTTTCTTCTTCAGCCACCTGTTATGCAGATCATGACATTAAACAATGTCATGTCATGTTTTGAAATCAAACTAATGTGACCACTGTAGCTTAGATCTTATCAAAGTTTTTATTTACTAGAGACAGCAAATCTCAACTAATAAGTCATGCAAATTTCTGTGAAAGTTTACACACCTACACAATAAAATGACACAGTAAAGCACAGAGGATGGAGACTTTGTCCGCTGTAAATCTCTAAATGATGGTCTGTTGTCAAAGGTTTTTCTGGTATGTGTAAACATGTGGTTCTGTTCCAGCATAAGCAGAGATGTCTGGTGCTGGAAGACCAGCTGGTAGATCTGGTGGTGTACGCCATGGAGCGGTCAGAGACGGAGGAGCAGTTTGATGACGGAGGCACCAGTCAACTCTTGTGGCAGCATCTCTCCAGCCAGCTCATCTTTTTTGTTCTGTTCCAGTTCGCAAGCTTCCCTCACATGGTGCTCTCGCTTCATCAGAAGGTGCAGCAGTCACACATCTCCACATGTCCCAAATGGTGCCATCAGCCGTCACGGTCCACATGGTCTAAAGTAGTAGTTCACACAGAAAGTCAAATCTTTACTGGTTCTAGTTTCAATCTGGTCATTTGTAAAGGATGCTGTAGAACAGAGGTTGGGTGGGGTGTTTTCCTGGATTAGTCCATTTTCTTAAAAAAAAATCCAGATAATTTACTCACCACCATGTCATCCAAAATTTTGATGTCTTTCTTTGTTTAGTCGAGAAGAAATTATGTTTTTTTGAGGAAAATATTCCAGGATTTTTCTTATTTTAATGCAAGTCTTTGAACCGGTTCACGGAACGAAAACGAAAACCAGAAACTTTTGATGTTTTGCATGGAACAGAAACAAAACCAGAAACGTGAAAAAAATATATGTTCCGGAACAGAAACGTTTATTTAAAATAATTGTAACTGGTTAATACCGTTATTTTTTTCGTTCCTTGACAAGATTTCCGTCTAATATGACTTGAAGTTCACTTCCGGTCGAGAAATTAGAAGCTTGCCACCAGCAAGTAGCCTACTCAACCCCAAGACTCTAATGCTCAATCATAAGTGGTAAATATTGTACCAAGTTTCTCAAGATGTTTTTTTTTTTTAATACTTATTAGTGGTATAACGCATCGCAGTTGATCTGTGATCCGTACAGATCACGACCCACATTTCGCCTCGCATGCGTTTTGCGGATTAATATGCAAATTTAAATAGGGTGAAAGTTGATCATTTGCACATGTTTCAAAGGATTTTAAACAATTAAATTCTTTATGCACAGTTTTTTATGTGGTTGCATGTGTCTGGTCCAACTCCAATCAAACGTGATCATCCCTATGCCCTTCAAAGATCAGAACTCTTGATGTATAAACTTGAGAGAGAGTTGCACTACTGTGTCACTACTGTGTAAAATACATTTGGCAAATAAAGCACTGAAAAATAACGTAATTTTCACCTTATGTTGAGCAACTGTTTATGCTGCATCTTCTTCCCGAAGTGCCGTTTGGAATTCGTCCTCCGTCTGTGTGTGTGCGCGTTTAAGTGCACTCGACAAATGTAGGCATGTAAGAATTACAGTTATGCCGCTAACATAATGTAGCCTTTTTTAGGGCCCTATTTTAACGATCTTAGCGCATTGTCTAAAGCGCACAGCGCACGGTCTAAATGGGCGTGTCCGATGCCACTTTTACTATTTTAACAACGGGAAAAATGGTTTGTGCGCCGAGCGCAGGGTCGAAAAGGGTTGTACATATTTTCCTAATGAGTAATGGGTGTGTTTTGGGCGTAACGTGCAGTAAACCAATGAGAGACTCAGCTATCATCCCCTTTAAAAGCCAGTTGCGTTGCGCTGTCGCTGTGCGTCATCCCTATTTAGATAACAGACCTTGTAAACTGAAAAACTAAGCGGAGGAAGAAGGCCACCAGTTTAAGAATAATGTTAAAAAAGTGTTGTTTTCATTTTTATTGAATTTTTTATTATTAAAACCTTTAAAAGCCTTTTTCTTTTTCTTAGTCATAGAAGTACAAATATCAGGCTTTGAATTGCTGTCCTAAATGTATTGATATCTTACATAATCAATGTAATCGCATAAAATGATTAGCAAATATGCAAGAAAAGGTTTGTATTCTAAAAATACAAACAAAAGATAAAGGATTTACAAACGCGCAGAGAGCCGAAGTGTTTCAGCACTAGAACAGCGCCATATGGCCGGGATTTTTTACAAAGCATTATTTAAAATGTTTCTCATCTTACCATATCCACAGGTACAGAGTCATCATGTACAATAAATCCGTAAGATAGCATCTAAAAACGTTTAAAAATAGATGCATTTGTTTAAAGCAAAGCATTTATTTACTTACCAGACTGCAGGTGAAGCAGCTCTTTGTGCCTTCTAACGTCTCATAATAAGTCCTCATTTATGTCCAAGAGACTCAATAATAATATTTTACATTCAATTCTTTAATCTTTCATATTTAAAAGCGTTTTTGTGCTGCTGCCATTCATGTATGTGATAAGCAAACCCGCGTTGTCGTCTCGTTTAGGCGCATATTACTAATGCGCTCTTTAAATAACAAAAAACACTATTGCGCCATTGACTTTAGACTTTAGACCAGGTTTTTGTTGGTCAATGGCGTAGTCTATTTTAGTTGCCTCAAAATAGCAACGCGCCAACAATGCGCCTGAACACACCTCGTTTTCAGACCAGAACGCCCATGGGCGCAAAAGGGGGCGCAAATGCATTTGATATTTAAACAACGTGGCGCTAAACGTGAAAATTATAATTGCGCAGGGTGGAAACTAGCAAAAGACACTTGCGTTGCGCATTGCGCTGCATTGCGCCGGGTGTAAGATAGAGCCCTAAATGTTTGATGACAAGATAGAGAAGTTTAATGTCCTAATGATCAGCCTACTTATTTGTATGTCCCACAGCTGAAATGGAACGTTATTAACCGGTTCAGGAACTTTACTTTTTTGTTCTTACCGGGTTCAGGAACATCAATTTTAGGATTGAACCGAAAACATGAAACCTTAAAATACTGTTTCTGTTCGGAACAAACTAATTGGAATAAAATTCTGGTTCAAAGCCCTGTTTTAATGGACCCCAACACTTAACTCAACACTTAACAGTTTTTTCAACGGAGTTTCAAAGGACTCTAAACGATCCCAAACGAGGCATAAGGGTCTTATCTTTTGAAACGATTGTCATTTATGGCAAGAAAAGTAAAAAATGTGCACTTTTAAACCACAATTTCTCGTCTTCCTCCAGTCGTGTGTCGTGCCAGTGCGACCTCGCGTAATACGTCATCAAGTCACGAGGTCACGGATGATGTATGCGAAACTACGCCCCAGTGTTTACAAGTGTGGAGAAAGAGGACCATTCCGACGTTGTTGTACGTTGAATGATACTAATTAATGTCTTTGTGTCAGTTTATTGTTTAAAATTGTCTGCAAATGTGCGTTTCATATATGTAACAAGTGACCTTTCCATGTCATTACGCAATTATATGAGTTCACGCTGGCGTGTCACAGGACCGGAGGAAGATAAAGGCCGGGGTATACTTTATCGCGTCTGGCTCGCGCGCACACGAGTCCGCGCAGCTTTCCGAGTATAGTCCCCGCGGCTACACGCGGATGGCCGTGTCAACACTGTACGCAATACAAATGATTTCTTATTCAAATGATTAGTCTAACAGGCTGTCAGGGCAGCACTGATTTGGCGACATTTACAGTACATTAAAACATTAGGATAGGTGAAGAAAAGTAACTGATCCACCATTGCAAACACAGTTTAGAACAAACAACAAGACAACAAAGAACAGGAATCAAACAAACATGCTCCACAGCTTTCTGTTCTTGGAAGAAGTAAAAGTTAAAGAAGAAAAACGATAGTGTGTGTGCAAATGCTGTCTATTTCCTTTGTATAATTGTTTATAGTGGAGTGTCCTGTCTAAATATTTTCACCCGCATGCGCTGTCGTACGCGGACTGTACGAGCACTGTCTGCACAGTCTCAAATTTTGGGCTGCACGCGGACGGTCCGCGCGGCCGGTCGCGGACCCTCCTGATGACGAAAATGACGTCATGCGGACGACGCGCATACGCGGACGTCCCTAGTATACTTTCGGCTTTAGAAGTTGTGGTTTAAAAGTGCGTTGTAATAATTCACAGCTGTTATTCATCAACAGCCGGCAAAACCAACATCTCTCTTAATTTTTAAACACGTGTTAAAGTATATTGTTAAAAAAATGCTTTCATTATTCTCTCACGTATACATGCATAAATTTTGAGGAATATTACATTTAAATATTTAGTAGATTGAGGTCCTTTCATGTCTAGCAATGTGCGTTTATATTAAAGCTGAAACAAACATTTGTCTTTATAAGTCAGTCCACTAATAATAATAATAAGTCACTCTATATTTATTTCATGAAGTTTATTGAGTTGGCTCATCATACAGAAGATGAGTGACAGATTGCCATAGCTCTCAATTCCCAGTCCATGTGTGCATTCACACGCAATGACATACAGTATGGGACCTGTTCTGGCAAAATGAGTCAGAATGACTCACAAATGAGTTATTTATATTTTGACATTGAAATCTGACAGAAAATGACACAGCTACACCTTTTGAGAAAAACCGAGTTCACAAAATCACAGCATTTATACCTTAAAATCACTGGTAAAACTAATAGATTTACACATACAAGTCAAAAACAATACCTACTGTATAGGAAAAATAAATGTTCATTTTTTTTCTTTCTTTTATTGTTTGATTGACATTGAGACAGACAGCTTTAAAGGGGACATTTCACAATACTTTTTTAAGATGACAAATAAATCTTGGTGTCCCCAAAGTACATATGTGAAGTTTTAGCTCAAAGTACTATACCGATAATTTATTATAACATGTTAAAATTGCCATTTTGTGGGTGTGAGCAAAAATGTGGCATTTTGGGTGTGACCTTTTAAATATGCAAATCAGTTGATCTCTTCAATAAAAATTGCAGTGCCGTTGTTGGATAGTGCAGATTAAGGGGCGGTATTATCCCCTTCTGACATCACAAGGGGAGCCAAATTTCAATTATCACATGCTTCAATTCACATGCTTGAATAGAATGGTTTACCAAAACTATGTTACTGGGTTGATCTTATTCACATTTTCTAGATTGATAGAAGCACTGGGGACCCAATTATAGCACTTAAACATGGAAAAAGTCTGATTTTCATGATATGTCACCTTTAAGATCTACTGTAATGCAAGGAACTGTCAGTCACACATTCACTAAAGACATAATAGATTATATAAGCGTGAATTCTTCTTAAAACAGATATTTTTTAAATGGTAATTCTGTGTATATCTGTATATATCAGAGTTGAGCACCCGCGCATCTGTGTGGAAGTTTCAGATCTGTCAGTCAGCGCGAGGAAGATCGTTTTTATGTCTTATCTCTCTTAATAACTCTTTTAACATCAATCAGGTCCTGCACTTTTCTTTCTAATTCCTGCATGTTTTAAAACTGAAACCAAAATGTCAGACACGCAAGTGGACGGAGAAACATCTTTGTATTAGATTAAGCATTTAGGACGATGCATCTCTCAGAAAACTTTGAGATGAAAAAAAAGACAAACCAAAGATCGGGTTTTAGAAGGTTAATGTACTGAAAACCTAAATTCTAATCAATATTGACAGTTATACTTTCTTTTGGCTGTAGCTTAAAATGAGATTGTGCACATTTAGACTCATTTTGCCAACACGGGTCACATTTGATTGTAAATGATCTCAAAACTGTTGACTGAAGAAGACTTAAAATATTGCATTGGGCCATTTGGGACAGGGCCACACATGCACACACAGGTGAATTACATTGTACCCATCCTGTCTAGTTACCCGAGTCAGAAGTCTGGCCTGCATTTAATTAAATATGTATTTGTTCCTGTGATCAGCTGGCCGGTCGAGGGTTAATAAAGGGACGTGATCATCTGATGTGGGTCCTGCTTCAGTTCATCTCAGGAAGTATTCAGAAGAACGCTCTGGCTGACTTTCTCCCCGTCATGAAACTGTTTGACCTGCTTTATCCTGAGAAAGAGGTGAGTAAACACGCTGCTGAAATTGGTTTTGTCATTTACGCACTTACCTGTGAGAGTATCTGCTGTGCTCCATTAATTCATGATACATGCCGTGACTGTTGGGTAAGATCACCTAATTAAAGTGTCATTTAGCTCTGTCAGAAGTTTACATATCTATTATACAGTTATATAGCAGATGTTTTCATCTACACTAGAGTTATTATAGATGCTGACCTCAGATCCTTGACCATTAGGTTTCACATCACATTATAAAACTATGGTTACGCCTGACATTCACAGTACTCTGGAGTTTTCGACCCTCGTTAATGAAGACTTTAAGATGAACCTAATCGGACACTTGTATAAACTCCCTTATTGGGTCATCTGGATCATTGCATAACCTTCCCTAATTCGTAAACCTCAGTCTTGAATTCACAGGACACAACTAAGCTCCTAAGCGACAATGGCAAAATATAACTGTAAGCAGTTTATTTTTGTGAGAAATACAGTTAGATGTTTTTGGCTGGGCTTAAAGTGTAAGTGAATAAAAAGAAAGAAAAAACACCAGCTGCAGCAGAGCGGAGATAAAAGCCAAACGTCTGCGGTCTGATTCAGCCATTAGTCTAAAGGATCTGTGAATGGCAGATGTGCTAAAACTGTCCATCAAGCTTGTAGTTTAAGTAAAGATGTAAGCAGTGCAGAAGGGCTATTAACAGCTCACCCACAGGAGACTCTCAGCTTTTCATCATGTGTCTCTCTGAATGTATTGATCATGGTGTAAAGACCTTTGGGTATTTTTAAATCTTGTGGTTATTTACCAGACCATCCTTACAAAGCCTCAGCATACATCAGGATGCACTGAAGGACCGATTCTGATACATATCGCTTTCTTAAAACAACAAACTTTGATCGGTGTGGATGGCTTAGTGTTACCCTGTCAATATTTAAATTAACTGTACAGGTTTGAGTCTAGAAATGTCCTGTACACACACACACACACACACACACACACACACACACACACACACACACATTGATCAGTGGAAATCTCTTTTTCACACATACATCACCAGTTACCATAGTGACAGACGTTAATACCAAAATTGAGCTTTTCCTGTCAACAGAAAGTATTATTTTCACATTGGACTTAGTGCAGTACAACAACAACAACAACATGTGATTCTATCTTCACATTGTGCAAAACACTCAGATGCTTGCTGTTTTTTTTACTGTATTAAGGAAAGGTGTGACTATTGTATTCTGGTGCTTTATGTGCTTATTATTAGATTTATGTAAATACCATCACTATAGTAATGAATGACTGTATCAGATTGAATTATGTGTTGTTACATTATAAACCACAGTGGTTTGAATGTGGATATCAAAGTTACATTCATGTTCCGAGTAGGGGACTAAATGCATTGTCTTTTGAGATTTTCAAATACTTTTGAATTTAAAGTTTTGAACAACAAGCTTTGTGACTCTTAGCGCTAAATGCTAGTTAATGAAACAGCGGGTAAAATAAGTATTTGACACATCAGCATTCTTATCAGTAAAGGGGATTTCTTAGTGGGCTGTTGACACAAAATTTCCATCAGATGTAGCCATCAAGCCAAATATGAAATTCATACAAAGAAATCAGAACATTTAAGTATACAAGTTGAGTCATAATAAATAAAGTGAAATGGCACATGGAATAAGTATTGAACACACTTCATTTAATACTTTGTAGAAAAGACTTTGTTGGTGATTACAGCTTCTAGACGCCTCTTGTATGGAAAGACCAGTCATCTACATTGCTCAGGAGTGATTCTGGCCCATTCCTCCACACAAATGGTCTTCAAATCTTGAAGGTTTCTTGGGCCTCTTTTATGAACTTTGATCCTCAGTTTTCTCCATAGATGTTCTATGGGATTTTGGTCAGACTGAGCCATTCAAGCAACTTGATTTTCTTTCTTTGAAACCACTTCATTGTTTCCTTGGCCTTGTGTTTGGTATCATTGTCTTGCTGAAATGTCCACCCTCTTTTCCTTTTCAGCTTTCTGGTGGATGGCAGATTTTTATCCAGAATGTCCTTGCACATTTCTCCATTCATCCTGCCTTCAATAATATAAAATCTTCCAGTACCCCTTACTGAAAAGCAGCCCCAAACCATGACGGTTCCATCCCCAAACTTAACTGTTGGTATGGTGTTCTTGGGGTGGTGGGCAGTGCAATTTCTTCTCCAAACATGGTGTGTAGAATGACTACCAAAAAGTTCAATTTTGCTTTCATCTGACCATACTATAGTCTCCCAATAATCCATAGGCTTCTCCAATTCTCTTTTGCAAACTTTAACCGAGCCTCAACATGCTTTTTGTTCAGCAATAGAGTCTTGCATGGTGAGCATGCATGGATGCCATGGTGGTTCCGTTATAGTTTTCTTTTAAACAACAGTACCTGCTAATGCAAGGTCTTCCTGAAGTTCTGCTCGAGTGGTTCTCGGCTCTCCTGATTATTCTTTGGACACCTCGGACAGGGATTACATGAGCACCTGATCGTGGCCGGTTTATGGTGAAGTGATGCTCTTTCCATTTCCGGACAATGGCCCCCACATTGCTCACAGGAACATTCAGCATTCTGAAAACGTGCCTATAACCATTCCCATCAAAATGCTTTTCAACGATAAGATTATGAAAATCTTGAGAGAGTTCTTTGCTTTTAGCCATCAATTTTACCCAGCTTTCATGTGTGCCTCCTGGGTAATGAGAAGCCTTTATAGGTCATCAATTAGGACTAAAGCAGCCGATATCAAAAAGTACTGATAGGGGGCAGGGTTTCTCTCTCAATACTGACAGATTTCAGGTGATGATCTGGCTTTCTATGCCATTTTGCACCTTGTTCTCTTCATGTGTTCAGTACTTATTCCCTGTGTCATTTCACTTTATTTATTATGACTCAACTTGTATACTTAAATGTTCTGATTTCTTTGTATGAATTCAATATTTGGCTTGATGGCTACATCTGGTGGAATTTTATTGTAGTTTATAATGTATAAGTATTGTAGTAGAGGGCTGCTGTGACGATGATGAGACAGATTTGTTTTTTTTGTGTAGTGTATTCCTGTCCCAGACATCAACAAGCCCCAGTCCACACATGCCTTCGCAATGACCTGCATCTGGATCCACCTGAACTGCAAAGCTCAGAATGAAACCTCCAAACTGCAGATTCCCATCCCACACTCATTAAAGCTACATCATGAGTAAGACCATCACATTTACCCGCACAGGACTACAACATTCACAGATACAACACTTTAATCTACTCTCTCTCTGTTCAGGTTTCTGCAGCAGAGTCTGCGCAGTAAGAGTTTGCCTATGACAGATTATAAGATCGCTCTGCTGTGTAACGCATACTCCACTAACCCTGAGTGTTTCACACTGCCCATGGGTGTACTGGTGGAGACCATCTATGGGAACGGCAGTATGCGGATTACTCTACCTGGAACAAACTGCTTGGCGTCTGGGTCTGTTACACCTCTACCCATGAACCTGCTGGACTCACTTACAGTTCATGCTAAGATGAGGTGAGAAGTCAAGCACATTTAACATAATGACGTCTCTTCTGAAGGACTTTTCTGATCTCACACAGACACATTATGTTAGATAGTCAAGATCTGGTCAGAGGCAGAAATCATACACATTGTCGTTAAATACACTGATCTATAATAAAGAACTGGATTTGCATCTGTTGTCATAATAATGAACCCACCACATTGCCTTATTGTTATGCCCAAACATTTGATTATACATTCACATTACATTACATTTATGCGTTTGGCAAATGCTTTTATCAAAAGTGACTCACAGTCCTTAACAAGGTAAATGTTTTTATCAGTGGGTGTTCACTGGGTTTGAAACCATGAACTTTAATGCTGATAATGCAATGCTTTTCAACTGAGCTTTACAGAAGAAAATGTGATTTTAATAGAAAACATTAGCAAACAAGTCACCGCTTTTATATCTGAAGTCTCTTTGTACATCCTATACAAAGTGCCATGCTAGTAAAATGACTGGATTGCGCATGACGTCACAATTGTGAAGCCACCGCGCCGCCATGTTGGTATGCCCAAACATTCTATTAAATCAATGGACGTTATCAGATTTTAATGATAAAACACTACTTTACCAGTCTCCGCTTTTATATCTGAAGTCTCCCTGTACATTTTTAGAACGCAAACGTCCTAAGCATGTGCATAGTAATTTACTGAAAGTTGGACATTTTGTTTTTTAAACCGTTATTATACATTCATCTTTATTACAGTATCAGATCAGCAGACAGACCGCAGCATATTTAGTATTAATGACAAACGTGCTCATTCTGAAATCTAAATAAATAATCATGCTTTGTACCGTATGTGCATGCAATAATTTGCTGTTTTTTTAAATTATGTTATCTTTACAAGTTACCTAAACTTATTCAGAGAAATAACGCTGACCGTGTACCTGAATATCAAAAAAACTTTATTTATACCCTTGTCATTAACAGAATGCAGCAGACACACTCACCTTAACGTTTTTTTATAAATCCATTATCCCGCTCGATTAAAACATAAACATAACAATTAATTTACGTACACATATCCTAAAAATTTATTTTGTGTGACTGAAACTTCTAGAAGAAAAACCCTGTGGGAAAAAAGTCCTTGGGAGAAAAAAACCCTTAAGAGAGAGGCAGACATAGCTGATCCTATAGAAGATATACTATATATTAAATACTATATTATAACATTTTTTGGTAATTAAAACATTTAAATAAATTTAAGGAAGTGGTTGGTAGTCGCTGGATGGGAATCAATCCAGTAGCAAAAAATACTATATATTATAAATTCTATATATTAAGTACCATACTTTAAAATGTAAAAATAATAAAAAAAATAGAAATGAAAGGGAAGCGGTCTGTTGTCGCTGGTCAGACATCGGCTGGGCATCACGATGATGGGAGGCCAGTAGATCAGTGGTGGGATGAGCTTCAAAACTAGACGCGATTCTGCCTCATTCGCCTCAACGCGTCTTTATGATCATACTTCAGTAAAACTTTTTTGACACTTTATCAAGCAGCTGTTCTCACTCTTAGGTTTATATTTAGCCTCTTGTATGGAGAGACCAGTCATCTACATTGCTCAGGAGTGATTCTGGCCCATTCCTCCACACATTTAGCAGACACTTTCTTACAAAGATTAGGATACATAAAGTGATTTGTCATTGGGATGCAATATTACAGAATGTGCTAATACCAATTTTTCACTATTCTGAAACAATTTCTGTTGAGAGAGAAAGAAAGAGTTAGTGTTTTATTTTTAAATAAAAGAAAGAAGACAGGATTGATAAATCTCTGAAGAACATTGAGGTTATTGCAGATGATACTCTCTGTAAGTTTCACTGTTGCTTTCTGCTGGAGAACAGAATAGAGAACATTCAGACCCTAACTTTATTCTTTAACAATCTAGTAGTCCTGCTGTCATGAGTAAAAAAAAAAGAGCACTAATAATACAGATAATACTCACAGCTGAAAGGACTCTGTCAGTTACAGTATGTGCTGTTCTCCTTTGTTGAGTTTGGTCATTTTATTTCTTTAAAATGTCCTTATTCATGTATTTTCTCTATTGATCTTCTGTTCTTTCTATCAGCCTGATCCACAGCATCGCCACTCGTGTGATTAAACTGGCTCATGCCAAATCTAGTCAGGCTTTGGCCCCTGCCCTGGTGGAGACTTACAGCAGACTACTGGTGTACATGGAGATTGAATCCCTGGGCATCAAGGGTTTCATAAGTAAGTTGCTGTCTCAAGTGTTAATAAGGATATGATTAATGAGCCACAATTAAGCTCTTGACTGGGTTTCAGGTCAGCTCCTGCCGAATGTGTTCAAGTCTCACGCGTGGGGAATCCTGCACACGCTACTGGAGATGTTCAGCTACCGCATGCATCACATTCAGCCTCATTACCGCGTGCAGCTCCTCTCGCATCTTCACTCGCTCGCTGCAGTTCCACAAACCAATCAGAATCAACTGCACCTCTGGTTAGACTCAACCCACACACCCATAAACAAACATTATAAAATTAAATTGTTTGTCTTAATCCTTTGTAGTAATAATAATAATAATAATATGCTTATCTTTGTTATTTGTAAAAATGATTTTCTATAAGTCTGTCATGTGTCTGAACAGTGTTGAGAGTACAGCTCTGAGGTTGATCACAGCTTTGGGGAGTTCTGAAGTTCAGCCACAGTTCACACGCTTCCTGAGTGATCCTAAAACTGTCCTGTCTGCAGAGTCAGAGGAGCTGAACCGAGCTCTCATCCTGACACTCGCTCGAGCCACACATGTTACAGGTGTTACAAATACACACAGCTGAATTTATCCATTCATATTTACACATTTGGCAAATTACAAATTTCCTGGGGATTGAACCCATGACTGTTGCGTTGCTAACACTATGATCTGTTGAGCTACAGGAAGACATTCTACCATTGCTGTTACCTAAAAACAATGTGTAGTACCTACAAAATATGATGTTGTACTGGTTTAGGGTCAGAATCAAACACTCTTACTAGGGATGTTCTTTTTTAGTTCATTTTCTCGAACAACAGCCGCAGCTTGTTAACCGAACATTATTTGTTAACTGATAAGAATTTAATATTAAATTGTTGTTAACTGATTATTAATTGTTGACCGATAAGAGTTTAATATAAAATTGTTGTTAACTGGGGTGTCACGATTCTCCAAATCCTCGATTCAATTACATTTACGATTCTAAGGTCACAGTTTGATTCGATTCTTAATTTTTACTTTTTTTTTGAAAGCACAAAAAATGCTATGCCATTTTAAGACTAGACTTTTATGAAATATAATATCTGACCTTGAACCCGGTGATGCCCTGCTATGTTAGTCGTGCTGCCAGTGGAAAAATATGGTACATGCATATACCTGATAAAACGAAACTTCCTGTCAGATGAAATTTCCTGAACTTTAAAAATGCGCTTTTATTACCGTCAGATGAGATTGTAAGACTTTACATCAATAAGTTATGTTTAAATGCTGTTTTCATAACTTTAAAGCAACTGAAATAAGTTGTTGTAAAACAGAGAAACTGTGCAAGCGCGCATGCTCTGTTCTGATTGAGTTCAGCTGAAGGTGGGAGGCACGTGCTGTTTTTTTGTTTCTCATGTAAAGAGCAGCTCACGTGGTGTCTCCTGCATCTGCCATTCTATTCTTTAACTGGCTGTATCTTTTAAAACACGTGTGTTTTTCCTGCTTGGCAAGCCGCTCGGACATGTCATGGGGGCGTGGCAGCATCGACGATTCCATTTTTTTATTTGAAGTTCGAGGTTGTGACTTAATTTCGATCGATTTCAGTTGAAAAAGTGAAATCGTGACACCCTTATTGTTAACCGAACATGAATTGTTAACTGTTAAGAGTTTAATATCAAATTGTTGTTAATCGAACATTAATCATTAACCGATAAGAGTTTAATATCAAATTGTTGTTAACTGAACATAAATCGTTTATCAATAGGAGTTTAATATCAAATTGTTGTTAATCGAACATTAATCGTTAACCGATAAGAGTTTAATATCAAAGTGTTGTTAACCGAACGTTAACCGATAAAAGTTTAATATAGAATTGTTATTAATCGAACATTAATCGTTAACCGATAAGAGTTTAATATTAAATTGTTGTTAACTGAACGTTAACCGATAAGAGTTTAATATAGAATTGTTATAAATTGAACATTAATTGTTAACCGATAAGAGTTCAATATCAAATTGTTGTTAATCGAAAATTAACCGTTAACTGTTAAGAGTTAAATAGTAAATTGTTGTTAACCGAAAATTAATTGTTAACCTATAAGAGTTGAATATTAAATTGTTGTTAATCGAACATTAATCATTAACCGATAAGAGTTTAATATCAAATTGTTTTTAACTGAACATTAATTGTTTACCGATAAGAGTTTAATATCAAACTGTTGTTAATCGAACATTAATCGTTAACCGATAAGAGTTTAATATCAAAGTGTTGTTAACCGAACATTAATTGTTAACCGATAAAAGTTTAATATCAAATTGTTGTTAACTGATCATTAATCTTTAACTGATAAGATTTTAATATCAAATAGTTGTTAATCGAACATTAATCGTTAACCTGTTAAGCGTTAAATAGTAAAATGTTGTTAACCGAACATTAATCGTTAACCGATAAGAGGTTAATATTAAATAGTTTTTAATCGAACATTAATCGTCAACCGATAAGAGTTTATTATTAAATTGTTGTTAACCGAACGTTAACCGATAAGAGTTTAGTATAGAATTGTTATAAATCAAACATTAATCGTTAACCGATAAGAGTTTAATATCAAATAGTTGTTAATCGAACATTAATCATTAACTGTTAAGAGTTAAATAGTAAATTGTTGTTAACCGAACATTAATTATTAAAGGTAGGGTAACACATTTTGAAAAATGCTAACGGTAGCCGCCTAGCAATGAAATCCCGATCCCACCCTCAAGTCAAATCGCCATCCAAAGTCACGCCTCTTTCCAAACACATGAACACGCACAGATCAGACGGTCACGTCTCATGTCTCATTCACCAGTGAGAAAACTTTGCAGTACAAAGATAATAACATTTCCAAAATAACCAACATAAACAACTGGTTTACATCAGAATTAGTTTAAGCACACGTTCGATTGTGTAGACGTAGTAACTATATCGTTATGCTAATCCGGAAAACGAACACAAATTTCATAAGCAACACAACGTTTCATCAAAGTATCTGAATCCATCTCAATACAAACATATCGCGTACCTACCTTACCAAAATAAACAGTGCAACGACCCTTTCAGACCCTTTGCCTCCTGTAGCTGTTTGCATCTCGCGGTAAAGCAGTAAAGTTAACGATGTTAATTTGGGTTTTTGCTCTTGCTGATCCAGGCAGTTTTTGCTGTTGTTGTTGTTATAAAAGATGCATTTAGTTTTGTTGCTCCTGTGTAGGTTGTCAATTCAGCAGAAAAGTGTGCTGTTCTCGCTGTTTACAGACAGAGCGCACGTGAACGCGCCGATGACGTATGGTATCTGCGTGGACTCGCTGCGTGGTGGGAGTTCAAATTACGCTTACGTATGAGGGACATAAAAGGAAACGTCCGTTCGGACCGAAATCTATGATTTGTTGAACATTTTTTGGTCCTACGCCTCTCACAGATGACATAAATTTTTACAAATACATTTAAACAACTTAACACAGTGATTGCTATCAGGATGTGAGGAGACTTTTAACCAGCATAACTAAAAATGTTTCAGGATCAAATCTGTTACCCTACCTTTAACCGATAAGAGTTGAATATTAAATTGTTATTAATCGAACATTAATCGTTAACCGATAAGAGTTTAATAGTAAATTGTTGTTAACTGAACATCAATCTTTAACTGATAAGAGTTTAATATCAAATTGTTGTTAACCCAACATTAATTGTTAACTGTTAAGAGTTGAATATTAAATTGTTGTTAACCGAACATTAATTGTTAACCGATAAGAGTTTAATATCAAATTGTTGTTAACTGAACATTAATCTTTAACCGATAAGAGTTTAATATCAAATTGTTGTTAACCGAACATTAATTGTTAACTGTTAAGAGTTTAATATTAAATTGTTGTGATAATTTGAACGTTGCAAACAGCAGCAACAGATCAACATCACAACCAGGAGTCATACATTATCACATTTTCACACAACATAACATGATTAAAGAGCACGCGATCGATCCAGAGGATTAATAACTAAAGAGGGCGGATTGTCTCTTTTTCATCTACCACAGTGGCCATTTCTAACAAAAATTTGCTTTTGCGTTGTCTTTCTCTGTTTGTGTGAAAAGAAAAATGTTTATGGTCAGGGTCTAGGACAGAGGCCATCAGTGAAGGTCTGTGTCTCTGTGCAGCTTGCAAACCATACTCAAGCATGGAAACATATGCAGTACAAATGATTACTTTACCAGACAGTCAGGGCAGCACTGATTTGTGTCATTCAAAAATTATGGAGAGAAAAGTGACGAAATGTCCGTAGGCAAGTTTTCATACGCACCGTACGTTAGAATTTTTTTTTTCTTTTAACTGATTGAAAAAAATCCTTACCTTCAGTTAACGGTTAACCGGTCAATATGAACATCCCTAGCTCTTACATGTACCAGATACCAATCTAAGGTTCACACAGGATTGAGAACAGAAAGGACCCACTGATACACACTACCTTCACATATCATCTATGACATCACCAATACATTTTGAACATTTACTGCATATCTTGTGTGTTTGCTTGTTTTCTGTGCTGATGTGAAGCATGTCTGGTTTATGTTTGGTGCAGATTTTTTCACTGGATCAGACTCCATTCAGGGTACCTGGTGTAAGGAGATCCTGCAAACCATCATGAACTTCACACCTCATAACTGGGCTTCTCATACTCTCAGCTGTTTTCCCGCTCCACTTCAGGTATTATTGCCCACGTGTGGTCTAAGTTGTTCTTACGTTTTTGCATACATTTAAAATACATTTTGGTATGAAAGTTTTTGTGGAATCATGATTTGTAAGTCAAAACGTCAATTTTTTTGTGCATGCTTAGTGAATGTGACCCATTGTCTGTTGCCATAAATGTGACTTTATGTATTGTATTAAAGGGATAGTTCGGCCAAAAATGATATTAAACCCATGATTTACTCACCCTCAAGCCATCCAAGATGCATATGTCCATCATTTTTCAGATGAACACATTTTCAGTTATTTTTGAAAATCATCCAAAAAAAATTCTAGACTGGTGGTCACAACTTTGGATTTTCGGATGTGGAAACAATACTTTACACTATTTAAACTACAAAATGGTGCATACTGTAAGTTTGCGATTTGAGATGCACCTTAGTTCAGCTCAGCAGCTTTGTCCATGTGAGAACGTCAGTGCAGTTTATGTGTTTATTATGATCTATTGATGTGCATTGTACTTGAAAGTGCAAATGTAGTATTGTGTCATTATTTTCATATCACAGAAAGTAAAACCACAAATGAATTCACTTTTTCCTTTGGTTTCCAGGCATTCTTCAAGCAGAACAATGTTCCGCAGGAGAGTCGTTTTAACCTGAAGAAGAACGTTGAGGAGGAGTACAGGAAGTGGAAGTCTATGACGAATGAGAATGACATCATCACACACTTCTCCATGCAGGGCTCGCCACCGCTCTTCTTGTGTCTGCTGTGGAAGATGCTGCTGGAGACGGACCACATCAACCAGATCGGCTTCAGGTGATCAAACGCTTTATATCATTTTTACATGTTAAGGATGTGCAGAACTTTGCAATACTACATGCATTAGAGAAATTTATTATGAATTATAGCATAATAAAAATGTGAAAAATGTGGACTGTATTCCAGATCAACAAGGCTTTCCTGGTCTAGATCTTTCAGCGTTATTGTCCAGAAAGTGTCAGGTGTATAATGTGTTAGGTCCATAAATCTGTTTAGTAACGTTCTGCAGGGATAGTTAGTGGTGCTGGATATACATTTATTTGTGTTGACTAATGTGTTTGATACTCTCAGAGGATATCAGTCTAGTACTGTATGAGGTTGTTACAGGTTACAGGTGTAAAAACCTGTAGATGACATTGGGTAGGTAGCGTCCTACATTTTCAGGCTTTATATTTTGTGATAAAACACACTGGGTCTCTATCACTAATATTTGCGTCCATTTTTTTGTATTTAACACGCACCCAAACCAGCTTCATATAAGGGCTTTCCACAGCGCCACTCTTTTCCACAAAACATTTTAGAGCAGTTTGTCACGAAAGCAAAATAGCTGGAAAAAAAACATGATCATATTTATTATCTGAAATTTTCTGTTTTGCTTTGCATTTTTGATTTGGGAGGTTTTGCTGTCGGTGGAGGACCCCAAATGTGCGGTGTGTCCACTGGAGTAACATTAGTAAAATGAAGTATGGCATATGATAACACAGAGATTTAATATGATTTCAACAGAGATGCACATCTCTAAAATAAAACACACAGGAGATCAAGTGCATGAGGTTTGGACTTCTTATTACTATCTACATAACGTTTACATTAGACATTAAGCAGACGCTTTTATATATAGAGATTTAAAAACTGAGAAAGCAAAGTGTGAAGATTTGTCATTACGTGCATCTTCTTTATGTGTAGAAATATTTTTAATATAATTATATAATAATAATATAGATAATGTATATAATAATATATAATATAGACAATTTTATAAAAAAATATTAGGGATGCTCCGATCAGGGTTTTTGCAAGCCGATACCGATTTGTTATCTTTGTGATCGGCCGATCCTGATATTGATTTTTTCCAAAGCTGATATGCAAGCTGTTTGATGACTGCATGCAAATAATAAACTTTTGGCATGAGGATGCAATTGTCCGCGATAGATATGTGTTGAATACACTGTATGATGGGGATGTGAAGACGCAAGAAGTGTTGCGCTGTTGACCGGAGCGCGTCCTCATAGAAAATATACAGATCTCTGTAAAGGCAGAGAGAGAAATCTGCATGTCGCACATGAGCAACGGGTTATAAAAAATGCTCGCACTGCATAAAAATAATCTCTAATTGCAGACGCAGTCAGGATCCCCATGATGACAAAAGTAAACAGAAAGTTTAGCGAGTACCGATCAAGTCGTTTAATGCCATTATCGTCCGATACCGATCGGTGGCTAATCGTATGGAGCATCCCTAAAAAATATAATTTTGTAAATATTTATCAAATAGTTTGATTATAGCATATAAATTCATGCATACGCATACTTAGTGAATGAGGCACGCTGTGTTCTGGTGTTTTATCTTTTGAAGTGTTAAGTTGATCTCCGACTGTCATCTGCTTCATCATGATTGTAATCTCTACCAGCTGCCTCCTCTCTTTCTCCTCTTCTCTCTATTAGATATTTCATTGAGTGCGTTTACATGCACAGAATAAACACGCACATGAACAAAAGTGCGAGACAGTCGGTTAAAGTGTTTACATTCAACACGAAATCGGGGTAATGACCAAGAACTACCCGTGCCAGTCGGTTTTGCTTATGTCGTTTATGGACTTTTCTATAAAGAAACACCAATTTTATGCGTTTAAATGACCCAACACGTGATCAGTTTATTTACGCTTTCCCCACCAGCGTTTTTTAAAAAGGGGTGGTTCAATGGTATTTCAAGCATTTTGACTTATTAACACAGTTATAGAGTTGTTTCCTCATGCTAAACGTAGGCAAAGTGTCAAAAAAGCAGTTGGGCGTGTTACAGAGTACTTCTGTGCCGAATGCAATTCGCCAGGGTTCGTACAAGTTTCGGAAAGTTTTTTTCAATTACAGGTCCAACTGACGTTTCAGGGGTTTTCTATACGTATCACTTCTTTATATGGACACCTCCCCCGGAAAACCCCGCACACCCGTCAATCAGCGGGAGATGCTAGAACTTGCAAACATCTTATCACGCGACACAGCTTTGTTTAATTTCAAAACTCAACAATGAAACGAATGATGAAGTGTGTTTTTGGATGTAAGGAAAAGAAATCCAGCCTTATGAAAACAATAGATATAGTTTATTATCCGGGGTAGCAGCGGAGTATTGCGCGTGTGTTTGATGTGCTGGATTTCAGTCCCAACCGGGTCATGAGTTGCATGCGGTAAGTAAGACTTCTGTCTTATGTACAAATCACACAAATGCAGTCACACATGCAAGTGATGGGATAAGTGCTCACTCGACTATCTCTGTTCTCTCGCAACTGCACAACATTCCCTCGATCATCAAGCTGACTTCTGAGATATTGGGCTTCACACCTGTGATTGGTGGTTTGATCAGTGACACGCATAATCTTTTGTTCCACACTCAGTCCTAAATCCTAAATTACCCTAATTCAAACCCTAAACATTTTTGACCCCTCAAATTAGTGTAAAAATAATAGTTTGAGAAGAATATTTAAAAGCCCAATCCTAAATCTAAATTTAACAATCTGTCAATTCCTGTGTGAAGCATATCTAATATTGTGTTATTGTGTTGTGTGTCAGGGTTCTGGAGAGGATCGGGGCTCGTGCACTGGTGGCACACGTACGGACGTTTGCTGATTTTCTGGTGTATGAGTTCTCCACATCAGCAGGAGGACAGCAGCTGAACAAGTGTATTGAGATTCTGAATGACATGGTGTGGAAATACAACATCGTGACCCTGGACAGACTCATCCTCTGCCTGGTGAGAGAACTGACTTTCTCATATAAAAACAGACATTCTGTCATCCTAAAACAACTTCACGATGAGTTATAGCTCAGCACAGAGCGTCCTGTTTGTACTCGACCTTGTGAATTTATGACCCTGATTGTGAAAACTCTGCTCAAGTCTAAAGTGATTTACTTTTTTCCACATAAAGTCAGCCTACATAATGTAAAAAAGATTCTGTGAAAATATAAATCAGACTGAGTGAGGTCATGTCAAAGATTGAAATCAATGGTCCCGTACACACTGCATAGTAATTCGGTTGTCACTTCACCTTTTAATGCTTAATCCTGTTCTGTACACACACAGTTCAGTCATTTACGGGACTCACAACCGCATTCTACAACCGAATTAACTCCCGCAAAATGCAGGTACTGTAGTGACAATCGCATTTCCAGAAACTCTGCTTAGTGTGTACATAACCGAACTGAACAACTAATAGTTAATCAAGTGTTTAAACGTTCATCATCAACATGACAGATCTCTCTTCTGAAAAAATTTATTCCTAGAAGGGGAAAAAGTCTTCTGTATGTGCGGTTCAGAAAATGGCAGAGGCACGAGGTTTGCTGACTAGTGTTGCCCAATCTTGCACTAAAAAAACAGTGAACAAGAAAAATCCAATAATAAACCGAAATAAATCTAAATGCTTTACTTCAAAGATCAAAATATTGGGACCGGCACATTCACACTTTATTAACACCAAAAACTTGATTGCTTCATGAGCCAAAAGCCATAAACGGTTAAGCGGCAAAACGGTATTTACGTACAAAAAAGCAGAGGACCTGGCAACACTGCAAGACCGCGTGCTGTGAAGCAGCCTCACAAAAGGATGGAGGTTTATTGCAAAACACAATGCTGTTAGATTATTAAGATCACATTTTTGGGAGTGATCTTGTTCCGTACAGACATGAAACAAACATTTAGGGGATTCACTCTCGCATTTAAATGCGGTTGTCACTCCTGTAAGTTTGTAGTGTGTACGAGACCAGAATGAAATCAAATGTTGCTGCTTCTGTAACCCATCATTTGATTATGAGACTTAAGTCTGGATTTCACAGACAGTGTCACATTTTGTCTCTCACCCATAAATGAAAGTCATTATTTACACTCCACCATGTTTTAATTTCTGTGGAACATGTGGAGTCCCTCAAGGTTCTATTCTTGGTCCCATTCTGTTTTCTTTATATTTACTTTCACTAGGATCTATTTTTATAATTTTATGAGGTGAAAACAGAATTTATATTGTTTAGGCCTGGCGGTGAGTCTCCTGATCTAGATTTGTGTGTTTTAAAACCGAATGTTAAGCCTACTGTGAAAAGTTTTATATTCAATGCGATGGTGATTTTAAGCTAAACAAACAGATTAATTTTGTAATTAAATCCATTTTTTCCAATTGAGGCAAGTATTCAAAGTCAAGCATTTTCTTTCGTTTAGTGATTTTGAGAGAGTTCCACATGCTGGAATACTATGGTATAATTTGCTACTAAATGTAAGGCAGGCCCAAACCATTTTTATATCAAACCTTAAACCCTATTTTTATAGTCTAGAATTTAACTGTTAAAGACATAAGTGAGGTGTCATGTTGGAGGTGTTTGCTAAAAGCTCTTCTGTCTATAGAGATGTTCTTCATTGATGATTGTGTGTTTTCCTGCAGGCCATGAGAAGTCATGAGGGTAATGAAGCACAGGTCTGTTATTTCATCATTCAACTTCTTCTCCTCAAACCCAATGACTTCCGCAATCGTGTCAGTGATTTTGTGAAGGAAAACGCTCCGGAGCATTGGCTGCAGAGTGACTGGCACACCAAACATATGACTTATCACAAGGTAACACAGTAAGCATTCTGCAATAATAGTAATATAATTGGCTTAAACACTTAAACACTTTTTAAAGGAAAAAATACTGACCATTCAGAGACTGTCAGCTGCACTGTGTACGGCTTACCATCAGTTCTCAGACACACAGACGATTGTTATGGATTGACCTTTTAGAATTAAAAAAAAAAACAAATGAATCTGAGTTCAGGATATTAAAGTGACTGTGTAACCTGATGATTGTTTGACACATCATATGCACACAGCCCACTTTATCATCTTTGTGTTATTTTCAGTAAAGGTTTCTCTTTGATTGCTCTGACATTCAGATGTGTGCTTAACATTATGATTCACTACACAGCTGCTGTTTAAACCCTCACTGAGTTTAAATGACAAATATCATCACCAGCAGAACTCAACTAAAATATTCCCACAAGTCTTGCATCTTCAGACTTAAGACTGGTTGGTTTACAGTAGCTGCCACACGCACATATTTGATCGTCTAGTTGAGCCAGTATTGACTGTCTTTGTTAAAGGGCAGATCTTGCTTCAGTACAGCCTTGATCATTCATTTATCACATAATTTCTTCTACAACCCCAAATCAGAAAAAGTTGGGGTACTGTAGAAATTGTGAGTAAAAAAGGAATGGAATAATTTACGAATCTCATAAACTTATATTTTATTTACAATAGAATATAAATAACATATCAAATGTTGAAAGTGAGACATTTTGAAATGTCATGCCAAATATTGGCTCATTTTGGATTTCAGGAGAGCTACACATTCCAAAGAAAATCTAAAGTGCCCTTAGACGGCACTGCATCACATACAGGAATGCTACTGTAATGGAAATCATAACATGGGCTCTGGAATACTTCCAGAAAACATTGTCAGTGAACACAATCTACCGTGCCATTCACCATTGCCGGTTAAAACTCTATAGGTCAAACAAGAAGCCATATTTAAACATGACATAGAAGCGCAGGCGTTTTCTCTGGGCCAAGGCTCATTTAAAATGAACTTTGGCAAAGTGAAAAACTGTTCTGTGGTCAGACAAATAAAAATTTGAAGTTCTTTTTGGAAAACTGGGACGCCATTTCATCCGGACTAAAGAGGACAATGACAACCCAAGTTGTTATTAGCGCTCATTTCAGAAGCCTGCATCTCTGATGCTTTGGGGTTGCATGAGTGCGTGTGGCATGGGCAGCTTACACATCTGGAAAGGCACCATCAATGCTGAAAGGTTTATTCAAGTTCTAGATCCATATGATCCCATTCAGACGTCGTCTCTTTTAGGGAAGACCTTGCATTTTCCAACATGACATTGCCAGACCACATACTGCATCAATTACAACATCAAGACTGCGTAGAAGAAGGATCTGAGTACTGAAATGGCCAGCCTGCTTTCCAGATCTTTCACCCATAGAAAAGATTTGGTGCATCATAAAGCGAAAGATGCGACAAAGAAGACCTAAGACAGTTGAGCAACTAGAAGCCTGTTTAAGACAAGAATGGGACAACATTCCTATTCCTAAACATTGGTCCTCCAGCTGTTCCTTATATGTACATTTTACTTTTCCGGCCTCTTATTGCTACCTGTACCAACTTTTTTTGGAATGTGTAGCACTCATTAAATCCAAAATGAGCCAATATTTGGCATGACATTTTAAAATGTCTCACTTTCTACATTTGATATGTTATCTATATTTTATTGTGAATAAAATATAAGTTTATGACATTTGTAAATTATTCCATTCATTTTTTACTCACAACTTCTACAGTGTCCCAACTCTTTCTGAAGTGGGGTTGTATTTTGTAATGAGACATTGGAGTAAAAAAATCTAAAGTTTAGTTTCATGTGCTCACGTGAATTTCGCATGCTCACGCGAAACCTTCATGTGCAGAATTTAAAAAAAAGTTTAGTTTCACGTGCACACACGCAACTAAACTTTGTTTAATTTTTTTCTCCATGTCACCTTAGGGGCTTCGTACATTTTTGCCTTAATGATAAGGTGAATTTTTTTTGTAACTCATCCGTTTAAATTATATTAAGCCTTAAAGTTTTGCATAATTAAGGGCGTGGACACTTGAGTGACTGGTGAACTGCCACTGCTGTCACTAGAGTCGAGCTATGCGGGCATGGTTTCAGCAACCAGCCACCTCAGCTTCACGCACGTCTCGCCGCTTTACCCATTTTTGGTTCCTGCAAGTGATGCACTGTGACACAAGGCCAAGATGGCCGCCAACTATTGGCTTCAAAAAATCTCTCCACAAACTTATGGGTGACACAATGGACACTACGTCCATATTTTTACAGTCTATGGTTTGATGTAGCCGTGCAAAAGCAGGACAGTGGTGTTCATGAAATGCAATGTGCCACATCAGATGCTTGATGTAGTTTTAAACCATCTCATCTCACCTGCTGAACTCCTGTGTCTTTCTTTCTTTCTTTCCCTTCAGAAATATCCAGAGAAGTTGTACTTTGAAGGTCTGGCAGAACAGGTCAATCCTCCCATCCAGCTGCAGTCCCAGTATCTTCCCATTTATTTTGGTAATGTTTGTCTGCGCTTCCTGCCCGTGTTTGACATCGTCATCCATCGTTTCCTTGAGCTGTTGCCTGTTTCTAAATCTCTGGAGACATTACTCGATCATCTGGGTGGGCTCTACAAGTTTCACGGTGAGATAAATGTGTCACATACAGCTGTGAAACTGAGATTTTCTTCCCTTATCTGGTTTTAATGGAAGAGCTCATCTGACTCTTTCCCTCACAGATCGACCGGTGACGTACTTGTACAACACGCTCCATTATTATGAGCGACATCTTCGAGATCGCACTAACCTGAAGAGAAAGTTAGTTCATGCCATTATGAGTTCACTGAAGGACAACCGTACACCCGGCTGGTGTCTCAGTGAGACGTACCTGAAGTGCGGTATGAACCCCAGAGATGACAACGTCTGGATACCAGATGACACTTATTACTGCAAACTCATTGGTCGACTCGTGGACAATATCCTTTACAGTGCACGGCAGAATCTGTTTATGACACCAGCCAGTGTTTTTTTTATGTTTTTCACAAAATATTAATGCCTTTCAGAAAAATGTTTCTTCTTTAAATATATAAACATACAATGTATCAAATAAAAAGAACAGAACCTCTGCTTTGAAACAAAAAAAAACATTTCATCCTACCTTCATTTGTTCTCTTTTTATCACCTCTCAAATATGGGCTGAGAAAAAAACTGAGATAATTGCGATCAGAGATCAGATTCAGAGCGATGATCAAAACATACACGGAGTTTGAACTGTTTTCCCTAAGGAGATACTTCCGGGTTTTAGAAGTTGGGTAAGAGCGCCACTTGGTTAATAATAGGAAATATTGATTGCCAGAAAATTTGTCATTGGCAGGGAAGTGTTTTCTCTTAAAGGGATAGTTCGGTCAAAAATGATATTAAACCCATGATTTACTCACCCCCAAGCTGTCCGAGTTGCATATGTCCATCGTTTTTCAGATAAACACATTTTCGGATATTTTAGAAAATGATTTAGATCTTTCAGTTGATTAAATATAATGTTACGGGGTCCACGACCTTCAAGTCCAAAAAAGTGCGTCCATCCTTCACAAATTAAATCCAAACGGCTCCAGGATGATAAACAAAGGTCTTCTGAGGGTAATCCGCGTGGTGTTGTTGTAGAAATATCCATATTTAAAACTTTATTAACGAAAATAAATACCTTACGGTAGCGCCGCCCCCTTAGACTCCTCTGTATTCAATCTGCCAATGGGGTAAGCAAAAAAATCTTGAAAAATGTTCTTAACTCCATTAATGAGTTATCTCGTCGATAATCTCGAGTTATCCCTTCAATTATGAGGAAACATTTGCATAAAAAAGTGTTCTTGATTCATTTTTATGTTTATCTGCAATACGATTATCCACTAGATGACACTTATATTTATGAAAAAAACTGAAGCCAAAACTTTATTTACTAATTTTAAACTCTGTGTATGTTTTGATAATCGTTCTGAATCTGATCTCTAACAAAATCCCGTTTTAAAAATGCAATTATCTTAGCTTTTTGCTAAAACATTTGTATTTTTAAAGAAAAATATCCATATTTAAGAGTTAAAGAAAATATAGAAAAAATATAGATTTTTATAAATTTTTCTGTTTTGTTTATTTGTTTATTCTTTGTTTTGTAAGCAGAGTCTGTTATTTCACTTGATATATTTGTATATTTATATATTTAAAGAACCAACATTTTCCTAGAACACATTTTGTGAAACTTTGAGAAAATCACAAAAAATGTTGGTGGGCAACTTTTCAAAAAATGGCTGGCACGGAATGAGTTAAACACTTAATTCAAGAAAAGATTCTGAGCCCATTGGCAGATTTTTTGCTTGTTTTAAGCACAAATTCACTTAATGTTTTTTCCTATAATTTAGACTTCTTTTCTTAGGTCTTAGCTTTTCTTAATGTGCAATGTGTAGATTTTAGCAGTGAGATTGTGAATTGCAACCAATGCTTCAGTCCACCATTCACCGAAATGCATAGAGAAGCTACAGTAGTCGCCACAGGACAGACATGTTGTTGTCTAAGACAAAATGCAGTAGTAACAAAACGCACTCTGTAGAGTAGTTTGTCAATTTAGGGCTACTGTAGAAAAATGGCTTCCAAGTAAGTGGACCCGCAGTGTATGTAGATAAAAATGGCTCATTCTGAGGTAATAAAAACAATACAGTTTATTATGTAAGGTCTTTATTTACCACTGATAATATAGTTATGTATATTATATTGCATTTCTGTCATTAGATCCTTCTTAAAGTTACACACTGCACCTTTAAGTATTTTTTATATTTGTATTAAAAACAAGACAAAAAATACTAAGTAAGAAAGTCATTTTTTGCACTGTACATTGTTTCAAAACTGTGTCTTTAGTTACAGGTTAATATGAGATTGGTAATTGAAGTAGATACTGTGGTGAAGTGTCATGTCAGAGGGTTTTCTTTAACTAATTTCACCCATGGCTGGTAAATCTCCAGGTCCGTTCCCTAACTGTGATTGGCGCTTTAATGAGTTTCCAAACCCTGCTGCCCACGCGTTACACGTCACCTGTGTGGAGCTCATGGCTCTTGCGGTGCCAGGGAAAGAAGTGGGAAACGCTTTACTCAATGTAGTGCTAAAGAGGTTAGACTTCATTACCATGATGCTGATGACAGGACTGATGGTTATCAGACTGAATTGTTATCTGTGTGAGAAGTGTCTGATGTGCATCTGCTTTGTTGTTTTACAGTCAGCCGTTGGTTCCCCGTGAGAACATCACAGCGTGGATGAACGCTATTGGACTGGTCATCACAGCTCTCCCTGTATGCACACTTCTTTATCTTCTCTCATTATCTTATCATAGAAGAGGTTTCTGTAATAACAGCCATGACTTAATGAAGTATTTAAACGATGATTCTCAAGTGAATATTAAGGGCTGTCAAGGTTTATGTTTGTTGTTCAGAGCACATCGAGACTTGACCTTCAGTTGTATTGTGATTTAATTATAAAACCTTCATTGATTTTCTTTCCTCTTGTTCTCTCTCAGGAGCCGTACTGGATCGTCCTTCATGACCGGATCGTGAGCGTGGTCAGCAGTCCGGTTCTGAGTTCAGAGACGGAGTGGGTCGGTTATCCGTTTCAGTTGTTGGACTTCACAGCCTGTCACCAGTCTTATTCAGAGATGCATTGCAGTTATGTCCTGGCGTTGGCACACGCCGTCTGGCATCACTCCAGTATCGGACAGCTCTCTCTTATACCCAAGTAAGAAGATATTTTTATTTCGGATAAACCCACCAGTACCTATGAGTCACACAGTCTATTTCTGAGTAAGTGGAGATTGTTTGGTCAGAATATGCTGCAGTATTGACCCAGCATTGTGACATTAGTCAATAGTCTGACTCCGCCATTACACGGACCGCTCATTTTACAATACATCAAATCTGCTTTAAACACAATTTATTATAAAACTCTTTGTGCAAGAGGTGTGAGTTACATCACAGTGCCACTTTAGGACCAAACTGAGTGAAACATTAGGATCAGATCTGTACTGTACTGTACTGTAAAGACAGCTGATCTCATCTGAATGGGCCTGTAAGCAACAACCAACAATACCTCAGCAGCTGTTCAACACTTTATTAAAAACACTCATGACAGAACTGTGGCAGATGTATTTTTGCAAAGTTATTTATACATTTGGTTTGATTTAATTCAGATGTTAAACACTAAGTTGTTTTGTAGTTGTGCTGTAAATTGGCACACAGATCTTGGCAGCGTGTGACAGAGCGTTCTGTAGTCACGACACGACTTAAGCAGAATGTTAAACCACCACAGACGTGCTACTCATACCAAGTCACTTCACATGGTTGGAAGAAACATACAGCTGCCTAAGATACATTAAGGGCATCGTTGCAATCTCAGAATGCACTTCGCCAAACTCAAAGAATAAACAGCCAGATGGGATGATGAAAATGATCTTCGATGTACATGATTATGCTTTTTCAGACAAACACAATCAAAGTTATTTTAGAAAATAATGAGGTTAATAAATGTCTTCTGAAGGTTATCAATGTGATTTTTATTTAAAACTTAATCACTTATAATAACTAGCTTCTGTTAACGGCCAATGTGCTTTAAGCGTGCTCTTGTATATCACACTACACTGCAAAAAATGATTTTCAAGAAAAAAGTTTTCTAGTATTTTTTTGTTCAGTAAAAATATCTAAAATTTGTTCATTTAACTCTTTCACCGCCAGCATTTTTTTAAAAAGTTGCCAGCCAGCGCCAGCGTTTTTCATGATTTTCACCAAAGTTTAATGCCTTCCAGAAAATGTTCTTCTTTAAATATATTAACATACAATATACCAAATGAAAGAACAGACCCTCTGCTTTCATAAAAAAAAAAAAAGTTTCATCCTACCTTCAGTAGTTCTTTTGTAATCAACTTTTGAATATGGGTAGGTTTCTGCAAAAACACCACATTTTGAGCAAAAAGCAGAGATAATTCCATTTTTGTGACGGACTTTTCATAGAGATCCAATTCAGAGCGATCTTTAAAACCCATAGGGCAATACTTCCGGGTTTAAAAAGGGGTTTAAAAAGTTGCGGTATTGCGGAAAGACGGAACATCTCTTCATTGGCGGGGAAGCGTTTTCTCTTAATTGACGAGATATCTCGTCAATGGCGGTGAAAGAGTTAAGATCCTTTTTTCTTAAACATCCCAAGAAAATAAGTCTAGTTTTTAGACCAAAAATATCAAATTTAGGTGATTTTGTGCATAAAACAAGCGAAAAAATCTGCCAGTGGGGTAAGCAAAAAAATCTTAAAACACTAAATTCAAGAAAAAATCAAGAAAAATTTGCTTACCCCATTGGCAGACTTTTTTTGCTTGTTTTATGCACATAATCACTTAAATTTGATATTTTTGGTCTATAAACTAGACTTATTTTCTTGGGTCGTTTTGCTCATCAAGATCTTCATTTAAGCATTTTAGATATTTTTACTGAAAACAAGACAAAAATACTAAGAAAATATTTTCTTGAAAATCTTTTTTTGCAGTGTAGAAAAGACTCTCGCAAGAACTGTCAGTTGTTTCAGCTAGCGATAACTCAATATCCTCTTATATCGAAATTCTCCGCCATTTTATTTAAAGAGCGCCTATTTCGTTGCTAACAAACAACATTATTTTTTGTATTTGGTGCAATACAATGTGTTAGCGTGGATTATGGTTAAAAAATACATTATTTTCCACATACCGTACATTTTTGTTGCTCCAAATATCCCTGCCTTCCTCAAACGCTCTGATGTGTTACAAGTAGGGCTGGACCAGAAAATTCGAATATTCGAATATTCGTTCGGTGGGTTGACATTCGATTTTCAGTTTTGAGATTCGAATATATATATAAATATTTTTCAGCGTTAATGCAGAGCTTTTGCCAAGCAGGAAGTGCGCTTCACACTCCCGCTCTGTAGGTGGCGCAGAGAGACCAACATCCATAGCCAACAGCCATCAAACAGCACCAGTGGAAGAAGAGATCGCCTCGAACGGAAAGCGCGCTTCCTGCTTTGGCATTCACGCTAATAGTGTTGTAAATAACGTTCAGTTTCTTGCAAAAACTGATTGATTTGCTTCACAAGACGTCAATATGTCACACGGAGATATGGGGGATTACTTTTGTATTGGATATATATGCTTTAGCTCTTAAAGTGTGCGGATCGGTTGACTTGCATGACGGAGCACTGGGGTTTCTGCAAAATATCTTCATTATTGTTCTGATGAAAAAAACATATTGGATGGTGTAAGTGTTATAATAAATAAACTTGATTTTGAAAGTATGCTACCGTTTTATTACAGTTTGTTGAACTTCGTTCATTTATTTTCGTTGTTTTATTTAAATAGCCTACCCTACGTTGTCAGTAATTACTGTGCTGCTAATTTCTGATACGGGAATGTTTGTTTGTTAGACAAATGTTGTTAGAAAATAGGCTAACGTTACCTTATTAAAAGTATTGGTCTTGTGTTTTGTTTCACTAATGCTGTTCTCGCATGACGCATGACAGGCACGCCGCTTCCGGCTTGTGCTGTTCTGTAGTATTTTTAAAGTTTATTAATTCTAGAAGTGTCACATGTCCATATTGCACGAAAAAAATGCACTACACTCCCTTGAGTTCCCAGCAACACATCCGCCAGATAATAAAAACTGTGGATCGACAGACACACACATACACACACACACACACACACACACACACAGATTCCTGCCTTTATTAAAGAGAAAAAATATGTTCAGCCCCTCCTTCCGAAGCTTCGAATATTCGATTTTATTTCTACTAGAGCTTCGAAGCTCAAAAAATGGTATTCGGAACAGCCCTAGTTACAAGACCTTCGATCTGAAAAGCGCCCCATTGGCCAGTTTACCATTACATTGTGATTGGCCTGAATACCTCTGACGTCAGCCGGAAATGTGACGCTCCTTACCATGTTTTGAAGATTAGCTCACAATGCAATACTGACAGGAGTTAATATCGTCTTTACTACCTTATCAATACAAGCCAAATCTGATCCAGAAAATGCAGATGGCCAAGCTGATCGATAAACTTTACCAGCGCGGCTTGAGCAGAACGTAACAGATTGGTAATGTAAGGATACTAAAACATGAACCATGTCTGGATTTGGGATCGTAATAACGACAAGCAATATGCGCTACTATGCACTGCACAAAACTTGTGTTTGAATCATGATTTAGTCCAGTGATTCCCAACCGGGGGTACGCGTACCCCAGGGGGTACGTGAAGAGTTTCCAGGGGGTACGCGAAAAGATTTACATTTTGCTTTGATCTCATTTACTTTTAATAAAAATGTCTTTCGTTTGTCCAGTCATTTACCTAAGATTGATTTTTGTGAGGAAAGCATTGTAAAAAGGACAACTTTGTAATTTTAATCTTATCATTAATATAATTAGCTGTCAAGAGTAAATGCGCTGCATGATCCAAAACGCAATAGCGATGTCCAACTCAAGAACGAGCTGACTATTTTCAATGAACCTGAATAGTTTCTAAAGACACAAAGTTTATAAACTATAAATAATGTTCAAATAATGCTATAATATTCATTCCCGCTGCCATTACATTTTCAAATTATGCAAAAAAACTTTTGCATTGTTTTTGGGTAACATGTATTGTCCCGTATGATGTCTTTTGTATTTATAAAGAATGTCTTCACATTTTGTTTCTCTTTATATTTGAACAGAATAATTTAACTTATTTGCACACTTTAATTATCAGTAACTTAAATTGAGATTTTATTAAATGTAGGGCATTTACTAAAAAGGACTTGAGAGCTCAATTCCAAATAAGCGCCGGAGTGGATAATTTGCGTGTGATTTACTACAAAGGCGCAAATAAAATACACAGGCACAATAATGACATAAGCACATTTCTATAATGACCATTGCAATCTATTAGAGCAGCGCAAATTAGTACAGGGTCGCAAATAAGAGAACTCGGCAGGACATCGCAATGAAAATGCGGACTGCGGAGTTTGAAATTCCAGCTAAGTGAAAGTAAGACGAAATATGAACGGTAAAAAAAGTTTTGAAATACCTGATTTGACTTCTCCTCGTGACTTCTCCTCTTTTCTTTAGCAAATTAAACATAGCTTGGCTTGGCAAACTCTTTATATATATTTTTTTTAAGTATGTTCCTCTGGCAAAATGTAATACTCTCCTCGCATTAATGTTGCTTCAAAAGGAAAACTTCCACAAATGTAAATGCAATAAGGTCACAAAAATAACACATTTTCAGAGCTAAATATCTTCTGCGTGTCTTCAGTAAGTTCAGTCGTTATTTAACGCCAAAATGATGGTTTGCGCAAGCTGTTAGTAAATCAGGCCCTTAAAGGGGTCATATGATGAAATTTTTTAATTTGTAAAATAAGTCTTTGGCGTTCCTAGAGTCCATATGTGAAGTTTTATCTCAAAACACCCTACAGATAATTAATTATAGCATGTCAAAATTGCCATTTTGTAGGGCTGAGCAAAATGTGCCGTTTTTGGGTGTGTCTTTTAAAATGCAAATGAGCTGATAAAATGCAAACACTGATCGCAATGATAGTGGTTTGTTGAAATAAACATGCTTCATCAGTCAGTGCTTTTTACTTCAATGTTTAAAATTAATAAATATTACTAATTATTTGTCTTTAAAACACAACTTAGGTTTAGTTTCGATGAAGGGGTACTTGAGCCTTACTGATAGGGCTGTGGGGGTACTTAGGGCAAAAAAGGTTGGGAACCACTGATTTAGTCAGTAATAAACACTCACAGCCAGAAGTGGGCGGGATTATGATCATGACTGTTTTGTCCACGTCAATAGGCTAAGGAAGTAAACTGTTGTCTACAATCTGTGTGTTTGTTGTAGTCCAAGAAAAGAGATTTAAATTGGAGAAGATCATAGTTTATTTTGGGATATGTACCTTTTGCATATCATTAACATGTACTTATACACACTTACACATCATAGGAAATCTAAAATCTTGAATCGAACAATTGGTGCCGTGCATTTGTCACTATGCATCATACGCTACGTCTACGCTGAAACTCTCTGGTGAATGCACATTAGGCGCTAACAGAAGCTGCTTATTTTAGTTTATAAAGTTTTAAACATGCATTTTTTTTTACAAAATCACATTGATTACGCTTAGAAGACATTTATTAACCCCTGAAGCCAAATGGATTACTTCTGTGAAGGATGGGTGTACTTTTTGGGCTCCAAACTCAGTTGTTCTCTGGTTCCTGTTTACTACCATTATAAAGATTAAAAGAGCCAGGACATTTAAAAAAAAAAAAATTCTAATTGTGTTTGTCTGAAAAAAGATAATGTACATTGAAGATGGCTTGAGGGTGAGTAAATCATGGGGTAATTTTCATTATACGCTGGAGTATCGCTGTGTCTCTCTTGTATTTTCTGCTGTATATCTGAGTATTACATCAGTAGTTTAGTGAGATGTCTTCAGTGTAGAGTTCTTGGTGTTGTCATCCAAGCGTAACATCCTTAAATCAGTCACTGAAGATGAGACGTTAGGATGCTGCTCATTGTAGACAGCTGGTTAGGTTTTGGAAACAAGTCAGTCTTTAATGAAGTTAAAAAAGATGCCAAGATGTTTGTTTGTTTTTCTTTCTTTCTTTCATCAGCCCAACACAATCAAGAGTTATATAAAAAAAATATTCTAATAGCTTTGACCGGGCTCAATATTTCAAAGCTATCATTTAAATAATCCATAACCCAGCCGGTTATGAAACTATTTATAATTTGAGCTTTTAGTGATAGTTACAACGACATGTAATGCAAACAAACAAAAACCGCTAAAGATTCAAATATGGCAGCATGTGAAACCTCACTGGTTCTCGCGTGTTTCATGACCAGTCGTCATATGAGTTGTGATGATGGGACACTCAGAAAACAATGCGATTTCACTTTCCACCATATTTGAATCTTGAGATGTCTGTTTACATGTGACTTTAGACGTGTTACCGTACATGTGTAAAGAGTATTCAATCTATTTGAATAAGTAAGGGCAGCAGGTTGTTATCACAGAAATGAGCCCCAACAGGGTGATCAGTGTCGATATGTTGCTTTAAAAAAGTCTCAATTTAGACTGATGAATGTTTTTTTGGGTTGGTGGATTGTATAGCCATGCTTTATGTTGACCTGACAAAGCCTTGAAGTCTGAAGGTTATTCAGAACTGATGTGAACACTGGAGCGGTTGAATAAGAGATTTAAAGTTGTAATGTTATAAGTCTTGTCTTTTGAATACTTGAGTATAATGTTCTTATAAAAATACTTTCAGGACACAACCTCCTTTTTAAACTAAACATTTGTGTGTTAATTCAGTTATTATGTTTATAAGGTACTGGAGTCTGTGTCATTTTATCACTGCACTTTAAAGTGACTTCATTTGAAGTATTCATTTTATCTCACTAATGCATTCCCTGAGAATCCAACTCATCTGTTTTTACTGCAGTGCTCTATCAGTCGCATCATGTTGAAAAAAATCCACACATAGTTAATATTTTTTTTTTAATACAGCGCATTTGCAGTGTAATGTGATTGCTGTCTGATTGAAACCTTGTCTCTTCATTTTTGGTCATTTTTACTTTTTTCTATAAATCATTGCTGTTGATCCCCCTTTAGATCTGATCTTGAGTATTAAAACATGTGATGCCATCTCAAAGATCCACTTTGCCTCTATGGTCAATGAATTGTCGCACACATTAAGTCATGTTCAGTGTTTTATTATTTTTTAATTTGCTTACTGCATCAGGCGAGCTCATTGTAATGACTGACAAAACAAAAATCGTCATCATCCACTGGTCAAAAACAGTTCATCTTCCTCAAAGCTTGATTTTCTTTCAAATTTGACACATTTAAGTCTCCATATTGGAAAAAATATATATATAATTATCAGTATCAACTCTGTGTTTAAATTATAAAAATACAGCGTATTGCAATTCATGAAAAGTGGTTTTGTAGATAAGAGGTTTCGATCTAACAGCGGTGTCTGAATGTTAAATGTGATGTTGTGTGACTGTGAATGTTAAATGTGATTGTGTTTGATAGTTGATGTTGATTGTGTGATAGGTTCCTGTCAGAGGTTCTGAAGCCCATTGTGAAGACTGAGTTTCAGCTGTTGTATGTGTATCACCTGGTGGGTCCATTTCTTCAGCGCTTCCAACAAGAGAGAACCAGATGCATGCTGGAGGTGAAGACAAACACAGACACATACACACCCATGCATGCACACATAGACGCATACACAGGCACGCACGCATACACAAGCACAGACGCACACACACAGACACACACACACACACACACACACATAGACAGGGCACACACACAGACCCACGCATAGACACACTCAGACATGCATGCACACAGACATGCACACACGCACAGACGTACACGAACGCATACACACAAACACAGACACGTATGCATACACTCAGACGCAGAAACAAACACACACGTAGACAGGGCACAGACACGCACACATACACACACACAGACATGCACGCATATACACACAAACACTCATGCACACAGACACACGCACACAAACACACAAGCACACACGGATGCACACACACACACACACACACACACACACACACACACACACAAAGATAGAGCAAAGGCACGCACACACACAACCTACACACACAGACAGACGCACGCATGCACACAAACACAGAGACATACACACTAAAAAGACACGCACGCATGCATGCATACACACACACGCGCATGCCTACACAGAAACACACACACACACGTAGACAGGGCACACACATGCACTCACAGACAGACAGACACATACACACCCATGCATGGACACATAGACGCATACACAGGGATGCATGCATACCCACGCACAGACGCACACGTGCACCTATGCACAAAGAAACGCATGCATGCATGCATGCACACACAAACGCAGAAACAGACACACACACATAGACATGGCACAGACACGCACAAACAGACCCACGCATAGACACAGACAGACATGCATGCACACAGACATGCACACATACACACGCACAGACGTACACACAGACACGCACGCACGCATGCATACACACACACACACGTAGACAGGGCACAGACACGCACGCATACACACATAGACAGGGCACACACACAGACCCACGCATAGACACAGACAGACATGCATGCACACGCACAGACATACACACAAACACGCATGCACGCATACACACAAACACAGACATGCACGCATGCATACACACAGACGCAGAAACACACACGCAGACAGGGCACAGACACGCACGCACGCATACACACACACACACAGACATGCACGTATATACACACAAACACACATGCACACAGACATACGCACACAAGCACACACGGACGCACACACACACAAAGACAGGGCACACGCACGCACGCACACACACACACACACACACACACACACACACACAGACACACGCACAGTGCACACAAACACAGAGACACACACAAAAACAGACACGCACGCATGCATGCATACACACACAGACACACGCACAGACACACACGCACACATGCCTACAAACACAGACACCCACACGCGCATGCCTACACAGAAACACACACACACGTAGACAGGACACAGACACGCACGCACAGACAGATGCACAGACACACAAAGACATGAACACATATACACACAGACACGCATGCACACATTCACACAGACAGGGCACAGACACTCACTCACGCACAAACACATACATACAAACACAGATATGCATACACAAACACAGACTCGATCACACAGACACACACATAGACACAAATCCTTCTGAGTCAGAGATGCTAAACAGGCTTGAGTTCATCTAGAACAAACCTTGTGAATATAACAGAGATGGCAGTGAATCTATCACAGCAGAAGAACACAGACTGTGAAGACATGAAACAGACAAACATCACTGTTCTGTTGCTCTCCTGAGAAACTCTTACATCTCAACTGATGAATGATTCACTTCTATCAGTCTCTCTGTCGCTCTCTCTCTCTCTTCACACTGCACTTTCACCCATAAAGCCTTTAAGCTCCTCACACCACCTCTTTCATTAAAGACTTCAGTGTCTTCAGGATCACAGAGATGATAATATTGGTCAGATCAAATCTTGCTGGCAGAATTCTATGAAATGCATTAATAGTTTTTGTGGTATTGATTGTGATATTGTGACCGTTCATGAGATCACACAAACAGGAATTATTAACCATTAAGAGCTCTGATGCTGGTGATGTGACCTGTGTATGTGTTTGTATATATGGCTCTCAGCTATGGTTTAAAATGAATGTTTTGTTTTTTCAGATTGGAGTGGCGTTTTATGAAATGCTTCAGGCTGTGGATCAGCACAGTAAACATCTGGCCTTTATGGACCCCATCTGTGACTTTCTTTACCACATTAAATACATGTTTACCGGAGACAGTGTCAAAGACCAGGTAACGGACTCAAACCTCATTGTGTTGGACTGACTGGGAACGTCTCGCGTGTCTAATAGATGAGCGACATCTAACTATACTTTACACTGGCACTCATTCAGTACACAACTCATCTGATGTCAAACTCAATTTAATCCAGTCATCATTTCATCCCTCAGGAGCTGGACTATGAGCTCTGTTTGCTGATTCTCTGTCTGTCTATCTGTCTGTAGGTGGAGCGGATTATCTGTTCACTGAGGCCGGCCATGAGACTGCGTCTCCGCTTCATCACTCACATCAGTAAGATGGAGACCACAGCCGTCTCCACGGCGACCGCCACCCCTCAGCCGACGAGCGTCTCATCTCCAGCTTCCCAGAGCGGAGCTGGACCTTCTAATATTCCTCTCTCTGTGGCACAGTAGCACGATGGGACTGTACGGCATAGAGACAGAAGTACAGTATGAGCAGCTTCGCCTTCAACTTTTGTTGTAATACTGTTAAACGTGAAGTAAATGTTGGAGAAGGAGAATCAGGAGGTTTTTTATATTCACATGAATCAAGCTTTTCCTTCTCTGAATTAAACCGACTCGATCTCAGCAGAACATCTCTGTTGCCTTCAAGAAGATCAAGGACTGACCTACCAAGGTTATAATCGTTATCCTAAAAACTTTAGTCTGAACTTTCATAGACACACAAACCTTTTGTATGAAATAAAAGTGTGCTTTTTTGTTTTTTGAGTCATGTTTTATTTTTGTAATAATGTAATAATCCAGTTATGCTGTATGTGCTGTAACTGAAGCCTGAGTTAAACTGCTGAATAAGCCGAACTTAATAAACTGAAGCATTCATCCGAATGAAGCCGGTGTTTGTACTGCTGCAAAGATTTCGGATGATTCATTCAGTGTGATGATATCTTCAATAAAGTTGTATAATCTCTTCTTCTTCAATGACAAGTATAGACACCAAGATTAACAGAAAGATCACTGGAAAGCAGTCGAGATGTACGCCCCAACATTACAGGGTTCCCGCGGAGTCTTAAAAAGTCTAAAATTCAGAAAGTTAAATTTAAGGCCATAAAAAGTCTTAAAAACGGCCAGATTTTCATCCTAGGTCTTAAATGTAATTAACCCTAGTCTTAAATTTCTTACCTTTGTTTATACCCAAAAAGCGTTGTCCTCAAAAAATAAAATAGTAATTTAAAATGCTGTAGAACTAATCAGTGACGGATGAAGAAAGTGTTTGATCGGCGGGCCTCTAAAAAGAAAAGTTCTGCACTTCGCGCGTCACTGAATCGCACTTCAATCCAGTTTTAATCATTATTTTTTAAAGAGGATACAAATGTAGGCTTTTATAATCCACGCAATTCATGCCATAAGCTATATTTCAGGTGTTGTGATCTGACTGTATACTGTAGGTTTGGCGAGAAACAAACCTTAAATGCAGTTTTATAAAAGCAAAAATCTTTTCTGTGTTAATTTAACCAACTAGCCCGTGGCTTACCTGAGCATTTGCCAGGTTCTGAAACAGAGGACCCAGAAGCGAAAAAATCAACACTGCTTTATTGAAAATCAACTTAAACAGTAAGTCGGTCGAATCCCGAGCCACCAACAACGAGTCAACTTTAGTGTTGCACAGTTTTCACTAAGGAAGCTTTTGTTTACCTCACTGCTCCATGCGCGTTTACCCCATTGACTTTAATCTGTTAATCTTGATGACATATGCAGCCTACAAATGCGACCTCTGGAGGCTACAGCCTTCGGATTTAGAAACGGCCTTGTTAGCAACACACAACAAACCAAGAACAGCCTTTCAATGGTAAATTTCATTTTCATTTAATTATTGTGTAATTAGAGAGGTGAATAAATGCGATGGCGGTATAGTGCATATTTATGCATATAACGTATGGGTGGAAAAGTGGAAAACATGTTAACAAGGCACATATCAGCAGCTGACCATACTGATCTTCCCATATTAGTGGATTTTATTTGTCAAAAAAAATGATATAATAAAAAAAAATATATAATGTTTTGAGAATTTCTTAGATCATTGTGTTGCGTTGGTCTTAAATTTCACTCATAATGGTCTTAAAAAGGTCTTAAAAAGTCTTAAATTTGACTTGGTGAAACCTGCAGCAACACTACAGATTAAATTAATTACAATGTTACAATGTTAAAAACAAAGTTGTGACTGTCGAGTTAGCGCTATATGCTAGTTAATGCTATATGCTAACGTTTAGACTGAAGTTCAACTATTGATGTTACAGTTATGTTTTGCAGGTCCATACTAAAAAAATGAAAAATACAAAACCGTCCTGAAAAGAAATATGATTAATAGAAGTCATTTGTTCAGTTTCTGCTGGAATAAAGATGTTCAGCATTCAGTCTCGCTCTTACATAACCGATCATCTTTCATTTAGAGAGCATTCATATACTGTACCTGCTGTGAAGTTCACCTCGTCATTGCTTCAGTGGTTTAAGATAAATGTGCCGTATTGATTAGAGGATGAAATACAGTCACGACTTTCCTTGAGGGTAAGGCCAATGTTTAAGAGCGGGGGCAGAAAACTCATTTCTAAAATAAAGATGACTGTAAATGCTCAGATCAAGTGACAATAAAAACACACTCAGCATCTTTCTGTAAATGTAAGCTGGCCAGCATGTCATGAGAAGACCAATGACCTCCAGATTAATGTTCAGGGAAATACAATCTGCACCATTACAAAGAGAAGTTAACTGAGGTATTTCTATGTTCTAGACCAATTTTACATTTGGGATGAGTGTCCTGTGAATCATCTTACAGTGCTCATAGCCTCTGGGTTGGTGAGAAGCGTCTGTCTAAAGTTACAGTTACTTCTCCTGTGTACTCCCCTGCATGTCCAAAGCCACGAGCCCAGAGTAATTGCCCTAGGCTATACGTCCAAAGCCACGAGCCCAGTGTAATCACCCAATACACTCACCTGTACATCCAAAGCTAAGAGCCCAGTGTAATCGCCCAATACACTCACCTGTACATCCAAAGCTAAGAGCCCAGTGTAATCGCCCAATACACTTACCTGTACGTCCAAAGCCACGAGCCCAGAACAATTACCCTATACACTTACCTTGCCTATCTAAGATACGCCCAAAGCCAAGAGCCCAGTGTATTTACCTTGCCTCTGTAAACCCAAAGCCAAGAGCCCAGTGTACTCACCTTGTCGATCCACTGTATTGCCCAAAGCTAAGAGCCAGTGTACTTACTTTTCCTACGTATTGCACACCCAAAGCCGAGAGCCCAGTGTACTTACCTGGTCAGCCACTGTATTGCCCAAAGTCAAGAGCCCAGTGCACCTACCCTGCCCAGTTCCTGTAATGCCCAAAGCTAAGAGCCCAGTGTACTTACTTTGCCTACCTACTGTAACACCAAAAGCCAAGAGCCCAGTGTACTCACCTTGCCTACCTACTGTACACCCAAAGCCAAGAGCCCAGTGTACTTACCTTGTCAATTCACTGTATTGCCCAAAGTCAATAGTCCAGTGTACTTACCTCCTATATTTACTGTACCTGCTTGTCCAAGTCAAGAGGCCAGTGTGTCGACCCTATATACTTGCTTGCACGGTCGGAGCCAAGAGCCAACGTACCTACCCTGCCGACTACGCCAAAATCTGTCACAGGTCGGAGCGGAGCACCAATGTCGAGAGTCTCGCTCCTCCCTAATTTCCACCTCGAGGAGGTCCCAAAGATACCCCAATGACCAGACACACGAGAGAGTAAGTACAATTTAAAACAAACTTTGTTAAATTACTTAAAAATGATAGGGGCGGGGAAAGGGGCACTAAAACTATAGCTCTCTGAGCCAGGGAGAGCGTGGGCACAGAGTCGCCTTGGACTCTCACGGTAGTGTGTTTAGACATTTGAACGTCTTATCTTAAAACAAAGTAAATTAGTTGGAAGGTCTGCATTCATAATAAATGAGCAAATAAAATATGAATAATCAATATTAAAGGAAAACTATTTTACTATGTTCTTACCTCAACTTAGACAAATTAATACATACATATCTTTTTTTAATGTGTGCACTTAACCTTTGTACAGCGTGTCGTGAATGTGTTACCATTTAGCCTAGCCCCATTCATTCCTTAGGATCCAAACAGGGATGAATTTAGAAACCACCAAACACTTCCATGTTTTCCCAATTTAAGTTCAAATCCCAAAATAAGTTCAAGTACCCAATCTGTTTAAGTTCAATTTTTTGAGTTTCTGTCTTTAATGCATGTTTTTCTGTAATGATTTTTATACTGTATGTTCTGCAATATAGCTTTAAAAAAAAATACATGTCTTGGGATGGGAATATCTGATTTTTCCGCTTACACTGCAGACTCGAATGCATGTAACCGATTCATAAATATGAGTGAGGCCAGAAACCGTTCAGAGAATATCAGAATTGA